>NC_045435.1:57132119-57251357 GCF_002776525.5 Piliocolobus tephrosceles | reverse complement strand
TTTTTTTTTTTTTTGAGACGGAGTCTCGCTTTGTCGCCCAGGCTGGAGTGCAGTGGCTGGATCTCAGCTCACGGCAAGCTCCGCCTCCCGGGTTTACGCCATTCTCCTGCCTCAGCCTCCCAAGTAGCTGGGACTACAGGCGCCCGCCACCTCGCCTGGCTAGTTTTTTGTATTTTTTAGTAGAGACGGGGTTTCACCGTGTTAGCCAGGATGGTCTCGATCTCCTGACCTCGTGATCCGCCCGTCTCGGCCTCCCAAAGTGCTGGGATTACAGGCTTGAGCCACCGCGCCCGGCCTCTTTTGGTTTTCTATTTTGAGTTACGATTGAGAAATAACCTGTGGCAGAAGTTTTCTTAGCAATTTATTGTGGCCGTTGCACCTGTTTCAAGATTCCTCTAAACAGAAACAAAAGTGAAATAAATTTGTGGAGTTAATAATAAAAATGTTATTCTCTGCGGTATTTTTGTTTGTTTGTTTGTTTTTTTAAGACAGTCTTACTCTGTCGCCCAGGCTGGAGTGCAGTGGCGCCATCTTGGCTCATTGGAACCTCCGCCTCCCAGGTTCAAGCGATTCTCCTGCCTCAGGCCCCTGAGTAGCTGGGAATACAGGCGTGTATCACCACCCCTGGCTAATTTTTGTATTTTTAGCAGAGACAGGGTTTCACCATGTTGGTCAAGTTGGTCTCGAACCCCTAACCTCGTGATCTGCGCCCCTTCAGCCTCCTAAAGTGCTGGGATTACAGGCATGATCCATCACGCCCGGTCCGTATTTTTTCATTTCATAGAATTTCCAGATAAAAGTCAGAGTCAAACTAGTTTTATAATACTGAAAAGTTTTGCAAATACAGGCATGTCACTTAATGATGGGGATATGTTCTGAGAAATGTGTCATTAGGTGAGTCCATCATTGTGCAAATGTCATAGAGTATATTCACATAAACCTAGGTGGTATGTAGCCTATATGATATACCCTATTGCTCCTAGGCTGCAAATCTGTATAGCATGTTACTATCCTGAAGGCAATAGGCAATTGTAACACAATGGCAAGTATTTGTGTATTGAAACATAAAGGTATAGTAAAAATATGGTACTATGAATACAATTTTATGGGACTACCATTGTATATGCGGTCCATCATTGGCCAAACTTTCCTTATGGTGGCACAAGACTACATAGTAAATGGTGAAGTAACCAGACTTGGAGATGAGGAGGAGGGAGAAGAATGCCAAATGTATGTTTCCTCCCACCAAGACTAGAAGGCATCTAGTATCAGGCAACACACTTATTTCCTACTCCTACACAATCATTTCCTACTCCTGTCTCACACTTGCCAGAATCTGGATTTGATTATTATTATTTTTTTTTTTTGGTCAGACCAGTAATGCAGTTTTCATATTTTGTATAACAAAAAAGTTGTAGGACTTTTTCTTCTTACTATGAAAATATGACTCATTAAATACATAACTTTTAGTACTGGCTATTTGTATTCTTATACTCTTAGCCACAAAGATTACTATGTTTTACAAAGTCAAAAGGTTATTAATAGCAGCTAGCATGAATTCAGAGCTTACTATGTATTGAGCACTGGGTTTAAACACATATGCTCGATTTTATTAGATCCTTATAGTAGGAAGGTAAAGAATACACTAGTCACTGACGTTCCTTCAGTGCTCAAGACTCAAGTGCACTATAGCAAGACAAACACCAGGAAAACATGTAACTCTGCTTTGAATACTTTAGCAAGTGAATGGCCCAGTTTGGGAAAGCAAGACAAACACTGGATCCATAATGGCTTTTTACACCTGATAGGAATGCAGAAAAAATAGAACCATTAACTACTAATATTATCTTTGCACACAGGTGAGCAGTACATATCTGACTTCAGAAGATTTTATTGAAATCAATAGATGATGGTTAATAAAAACAAATATTCTCAGCTTTCCTTCTTTCACTTGTCCTCTGATAACCACTATTTAGCTAAAACTAAAATGGATTAGAGATATACGATGATGAATAACAACTATTATTAACTTTTGTGAGCATATAATGTGAGTCAGCTACTACACTAAGAACTTTACATAGATTCCCTTAATTTTCTCAATAATCCTATGAGAACTGTGCTTGTATGAGCAACGCCATTTTATAACTGAAGATACTTGAGGCTTCAAGAGGTTATGTAAACATGTTCATGGTCAACAGTTATTAAGCAGTGAGTGACATTCTCATGAGATTAATGAAATCATCTGTGTGAGATACAAATACATCTATTGTGTATGTTTGTGTTTTTAAATGGAGACCAGTGGTATGACAAAATGAAGTCCTTTTATTATTCAGTCAAGATCTGATGTGGCTATTCGAATATAGGAAAAACTGATGTTTTCCTTTTTTAGTTATATTAAATTAACTTTAAAAATAATAACTTTATCAAGATATAATTCACATAACATAATTTGCTCATTAAAATGTTTGAGTCAAGAGTTTTTAGAAGAGTCACAGAATTGTGCAACCATCACCACAATCTTTGGAATATTTTCATCATCTCAAAAAACACTTTGTAGCCTTTAGCACCCTTCCCACTGTGCCCCTCCATACCCCTGGCCATAGGCAACTACTAAATTACTTTCTGTCTCTGCAGGTTGTCCTATTCTTGATACTTTGTATATGTGGAATCATACAATATGTGATCTTTTATGACTGGCATCTTTCAAGCATGTTTTTGATGTTTTCATCCATGTTGTAGAATATTAAATTAACTTTTTGCATAAGAATAATTGAGCTAGAAAAGCATTGGCCGAATATGTCTACAGAATATACCATTTAGAAAAGAAACAATTCCTGGAGACAAATGAGGTATTTACTAAAATGTAAAGAACTGAAAATTAGCTTTGAGTCTTTAATAAGCTACCATTCATGTTTTGCTTTTACTAGGAATGAACTTTTAATGTTTTGGAGCTATAAATGTAGTCTCTAAAGACATCTTTGTTTTTAAAAAATGACATCTGCAGGCTTTTTCTTAGTGTTCCTAGTGTGTATGAGTGTGTGCATTTGTGTGTGTGTGTGCACGCACGTTTAGTGACTTTACATGTGTATATATACAACTGTACACAGTCATATGACTCTGGTGGTACATGGAATCTAAATTTAATGGTAAAATTGAAGGAGTTCTAAAATTAGTTTTAGTATAGTAAGTGGGATATAGTAAGAATGTCCTACAATTTAAAAGCCTATTTGGTTATCCTGAATGGATTTTGAATGTATTCAATACTAGGTTTGCGAGTGACTGTGCCTTTTTAGTAAACAAAAGAAAGGCTGTAACGTAGAAAGTATATGGAATAAGCATAACATCTGTCCTAATCTAATTTTCAGGCACATCTCCAGACTTCAATTTGGCTGAACTAACTCATGCCACGGACCTGTGCACATGCCTGGAATTGAAAGACACAGTTTAAAAGACTTCAGATTGCTTTCTGCCTTTTGAAAACTCCTGAAAACCATCCTTTTGGACTCTGGAATTCTACACAGCTCAACCAAGACTTTGCTTGAATGTTTACATTTTCTGCTCGCTGTCCTACATATCACAGTATCGTGTTCACGTTTTGTTAAAACTTAAGAGTGTCAGGAGTTGAGCTTGCTCAGCAAGCCAGCATGGCTAGAATGAGCTTTGTTGTAGCAGCTTGCCAATTGGTGCTGGGCCTACTAATGACTTCATTAACTGAGTCTTCCATACAGAATAGTGAGTGTCCACAACTTTGCGTATGTGAAATTCGTCCCTGGTTTACCCCACAGTCAACTTACAGAGAAGCCACCACTGTTGATTGCAATGACCTCCGCTTAACAAGGATTCCCAGTAACCTCTCTAGTGACACACAAGTGCTTCTCTTACAGAGCAATAACATCGCAAAGACTGTGGATGAGCTGCAGCAGCTTTTCAACTTGACTGAACTAGATTTCTCCCAAAACAACTTTACTAACATTAAGGAGGTCGGGCTGGCAAACCTAACCCAGCTCACGACGCTGCATTTGGAGGAAAATCAGATTACGGAGATGACTGATTACTGTCTACAAGACCTCAGCAACCTTCAAGAACTCTACATCAACCACAACCAAATTAGCACTATTTCTGCTAATGCTTTTGCAGGCTTAAAAAATCTATTAAGGCTCCACCTGAACTCCAACAAATTGAAAGTTATTGATAGTCGCTGGTTTGATTCTACACCCAACCTGGAAATTCTTATGATTGGAGAAAACCCTGTGATTGGAATTCTGGATATGAACTTCAAACCCCTCGTAAATTTGAGAAGCTTAGTTTTGGCAGGAATGTATCTCACTGATATTCCTGGAAATGCTTTGGTGGGTCTGGATAGCCTTGAGAGCCTGTCTTTTTATGATAACAAACTGGTCAAAGTCCCTCAACTTGCCCTGCAAAAAGTTCCAAATTTGAAATTCTTAGACCTCAACAAAAACCCCATTCACAAAATCCAAGAAGGGGACTTCAAAAATATGCTTCGGTTAAAAGAACTGGGAATCAACAATATGGGAGAACTCGTTTCTGTCGACCGCTATGCCCTGGATAACTTGCCTGAACTCACAAAGCTGGAAGCCACCAATAACCCTAAACTCTCTTATATCCACCGCTTGGCTTTCCGAAGTGTCCCTGCTCTGGAAAGCTTGATGTTGAACAACAATGCCTTGAATGCCATTTACCAAAAGACAGTCGAATCCCTCCCCAATCTGCGTGAGATCAGTATCCATAGCAATCCCCTGAGGTGTGACTGTGTGATCCACTGGATTAACTCCAACAAAACCAATATCCGCTTCATGGAGCCCCTATCCATGTTCTGTGCCATGCCGCCCGAATATAAAGGGCACCAGGTGAAGGAAGTTTTAATCCAGGATTCGAGTGAACAGTGCCTCCCAATGATATCTCACGACACCTTCCCAAATCGTCTAAACATGGATATCGGCATGACGGTTTTCCTAGACTGTCGAGCCATGGCTGAGCCAGAACCTGAAATTTACTGGGTCACCCCCGTTGGAAATAAGATAACTGTGGAAACCCTTTCAGATAAATACAAGCTAAGTAGCGAAGGTACCTTGGAAATATCTAACATACAAATTGAAGACTCAGGAAGATACACGTGTGTTGCCCAGAATGTCCAAGGGGCAGACACTCGGGTAGCAACAATTAAGGTTAATGGGACCCTTCTGGATGGTACCCAGGTGCTAAAAATATACGTCAAGCAGACAGAATCCCATTCCATCTTAGTGTCCTGGAAAGTTAATTCCAACGTCATGACGTCAAACTTAAAATGGTCGTCCGCCACCATGAAGATTGATAACCCCCACATAACATATACTGCCAGGGTCCCAGTGGATGTCCATGAATACAACCTAACACATCTGCAGCCTTCCACAGATTATGAAGTGTGTCTCACGGTGTCCAATATTCATCAGCAGACTCAAAAGTCATGCGTAAATGTCACAACCAAAAATGCCGCCTTCGCACTGGACATCTCTGATCAAGAAACCAGTACAGCCCTTGCTGCAGTAATGGGGTCTATGTTTGCCGTCATTAGCCTTGCGTCCATTGCTGTGTACTTTGCCAAAAGATTTAAGAGAAAAAACTACCACCACTCACTAAAAAAGTATATGCAAAAAACCTCTTCAATCCCACTAAATGAGCTGTACCCACCACTCATTAACCTCTGGGAAGGCGACAGTGAGAAAGACAAAGATGGTTCTGCAGACACCAAGCCAACCCAGGTTGACACATCCAGAAGCTATTACATGTGGTAACTCAGAGGATATTTTGCTTCTGGTAGTAAGGAGCACAAAGACGTTTTTGCTTTATTCTGCAAAAGTAAACCAGTTGAAGACTTTTGTATTTTTGACTTTGCTAGTTTGTGGCAGAGTGGAGAGGACGGGTGGATATTTCAAATTTTTTTAGTATAGCGTATCGCAAGGGTTTGACACGGCTGGCAGCGACTCTAGGCTTCCAGTTTGTGTTTGGTTTTTATTCTTATTATTATGATTATTATTATATTATTTTATTTTAGTTGTTGTGCTAAGCTCAGTAATGCTCTTCTAACTACAGTGCTCAATAAAATGATTAATGACAGGTTGGGGTTCCCCTGTGCTTTTACCAGTAGCATGACCCCTTCTGAAGCCATGGGTAGAAAGTACCTTGTCCTCCAAAAAGCTAACATACAGTTTTGAAGCAGCATTGAAACTTTTGTAGCAATCTGGTCTACAGACTTTTAACTCAAGAAGCTAAGGCTAGACTTGTTACCTTCGTTGAATGATGTTAGTTGACTGTACTGTAATGTTGTATCAACTGAATTGAATGTTTGCCTTTAAACAATGAATTTTCTTTTTCTTTCCTTTTTTTTTTTTTTGTAATAAAGAGGCTTAGAACAAGCTAACAGGCAATAGAAATATGTATATCAAATTTTTTAATGTAACAAACTACATGTTAATTGTTATCTTATTCTTTTTATCTTTAGTAGACACTTTTAAAAGAAAAGACAATTTTGTTGTGTTTACTCACCAAAACGTGGTGTATAATGAAGACAGAACTATAATAAATTAGTTTTGTTCTGATTTTTTAGAACACTTGCAATAATGTATCATTTATAGTTCTTGCTAGTTGCAGTGGTAATATTTTTCACATCCATAGAAACAACCACCAAACTAAATCAGCTGTAGCATGTTGCTTTTTAAAGCTAGGCCCTAAAAGGTTTTGATTCTTTTTCTAAGGGAAGAAATGTCTATTTTAATTAAGATATTTTAATGAACAGGATTTCTGTATTGTAAATAGTACTGACTAGCACATAATGGGCAGTGGGAGGGTGGTTCATATGAAGAAAAAAAGGTGTATTGTATCCCATGCATAAAGGTAAATATATATATACACACACACACACACACACACACACACACACCCAATATATTCATATACACACCCATCCCAACCTGTCACACATAATGCTTGTGTATATATATGAATATATTGGATATGTTATTTCTGTAAGAGTTTTGTTAAAACCTGATTTTCTTTTGTAGTATCCACATTCTTCATCAAAGTACAAAAACATCTACGAAGTGTCCCAAAATGTATGACATGTTATTTCTTTTTAACAGTTGTCTATATGCTTAGACCCTAATTAGTCTCTATATCTGTGTGGCGATATCTGCTGAGACAAGTAAATGATTAATAGAAAACAAAACAACTTCCATACAATTGACATTTTTCATCCAAATATATATAGACAGTTTTGGAGAATTGTTTCAAGATTACAAAGCAAACGTGTGTAACGTTTAGAGCAGATGGAACTAGGTTTAGGTAGAAGGCCAGTTCCACAAAGGGCAGAGGGATGGGATTTAATAGGTAAAGAAGAACCCATTTGAAAATAAAGGTTGTTTCAAAAGGCAGCTGCCGCCAGGCACACACCATTCCATCAGACAGGTGCCAGACAAGCAAAAGCAAGGAAAAGTTGACAGAAAGAAAGTCCAGCTGATGTAGGCTGAGGTGTTTTTCTTTGGTAATATCCTGGTTTTGGGAATCACTTAAAAAACAATCACTTTCTTCCCATTCTTAAGCGGTTTTGGCAAACAGAATTTCAGATCTTGAAACAAGTGAGCTGCAACAGAAAAATAAGAAGTACCCGAGCTCAAAGCATCCCTTCCCAAAGCCTTCATTTATTGGTGAGAAAAACCTGGGCCCAGGGAGGGCCTGCAGCTTACCCAGGTCAGACTCCTGCTGGTTCAGCGCTCTGCACTCCATGGATCGTTCTAGGCCCAGCAGCCTTCTAGGTTCTTGTGCAGGGCCCCTCTTTTACAGTTCTGAATCACTTCTGGTGCGCCTGCTTCAAAAATGCAGTACATCCTCAAGTTCCCATTTACTCAGGATACATTTTAGCATAGGGCAGATCAGATGGTGTTTCTATCGTTAGTACTGCAAAGTATGTATGGCAAACACACAGAATTGGAGCTGCGTTGAATGCAAATTTGGGGTGTTTCCCTTGAGGAGTTCTTGTCTTCAAACGTCTGCAGAGAGTAGTGGACCATATTACAACTTTCCTTTCCATCCATGAACCATGAAAAGGGGTGGCGCTGATGCATTAGACCCTCAGCAGCCTGCAGTTGCAAATCTGCGAGGCTTCATTCAGCCCATAAAGCAAATATTTGAAGTTAGACAGAATGAGCACTTAAATACTGGTGCAATAAATGAAGGGGAAAACCTCAGCCATTTCTCCATTCTGAAGATATAACAAGCACCGGGAAATCCGAGATTTTTCATCAACAATATTTTCTGCCAGCCCAGTTTAGGGGAAAATAATCCCCTTTACATTTTTCTTCAGTAAAGTACTGGAGCTTACTTTTCCCTGTCTGTGCTAATCAGTTGATTTTCAGCTGATAGAAAACAAAATGATAGAGTACTTTTTTCCGTGGCCAAGTATTTTCTCATTTGTATTTAATTTGATAAATTAGACAGCCAGTGAAACTAGGTCCTGATTGATAATGAATGTTATGTCACATTTAACAGTGAAGTGGTTATTATAGGTCACTTTCTAATTTCATATTTTCCCTTTTGCTTTCTGCTGCCCTCAGGGTATATAGTGTATCTCTAACCTGATTTTTCAAGGTTATTTTTGGAGCAGTTTCTTAAAACAGGCATTCCCTAACTTCTCATTTAATTAATGAAAAATTGAACTGATGCCATGGATATAAAAACAAATGCAATGTTTGATTGTCACTGTTTCTGATATGGCAAAAAGGAATCATCTCCATTTTTTTTTTTTTTTTTTTTGCAAACAATAACAAAGTGCATATTTTCTCTCATGCGGTTTCTATTTATTCAATCATTCGTTTGCTAAGGACACCATAGTCAACCCTTTACTTGGTGTTTGCTTTCTATTTCTGTATTCATTTTCCAGGGCATTTTCTTTTCTTTATTACTGTTTTCACCATTGTTGGGGTAGGGGGAAACATTTTAGATCTCCAACACTTTGCTGGGAAAAACCATACTTTCCCCCTTTCTATTCACTGAAAAGGGAAGTGTAACTACTTCTGATGCATTCTAAGTACAATTGCAAATGCTTTCTTCACCTCAGTTCTTTCACTCTCACCTTGCTTGCAAATAGACTTTTTTATTATTATTCAAAAGGGATTAGCTTGGAGGAAAAAAAAATGTTTCTTTAAAAATTGGTGATTCAGAATCATTATCGGGAGGTCTAGAATAATTTTGGCCTGGAATCTCTGCAGGACTTGATCTAATCTGGTGTGGACAGTTCCCCTGCCCCCACCCCCGCTTCCCCCATATGCACTGATACCAGCTTCTTTAGTAAAAAGGAGATGCTGAGGGAAATAATGATTTTTACATCTGCTTGTTCAACATTGCCCCGAACAGGTAAACAGAACTCATTGGGTTTCTCATATTAAAGAATTCCTAGGAGACTTGACGGCGGGAGATGACAATGCAGGCTTTCTTTATGTCTTCAAATTTATTTATCTTTTCTTCTTTAAGAAACCTTATATGCTGGGAATCTGAGGTATATTCCAAAACTATACTTATATCAGGCTAAATTTTAATTATAATCTTGAACTCCCCCATACTATTTTCTGTTACACACTCCTAAAATTTTGAAATGTATAGATTTTTGTGGAGAAGACACCAAACTCACTCTTTCCTTAGCACTAAACCATGGAAAGCTTTTATAAAATTAATGACAAACTCAAGTGTTTCGCTCCAAAGCTTAAATGGGAAAATGTGAAGTTCATATAAATTGAGCAGTTTGCAAGGGTATCTGACATGCCTGAAAACACAGGGAAGAGCCAGACACAATGGCTGTTGCATAATTACCAAATTGTGGAGTCTGTGGATATGTTTATATTTAGGAAATCATCTAGGCCCCTCCCAAGTTTATAGGGATGCCATAAGACATGAAAGTGTCATTATGCAATTGCCCTCCTGACAGCCCATTATGTCAGTTATATATTAAATATGAAGCAAATCCAGTATCATGCACCTCATGAAAGTAGTTCTGGTCACAAAGTGGGTCAGATCATGCCTCTCCTTTCCACCTAGGCCTCCCTGTCTCCCTCCCATAAGATTAGATTGACAAGGTAAATTTCAGCCTGGGCCCTGACAGAATGATCATGAATTCCTAATAAGGGGCTATACTGAATTAATAAGGTAGCATTTTAATGCATCAGTCTGCATATTAGCATGCCTCATTCATATAAACAGAAGACAGTGGTCATGAGGAGAAGGAAAATAAACCATATAATTGGGGCAGACAGGACTACATTTTTACAGCTGTGACTTAAGGAAAAGTGAGGAGAAGCATTTATTACGCATCTAGCCCTCTGCTAGGAGCTTCACATAGATTACTTTGAATCCTTTCAGTTGCCCGTATCGTCCCTATGTTAGAGAACAGTGTTTACTCAGCCTCACAGAGCCAGGCAACTTGCCTGAAATCTCACAGCTGGTAAGAAACAACTGAGACTTAACTCAGGACTGTATGACTAAAACCAGTAGTTTTCCACCTGTATAATGGTCCACAAACTAAATCTAGGTCAGGAATAGAGAACACATAACCCCCAAATATTCAGCATTTAAGTCAGGAACAACGGAGCAAAGGCAAGGTCTAATTTAAGACTCAAACCTGAGATCAATATGCAGAAACCACAAGCCAAAGAGGACTAAGTAAAGGACAGGTCTTCCATGGCTGTGACAACAAATCCATACAATGAACTGGAAGAAACTGAAGCTACAAAAGAAAAAAAAACTAGTCAAGCAATCAGTCAAAATGAAAGTGAGTGGGAGTAAAACTAGGTCCCAAATATGGCCACATTTTGAGCACTGTTACGCTTCAGATGCCGTGGTGAGCACTTGGCCTGTATTATCTTGTGGAATCCTCAATAACTTTGTAAAGTAGGTATTCAGGTCCTCATTTTTCACATAGAGAAACTGAGCCTCAGTTCATCACTTATAAGTGATGAAGCCAAGCAGCCCTGGCTGTCAGACTCCCAGACCCAAAACTAACCATGAAACTATGTTCTAGCTGAAAAGGCACTCAGAGTACTGGACTGGCCATCTCATTGGCCTGGCAAATTCAGTTTTTTCCTGAGAATGAGGAACAAAGAAAAGAGTAGGTGTCATAATCTTGCAAGGAACCTCCCCACAGAAGGCTTGTTAATGTGGCATTTAATGCCATAGCCTTAGATAAAAAAAGAAAATGCTACCTTGCTCTTTTTATTTTTTAACCATTAAAGTTAGTCTCCCATTTTAATCATATGCCACATCATCCAGAGCAAAGACGTGTTCTGATGCTGTAAGTAATTGCATCTTAACTTTCCTATAGATCATTCTGGCTAGGAGGATAAATTCCCTGGAGAACTGTTAGTGAAGAGTTTTATGCCTAATCCTGTGTCTTTGTGATCTCAGTAGTCCTTAGTTTAAAAATGTATTACTTTCAATCTTGTAAGAGGCAGACCGGTTTAAGTATCTCCTGTGCTACTGAGGAAACTATGAAAAGAAGGCGACTGTGAATATTAACCAAAATATATGCTCTTATATTATTTTCCCACTTATCAGAGCACCACACACTTATTAACAGTACTTGATTTTACCAAATTTTATTCTAACTGGCTTAGGGGTGCTCCCACCATCATAAGATGGTTCATGTTTGCAACTCATTTAAAAATCGCATTTTTTATTCTGATTGTAACAGTAGTATATGTTTACTATAGAGAATCTAGAGAAAAATATTTATTACAAATAGCATATAATTCCACAACTCAAAACCAGATGAGATTTTGGTACACTTCCTTCTAGTCTCTTTTTTCTCTGTGTATACATTTATATATGTAGATACACACATAATTATAAAAATATATACCTTTATGAGTATAGAATTAGAATTGTAGTATATATAGCTTTGTACACTTTTTTCTATTATGCAAAATGTAAGCATCTTTTTATATTATTAAACTATCTTGGAAACCATGGTATTAAAGGCTGTATAACCATCCATCATACGGATATTCAGTAATGGAGTAAGTCCTTTTGGAAGCATTTTGCCTCTTCCATGTCAAGCACCAGGGACATGAAGATGAGCCCACCCTGCCCCTGCTCTCCAGGGTGTAGTCACAGAGGAAGACAGACATCCACGTAAAGGACCATCCAGTATGATGACTACACGGAGAAGATGAAACGGCACGACAGCACAGGGAAGAAGAACCCTGGTCAGATTGGGGAGCTCAAATTTCAGATTTCACTACTTAAGCTCAGAATGAAAAGATGAGCTGAGGGCTTCACAAGCAAGCGTCCAGAGGAAGGGCATCCTAGGCATCAAACAAATTGCCGTGATCACAGACTTTCCAAGGATGTGGAAGAAGTCTTCCCGGAGGACGTGGGGACTCTGGAGGCCTTCTGATAAAGGGGAAGGGGTTCCTAAAAATACAGGGTAACTACATTGGAAGCTGAAGTAGGAGAGAAACTAGGTTTTGTGCAAGGTTTTGTGCAGAGGGGAGAGGGAGATGCTGGGTTGTATGAGGAGCCTGTGGTCCCCAGATGAAGCTTTATTCCCAGTTAAATTTTTTAAGCCATTCCACATAATCACTGAGGGGAGTGCCTTCCTGGTGAGATAAGAGAAGCTCGCAAGAGCAATTTGATAAACCTTCCAAGCCCTGGGGCCTCAGTGTGGAACCTCAGCTGTGGTAATATGTAAGACACAAGCATTAAACAGATGCGAGATTGCCCTAATTGCTTAAGACTATCCCAGTCAGTGGCTTCCACTTAGTACAGGTTTTCTTTGGTGTCTGTGGTGTCAAGAAAATAGGAAGTGCATGTTTGGAAAATTGAAACTGATTTTGTGGTGTTTAAAAGCACAAATGAATCCTCTTCAGCTTGTCCTTTGCCCACTAAATACAAATACTTCTAGTTCACTTGCTTAGACAAAATTCTGATCTTTTTCTTAATGTAACAAACAAGGCCTTATACTTGGAATAGTAATAAAGAACAATTCATACTTGGATACATGTACCCCCAAACTCCATATTGCACCCCTCCCTTTGTTTCCAAAAGTAAAACAGGTCAAAGGCATTGTAGTATAACTTAATACAAAATACTTCTGAATCTAGATTCTATTCCTATGGGATTTTCCTTGGGTTAGTAATTGGATTGACTTCTGATCATAGAAATTCCTGATAGCAAGAAGAGATTGATAGAAAAGGTTATTTTCCCCAATTCTGCTCTTAACAAGTATATGGGTGGATATTATACATGTTGTTTTAATCATTAGGAGATTTGCCCAAGGCAGATTCCATCACTACCTCCTCTGAATTATTGGTCTGTCTCTGGAGAAATACTCAACTGGCCATCTTACAAAAAGCTTAATTTCAGTTCATTTCCCCAGACTTACAAGTTATAGTTAGCTTCCCATTAACTACATACATTGAGAGGAGCAATTTGTAAACAATGAAAAACACCGGACCATCCAAAAGCCAATAGAGGTTTGTTGAATGAATGAACTCATTCACAACTTTGACTTTGGAGTGAATAATAAGTTTTTGCTAGAAGCAAATGCATTCATCTCCCTGGTTATACTTTGTTTTGTCTTGTAATAGATTTTTGGACTGTTGCAGAGAGCAAGCTGGCATTTGGTTGATTTGGGGAAACAGATTGCATTTCTTAAATTTTCTTTCTTTCTTTTCTTCCATATTGAGACCTGGGAAAATTTCCCTTAACTTCATTCCAAGTTTGTGGAAATCATACAACCCAGGACATCTTGCTTGGGCTGAGCCACTTGTAATGATCTGGGATTGTTTGGATTTGTGTTCAGCTCCCCAAGGTACTACTTTGAACATACAACTTAACAGCTTACATTTTCTGGGCACATAGCAACTTTCAGTAGATTTGGTAACCATGCAGATGAGCACCTATTCTTCATAGTTCAGTGGGGTACACTTTCACAGTTCCTCAAACTCTGGAAGCCTTATTCAAAAGAGTACAGCCATCTTTTTTTTACCCCAGCAAATCTTGTACTTCGGAGATGAATACCAGAAATTAACACACAATCTTCCTCTTGTATCACAACTACCAAAGGTCAGGTTAGGGAGAAGTTTGGGAAGGAGTAATGACACCAGAGGAGGAAGGGAAAGAAAGCCACACAGCCACTGTGGAAATGTCAAACAGTGGAGACAGTGTAGTCAGAAAATACTGCTTAGGGGCAGGGTGGTAGACATCTCTCTCTCTCTCCCTCAAAGCTCTGTAACATGAGATCCTGGTGGGAGTAGACAAATTATAACTGAAAGTTTGCTGAAAGAAGAGCCTTTTAAACTGGCCTCTTAGGAAACAGTCTATCTTTTTCCCTCTTCTTTTTCACTTTCTCTAAGCAAAGCTGTTCAGAATTTCTACAATTACTCGTAACATCTCTCATTTGGGTTCTCGTCTTCTCTGTAGGCAACATCCATTCTGGGCAGTGAGGAAAACTCAAAGTTGGATGTAGAAGAGTGGAGGCAGAGGTCTGGACTCTAAGGATCCTAAAATTTTCTTTTTAAGTTGTCCTGGCCAGTTCCCCAGGGAATATGGAAAGAGGCATCCAGAATAAAAGCTCTTTCCGTGCATTAAAAATAAAAATGCATATGATAGGCTTGACCATCCCTTGGTTAGTCATCTTGAAGGTGAAAGAATGATGGATAAAGTCTACAATGGCTAGCAGTCAGAGCCAAATGGCTTGGTCAATTAAATTCTAACCCTAGTCTTTTCTCTTCCTCCATGAAAAGTATTAAGCTAATTAAGCTACTTATCTTTTCTAATTTACTGGCTTATACTTCCACATCCCTACTTCTTGTTCACTGTATTGCAGTTCCACTAGACTGCTTTTCAGAACCTTGGTCATACCTTCTCACATTCACATAGATCCTCTCACTGAAATGCCTCCTCCTTTTTCTCCTGCTTAATCCTCACTTTCTTTGGAGCTTTTTAGACAAAGCCTTCAAAGAGCTCAGATTAAGTTAGTTTTGCCTGTCATACCTTCTTATATTAGGCCGTTCTCTCCATCTTAGCAACTGTCATGGCTGCTGACTTTATTCACCACTGGAAGATATTTGCCATATTCACTACTGCATGCCTAGGGCCTATGACACATGGCCCCAGGTAACTTCTCAATTGTCTTCTCCCCCGTTTCTAAATAATGAGTAAATGTATGCCCAACTTCTGACCCAAGGACTGGGCACTTAGGAAACACAATTTTAGGAGCAGCCCTGCAAACTCTTTTCTCTCACCCCAATTTTTTCCTGCTATTCTGCCCCACCACAATAGCATTTCTACTTTTCCTTAGAGAGCACAGTCCTTGTATTTATTTGCTGGGGCTGCCATAACAAAGTACCATACGCGGGGTGGCTTAAACAACAGGAATCTATTTCCTCATAGTCCTCAAGGCTAGAAGTCCAAGGCAAAATGTTGGCAGGGTTGGTCTCCTCTGAGGCTCTTCTCCTTGGCTTGTAGATGGCTGTCTTCCCCTTATGTCTCCATATGATCTTCCTTCTGTGTGTCTGTGTCCTATTTCCTCTTCTTCTTTTTTTTTTTTTTTTTTTTTTGTATTTTTAGTAGAGACAGGGTTTCACCGTGCTGGCCAGGCTCGTCTCGAACTCCTGACCTCAGGTGATCCACCCACCTTGGCCTCCCAAAGTGCTGGGATTACAGGCATGAAGCACTGCTTCTGGCCCTATTTTCTCTTTTTATAAGGACACTAGTCATATTATATTAGGGTCCACCCTAATGACCTCATTTTAACTTGATTTTCTCGAAACAGACCGTCTGTAAATATAGTAACATTCTGAGGTACTGGCAGTTAGGAACTTTGGGGAGACAATTCAACCACAACAGCTGGGGGTCCTGCTTGGATGACTATGTCTAGGTAGTTGACTGTCATTGTGAATCCTGGGTAGGGCATACCCTTCACAATGACATACTAAACAAGTTCTGCTTTTCTCACTCACCAAATGGGTACTCCCAACTTGATATGTCTCATCAAAGCATATTGATAAAAATTTGAGCAACCTTTATAGACCATTTAGTTCAATACCCTTGTTTCACAGATGGAGAAACGGAGGCCCAGGGAAAGAGAACAATTTAGCCGAGCACTCTCAACCCGTGAGTGGAGAAGCTGAAACTAGAACTAAAGCCTTTCCTATTTAGAAATAGGAAAACTTAAGCTTCCCCCCCCCCAAATTTTCTCACCTTGCATTATGAGGAAAATTGCCTGAGGCTAATTTCATTAAGTCTGTTGAGGAAGAATAATCTACGGTCATATATATTTCTGGCTATATATATATTGCACCATCCAATAGTCACCGGTGAGTGACAGTCTGCTGTTATCTCCTATAACGTGTAGAAGTTCCATTCTGTTTTTACCCCAACACCCTGCCTAGATCAACTGCACTGAGCAAAACCACAGGCAGCAACCCTCAAGCCCATTTCTATTCTTCTGGATAAAAAAATACTTTTTTTTTTTTTTTCAAAATATAGGGTTGTCATCTTTTTCCCTGCCATCTTGTAAGGGAAGCAGATAGCAAGACAGAAATAACTCCTCCTAATCTTTTCAAATACCAAAGCATTTCACTTCCCATGCAATCATTTTGAAGCTCTAACATAAGCAAAAATGATAGCTGTCATGGAGAAAAGAACTCTTAGTTTGAAAAGATCAAGTTCTAGCATATAGAATCCCCCAAACTAGTTTAAATTCATGAGTCATACAATATATCTGACATGTCACCAAATCCTCCCCACACCCAAGGTTCAACAGTTTTTGAAATCTCAACACATGCTTTCTGAGGAATTTCAGTTTGGGATGAAACTAGGGATTCTGGTGGAGTGATCTGTACAGTAATCACGGGAAGGTCCTTTCACTGAATAAATACTTTTTGAGCAACTATTATGTGTTGGGCATAATTATGGGTGGTCCTCTTTACTGGTTAGAGTCAGCATGGCAGAGTGGACTGACATTACCTCATCACAGAAGACACATCCCTCAGACCTCACCTAAGTGGAAGTCCAGAGAGCCTCCTTGATTTAAGTGGCTGTGGCTTTCAAAAAGTGTTAAGCGAATTCAGGGAAAGGAAAGATCTCTTAGAACTGTAGAGGGAAAAACAGGTGCAAGTATTTTTTTTTTGGAAGGATTTAGAGATGAGATAACACTGTGGCAGGGCCTCAGAGAATGGGGAGCATTTGAACTTGAGAAAGTCAGGGAAGGAGTAAAGAAAAGCATGAACCAAAGGAAGTCTGAAGGAAAATGTAAATTATGGGGTACTTGCAACAATAATTAGTTCAGTTGCTGGACTAGTTCAGGAGGGAGAGGTCGTAAAAATAACAAACCTTTTTGAGCCTTTACAATGTTCCAGGGACAATGGTGAGCACTTTATATGAATAATTGCATTAATCTTCAAAACAATCCTATGAGACAGGTTCTCTTGTTTCCTCCATTTTATACATGAGTAAACAGGAAGCTCAGAAAGGTTAAGCAATTTGTTCAAAGTCACAAGAGGCAGAATCAGGTATTTAACCCAGAATCAATGCTCATCACCACGACACTATCCTAGAATTATATTATGAGGAAACCTGTATGCTGGAGTGAAGGCCTGAGACTATCTTCTCTAAGTAGAGGGGAGCCACTGAAGGACTTTGAACAATGAGAATGACATAATCAATGTCATTCTTTAGGAGGGTCAAGGTAATAATACAATGATCAAGGATCAAGTGTCCAAAATACATGCAAAAAAGACCCCCACCAAGACTTCTTACAAAAAGTTTAAAAAATAAATAAATAAAAGTGCAGCTTTCAAGCACCAAGGTCATTTCTCCGCTTCAGCTACCATTAAAGAACTGGGGCAGTTAATAAGAGAAAGACAGTCCTCATCCTTCCCCACCTGTATTTCATGAAGTGCTTAAGGACATCAGACTATGGGGCACCAGTACAGAGGCGGCTAGAGGGACAAATGAAGCAAATGTTCACTGGTGGCTGTTGGAAGGTGCAACACACAAGTTTCTTCATCTTTAAAACCAGCATGAAAGTAAAGATCAATTACCCATAGAAGTATGGGGACTACCTGTGACAAATGATTAATCCCAGTGGGTGGCCCTACCTGCCACCTTGCTCCCTTTCTGCCTGCAGTCGTATGAGCCCCTTAGCTCTTTGGATATAAAGAGATGGATATAAAGTGGATGATGCGCTTTTTATAGCAATGTAACACAACAAAACGTGACAAGATATGGAGCAGAAAAAAACAGACATAAAAATTACTTCAAGGGTGCAGTGCTCACTTTCGTAATCCTAGCTACTTGGGAGACTGAGGCAGAGGAATACTTCAGGTCAGGAGTTTGATACCAGCCTGGGCAACATAGCGAGCTCCCATCTCTAGAAAAAATTATTTTTAACCTAGCTGGCTGTGATTGCATGTGCCTGTAGTCCTAGCCACCCAGAAGGCTGAGACAGGAGGATCCCTTGAGCCCAGGAGTTCAAGGCTGCAGTGAGCTATGATCACATCACTGCACTCCAGCCTGAGTGACAGAGCCAGACTTTGTCACACACACACACAAATTACCTTCCAAATATATATATATAAAAAAAAATCTATATTCTCAATTATCCATTTCACTGATACTAGGTATACATGCTGAAGGTCCTTAAGAAGATTGTGCTGATGAAGTACTCACTTTTAAGCATCTCATGACAACTTATTTATTTGTTGTCTACAATTGGTATCTTAAAAATCACATGCATGGGAAATTGCCTATTTGGCTATGGAAATTCAAATGTTCAAGAGCAATTATAAGCATATTAGCAAATTTGCTCAAATTCTGTCAAAAAAGAATAGCAAAATTGTATCATGGATTTTCTAATTCATCCATTAATCTCTAAATAAGTCTTTATTGAGGTACCATTTGTCAAGGGATACAAGAAAACAAAGCACACTTGTTTCTTGCTGTCTTTGAATTTATGTTTTTGAAGGGCAACTAGATAATAAGTTAAATAATTAGTTAATTTCAGTTTATGATAAGTGCCATAAAAAAATAAGAGTACTGAGATAAGAATACTTGGTGTGAGAGAGGAAAGGTAGCCTATTCCTTCCCCCACTTCTCCCTCCGCTCCCTGCCCGCCCCCTCCCCCACCTGGCCAACGGCTATCTACAGCACATTCTAGATCACACTATTATGAAAAGATTCAGTCCCCTGGTGCTGGCTTTGTAGCTATAGCTGACTGTATTCTGATGAGAATGCTTTGTTACTTAAATATCTTCCTAGCAGAGAACTCACAGCAGTTTTCAAATGGCACTTCCATTCATCACTGCAGCACTCCTGAGAGGCAAGAGAGGTTCAAGCCTCATTACTTCTATTTAAGAAAGAGGAAGGGCAATGACTGGAGAACTACCCTCTGCCAAATATTAAGGAGCAAAGCAGCTGTGGGGTTGATGTTGTGGCTCAGCTCAGATCCCCCTGTTTCTAGCTTTTTACATTAGACTATTTAATTCTATCCTTCAATGTAAGTTGGGAACTAACATATGCCCGAAGGTTTTAGAAATAAACCAACTCAATCCCAACTCAACAAATGGGGCGTATTTGTTACACTAAGTAAATTGTTTTCAATAATTATTATTACAAAGTTTGTTTGCCTAAACTCATAAAATTTCCTATGTGAGAAAATCTAGTCAACAGAATCACAAACTGAATAATTTTGTTGACTGTTTCATCTGGCTTTTTCTTCCTTTAAAACAACAAACAAGTAACCTTACAATGGAAGTGTCTTTCACATGAATTCATGACCACATCAAGTGGAATTTATGATAAGGCAGCCATCATGAGCCACATTCAGAAGAACAGACTCAGTTATTTAAATACTCAAAGGACATATGAGAATAATAAATTAATGTTCTGGAACGGTTAAAGAAGAATCACTGATACCAAGCCCTTCACATTCCAGACACGGTTTAAAGCCAACAAAAGTGAAATCACTTATCAAAGGTCTTAAAACTTTTGAGCAAGACTCAAATTCTGTTTTCTTTAATCCAAATCCTGTGCTCTGGTACAGGTATTAGAAAGTCTCCTTAATAGTCGGTACATCCTTGGGTTTCCCAATGGACATATATAGACAGAGATATCTTGGCTCAAGAATTCTGAGGACACTTCACTTATCTCATAATGACAAGATCCATCATGGAGGTAAGCAAGCACAAAGACCCAATGACTCAAAACACCATAAAATTTTTGTGCATTTAAAATTTTATCATAATTGTAAAGACATTCAGGAAAATTACAAGAATAATACAAAGAATTATCATATACTTTTTACCCAGATCCTCCAAATGTTAACATTTTACTACATGTATTTCATTTCTCTCTTCTGAACTCTTTAAGAGCAAGTTACAAACACGATGTCCATTTATCTTTAAATACCTCAGTGTGTAATTCCTAAAACAAAGACTGTTCTCTTACATGACCACAGTACAATTTATAAAATCAGGACAATTAATATGGATATAACACTATTATCTAATCTAGAGTCCTTATTTGGATTTCTCACATTGCCCAACAATGTTCTTTATAGCAAAAGAAAAATCTGAGATTAAGTGTTTCACTTAGTGTTCATGTCTTTTTAGTTTCTTTCAATCTGGAATAGTTCTTGAGTCTTTCTTTGTATTTTATGACATTGACATTTTTGAAGAGGGCAGGCCAAAGTTATAGAATGTCCCTCAATTTGGTTTTGTCAGATCTTTTTTCAAGATTAGATTCAAATTACACACTTTTGGCAGAAATATCACAGAAGTGATGCTGAGTTCTTCTCGGTGCGTCATATCAGAAGGTACATGCTACATATATATCCCATATTCCACAAGTCAATTAGGTCATTTGGTTAAGGTGGTGTATCAGGTTTCTCCACTATAAAGTTATTCTTTTACCCTTCGTAATTGTCTCAGGAGGGAAATGCTTTGAGACTATGTAAATATCCTGTTACTCCTCAAACTTTCACCTACTAGTTTTAAGAGTCCTTGAATATTCTTATCTGGATTAGTTATTATTATGATGTTTGCCAAATAATGATTTGATAATTTCATCTTCCTTTCTACATTTATTAGTTGAATTTTGACTATAAGAAAGAGTTTTCCATTTTCATTTGTTTGTTTTTTGTTTATCTATGGACTCATGGATTCTTATAATACTTTATTTAATACATTGTAATCCTTCATTATGATTATTTATTTTGGTTTTCCAGTTGTCCCAGATTTGGCCAGTGGGAGTTTCTTCAAGCTGGCTCCTGTGTCCTTTTGACCTGTCCCTTTGTCCATCATTATTTGAGCACTCAAAGAAATTCACTCATAAGAAATGACAGAAGTTAAACAAGCTATAGGAAGCAGACCCTGAGAAAAGGATTTAAATACAAGTATTTGGATTTGGGAGGTAATTCTAGGAGCCATTGGGAAGGAAATGAGGCAGTGAAATGGGAAAGGGAAGGAAACCAGAAAAGGGTATTTATTGCACAAGTAACCAATATGAACAGCTAGGGCTAAATCTCACTTGGAGACCTTGAAAACAGCAGAACATATGCTTCAGTTACCCCACTTAAAGAATGAGGAAACTAGAATATTCATACACTGTGGTAAGCAGAATCATGTCCACCACCCACCAAAAGATGTCCATGCCCTAATCTCCAGATCCTGTGGATATATCACCTTACATAAAGGCCAAAGGAACTTTGTTGACATGATTAAGTTAAGGACATTGATACTGAGATGGGGAGATTAGATTGGATTAACTGGGTGATCCCAATGTAATCACAAGGGTCCTTGCAACAGGGAGAAGGAAGAGTCAGAGTCAGGAAAGGAAATGTGACCAAGGAAGCAGAGGTCAGAGCAATATGGAGCCACAGACCGTGGAATTCTAGAAGCTGGAAAAGACAAGAAGTCAGATTCTTCCCCAGACCCTCCCAAAGGAACACACCCCTGACAGCCTGTTGGGATAGCCTGGTAGGACCTGTGTCAGACTTCTGACCTCCAGAACTGTAAGATAATAAATTGGTATTGTTTGAAGCCACGAAGTGTGTGGTAATTTGTTACAGCAGCAGTAGGAAACTAATATACATACCAACTCTCATCAGCCATTTTTAAAGGACCGTTCTGGGGGTGTTTATTCACCAGCACTTCCACTCTGCATGCTGTGATTGGAGGAAGCCTCAGGCAATGAGACACAGATGTAGACATCTATACTCAGACTGGTGTAAATTCAACAACATAAGGTCAGAGCACTGACCGCCCATACTACCAGACTTCCTAATCCCCTCCAACACTCTCTTCTGTTACAACAATTCAGTCATGAAATAAGCAGTGAGGAGCATTACTGAAAGAGGCCAAAGCAGCACACTTTGATGTGTCTCTCTATGGATCTCATCTCAATGTGTTACTTTCTTGCTGTGGGTTCTTGGCAATTTGAGATAGAGGACGTTGTCTATTATGACTGAAAAAGGCCCCAGAGAAAGACAGAGGCTTATAAAATTTTGGTATCATTGGTAAAACTTAGCTTCACCATATACTCTGCAATACTTAACAAGTATCACAGACAAGACCAAAGGTCAGTTTATAAACATCTACATGGCAAACCCAAGGGAAAGTGGATTTACACTAGAATAATGAAAGACTATAAAAATGTTCTTTAAAAAACTTGGAGAATGTTATTTTATGGAACTCTCTACAGAAGGAAATACAGGATGTAAGCAGTATGTAAGGAAACAACTCAAGGAGAAATGAAGGCCAAGATCGGTTTGAAATATCCACTAACTCTCAACCTCTGATCACTAAGTTAGTTGCCCAGTGTGAATCCCTGAAGTTCCTCTTGGGCATCCTCGGCTTATCCATTGTGCCTCCTTCTACATTTTGCCTTCATTTTACATGCATGGCAGTAGGGAAGTATAAGAGTGAGACAGACAGAATAGGCGGGCTACTCCTTTATTCTAAAGGCTATAATTTTTACAGCAACCAATATACGTATAAACCATTGTACTTGTCCAAAAAAGCCAATACATTTTAATAAAGCATGATCATTTCCAGAAATTCCTGAAAGAGAAAGTGCATATTTGATTGGAAACTTACCACTGAGTCTAGTTTCTAAGTTAATTAAGTTCATGTTATTGTATTAGTCCATTCTCCCACTACTAATGAAGACATACCAGACACTGGGTAATTTATAAAGTAAAGAGGTTTAATTGTGTCACAGTTCAGCAAGGCTGGGGAGGCCTCATGAAACTTACTATCATGATGGAAGGGGAAGCAAACACATCCTTCTTCATGTGGCGGCAGGAAGAAGAAGAGAGCCAAGCAAAGGGGGAAACCCCTTATAAAACCATCAAATCTCATGAGAACTCACTCACTATCATGGAATAGAATGAGGGAAACTCCCCCATGATTCAATTACCCCTCATCAGGTCCCTCCCACAACACATGGGGATTATGGGAACTACAATTCAAGATGAGATTTGGGTGGGGACACAGCCAACCATATCAGTTATTATCTACCCAACACAACCCTGACTCTACATGGGGGTTTAAGAAAAGTAAAGAGAATATTGTCTGATCACATTATTCTCCTGCTTAATAACTTGTAGTAATTTCCTACTCTTTATAGAATATAGTCTGTCATTCTAAGGATATCATATTATGCCCTTCAAAATTTGACCCTTGTCCACAGTCATCAGCCTCATTGCTCACAACTCCCCAAGTGGCTCCCTTATTCTTCCTCCTGTCTCATTCTCATACCTTCTTACGTTGTACACTCTGCTCTAGGCCAAACCATCCTCCTTCATGCACCACGCCACTGCAAATGCCCATCCCTCTGCTGGGATGACTTTTGTCTCCCAGCTCCTGCTTGGAAACTTATTTGTACACACAGAGGTCTGGGAGGATTCTGTATACACCTTTGTTAATACTCATGCCTGTAAGAATGATTTTTTCAAGGGACTGAGGTAAGGATGCCCCATGCCTGAGCTCTCGAGATGGGAACATATTCCTCTTCATACTTCAGTACCTAGTACATGTGTGGCACATAGAAAACATTCTGTCAATGTCTGTTATATGAAGGCAAGAGTAAATACTTGAAGAGATGTTCAACATCTAATTTGGAAGGCAAGAGACACCTTGATCTAGTGTCCAAAGTCTTAGTTTGAGTGTGAGCAGATCTGTCCTCCAATTCTGGTGCTGCCACTTCCCTGCTATGTAACTTTAGGCAAGTCATTTACATGTTCCAGGCCTCATCACACTTATTCCAAAACTGACCACATAAATGGAAGTAAAGTACTCCTTAGCAAACATAAAAGAACAGCAATTATAACAAACTGCCTCTCAGACCATAGTGCAATCAAATTAGAACTCAGGATTAAGAAATTCACTCAAAACCACACAACTACATGGAAACTGAACAACCTGCTCCTGAATGACTACTGAGTAAATAACGAAATGAAGGCAGAAATAAAGATATTCTTTGAAACCAATAAGAACAAAGACACAACATACCAGAATCTCTGGGACACATTTAAAGCAGTGTGCAGAAGGAAATTTATAGCTCTAAATGTCCATAAGAGAAAGCAGGAAAGATCTAAAATCGACACCCTAACATCACAATTAAAAGAACTAGAGAAGCAAGAGCAAACACATCCAAAGCTAGCAGAAGGCAAGAAATAACTAAGATCAGAGCAGAACTGATCTTTCAAAAAATCTTCCAAAAAACCTTCCAAAAAAATGAATGAATCCAGGAGCTGGTTTTTTGAAAAGATCAACAAAATTGATAGACTGCTAGCAAGACTAATAAAGAAGAAAAGAGAGAAGAATCAAATAGACACAATAAAAAATGATAAAGGGGATATCACCACTGATCCCACGAAAATACAAACTACCACCAGAGAATACTATAAACACCTCTATGCAAATAAACTGGAAAATCTAGAAGAAACAGATAAATCCCTAGACACATACACCCTCCCAAGACTAAACCAGGAAGAAGTTGAATCCTGAATAGACAACAAACAGGCTCTGAAATTGAGGCAATAATTAATAGCCTACCAACAAACAAAAGTCCAGGACCAGACGGATTCACAGCCGAATTCTACTAGGGGTACAAAGAGGAGCTCATATCATACCTTCTGAAACAATTCCAATCAAAATAAAAGAGGGAATCCTCCCTAACTCATTTTATGAGGCCAGCATCATCCTGATACCAAAGCCTGGCAGAGACACAACAAAAAAGGAGAATTTTACACCAATATCCCTAATAAACATTGATGCAAAAATCCTCAATAAAATACTGGCAAACCGAATCCAGCAGCACATCAAAAAGCTTCTCCACCATGATCAAGTTGGCTTCATCCCTGGGATGCAAGGCTGGTTTAACATGTACAAATCAATACACACAATACATCATATAAACAGAACCAAAGACAAAAACCACATGATTATCTCAATAGATGCAGAAAAGGCCTTTGACAAAATTCAACAGCCCTTCATGCTAAAAACTCTCAATAAACTAGATATTGATGGAGCGTATCTCAAAATAATAAGAGCTATTTATGACAAACCCACAGCCAATATCATACTCAATGGGCAAAAATTGGAAGATTTCCCTTTGAAAACTGCCACAAGACAGGGATGCCCTCTCTCATCACTCCTATTCAACATAGTGTTGGAAGTTCTGGCCAGGGCAATCAGGTAAGAGAAAGAAATAAAGGGTATTCAATTAGGAAAAGAGGAAGTCAAATTGTCCCTGTTCACAGATGACAAGATTGTATATTTAGAAAATCCCATCGTCTCAGCCCAAAATCTCCTTAAGCTGATAAGCAACTTCAGCAAAGTCTCAGGATACAAAATCAATGTGCAAAAATCACAAGCATTCCTATACACCATTAACAGACAAACAGAGAGCCAAATCATGAGTGAACTCCCATTCACAATTGCTTCAAACAGAATAAACTACCTAGGAATCCAACTTACAAGGGATGTGAAGGACCTCTTCAAGGAGAACTACAAACCACTGCTCAATGAAATAAAAGAGGACACAAACAAAGGGAAGAACATTCCATGCTCATAGATAGGAAGAATCTATACTGTGAAAATGGCCATACTGCCCAAGGTAATTTATAGATTCAATCGCATCCCCATCAAGCTACCAGAGACTTTCTTCACAGAATTGGAAAAAACTATTTTAAACTTCATATGGAACCAAAAGGAGCCCATGTAGCCAAGACAATCCTAAGCCAAAAGAACAAAGCTGGAGGCATCACGCTACCTGACTTCAAACTATACTACAAGGCTACAGTAACCAAAACAGCATGGTACTAGTACCAAAACAGATATAGAGCAATGGAACAGAACAGAGCCCTCAGAAATAATACCACACATCTACTACCATCTGATCTTTGACAAACCTGACAAAAACAAGAAATGGGGGAAGGATTCCCTATTTAATAAATGGTACTGGGAAAACTGGCTAGCCATATGTAGAAAGCTGAAACTGGATCCCTTCCTTACACCTTAGACAAAAATTAATTCAAGATGGATTAAAGACTTAAATGTTAGACCTAAAACCATAAAAATCCTAGAAGAAAACCTAGACAATACCATTCAGGACATAGGCGTGGGCAAGGACTTCATGACTAAAACACCAAAAGCAATGGCAACAGAAGCCAAAATAGACAAATAGGATCTAATTAAACTAAAGAGCTTCTGCATAGCAAAAGAAAATACCATCAGAGTGAATGGGCAACTTACAGAATGGGAGAAAATGTTTGCAATCTACCAATCTGACAAAGGGCTAATATCCAGAATCTACAAAGAACTCAAAACAAATTTACAAGAAAAAAAATCAAACAACCCCATCAAAAAGTGGGCAAAGGATATAAACAGACACTTCTCAAAAGAAGATATTTATGCAGCCAACAGATATATGAAAAAAAGCTCATCATCACTGGCCATCAGAGAAATGCAAATCAAAACCACAATGAGATGCCATCTCACAGCAGTTAGAATGGTGATCATTAAAAAGTCAGGAAACAACAGGTGCTGGAGAGCATGTGGAGAAATAGGAACACTTCTACACTGTTGGTGGGAGTGTAAACTACTTCAACCATTGTGGAAGACAGTGTGGCAATTCCTCAAGGATCTAGAACTAGAAATACCATTTGACCCAGTGATCCCATTACTGGGTATATACCCAAAGGATTATAAATCATGCTACTAAAAAGACACATGCACACGTATGTTTATTACAGCACTATTCACAATAGCAAAGACTTGGAAACAACCCAAATGTCCATCAATGATAGACTGGATTGAAAAAATGTGGCACATATACTCCATGGAATACTATGCAGCCATAAAAAGGGATGAGTTCATGTCTTTTGTAGGGACATGGATGAAGCTGGAAACCATCATTCTGAGCAAACTATCACAAGGACATAAAACCAAACACTGCATGTTCTCACTCATAGGTGGGAACTGAACAATGAGAACACTTGGACACAGGAAGGGAACATCACACACCGGGGCCTGTCGTGGGGTGGGGGGAGGGGGAGGGGGAGGGATAGCATTAGGAGCATTAGGAGGAATGTAATTACATTATTTACCTAACATAAATAATGAGTTAATGGGTGCAGCACAGCAACATGGCACATGTATACATATGTAACAAACCAGCACATTGTGCCCATGTACCCTAGAACTTAAAGTATAATAAAAATAAATAAATAAATAAAATAAAATGATAGACTTTGACAGATGATGTCTTAGCTCTCACTTAGCTCCAACTTTCTAAAATCTTAGAATTTTAGGAAATCTTGCACCCCAAAAACATCTAGACACCACAAAATCAAATAATAAATTGTGTAATCTAGATTCCTATGTCAGTAGTTCAGAGGAAGAGAGAATGGATGGGGAATTTTGCAGAAATACCAAGAAAACATAAAGTGAGGCTCTTCTATGACGTGCTAGGATCTGCTTCTTCCCAAATTATGGATATAGAAATAGGCCCAGCTGCACACGACTCTTTCTAATTATCCTGTTCTTCCAATTCTGCTTTTATGCATTTTTTTTTCCCCTCTCTCTCGAAATATAGTAGCTCTGGGAGTTGAAAATTAAGTTTTAATGAAGAGATTAAAAGAAGTAACTTTGTTCCTAAAGAAACAAAATTGAGAGACAGCAATAACTATACTGATGTAAGAATAGATGGCAGACTTCTGCACTGCACGTTTTCAGCAAATCCTATTTTTCACAAAAATGATTTGCAAAGTTGGCATCTTGAAACATGAGAGATGCCCAAAATGAGAGTTCTGTATTTGAAACCCCCATTTTAGTAGCTACATTCTAAGGATTATGGGCTCTGGAGTCAAACTGTCTAGGGTTAAATACAGGTTCTGCCAGTTACTGAGACCTTGGACAAGAATTTAACCTCATCTTCAAAGTTGAGATAATAATAGTAATTATCCCTATGGGATACTACTATAAAAATCTGAAAGAAAATGGATGTAAAATAACCAACACAGAGCCTGCTTATAACCTATATACCTAGCCAACATTTATCGGGCATGTTCTAATTTTGAGGTACTGAGCTAGCCTTTGGAGGTGTAATTATGAAGAAGACTTATCTTTCCCCATAAAGAACCCATCCTTTAATAATGAAAACACCTATATCCCCTACTATAATACAATGTTATGGTCAATACAAACATAACTCTACATGCAGAATGCCTTGGAGAGGGAAAACAGAAACTGAATAATTCAATGAAGACAATGAGAAGGTTCAAAAAAGAGATTATTTTATGATTGATCCTTTAAGAAAAGCAGAATGTAGCTGTTTGGAAATGCAAGGATGAAATTCCAGTTGACAGAACTGTACAACCAAAGGACAGAGATGTGTAAGTAAATGGTGTGTTCTCGGACATGCAGATAGTCTGGCATGACTACAGCATGGATTTCAAGGTGGGGAGTGTTAGAAATCAGGCTGTAAAGATAGGCTTCCTCCAAGTAGTAGCGAATTGACTGACTGAT
The DNA here is from genome assembly GCF_002776525.5 of Piliocolobus tephrosceles. NCBI lineage: Eukaryota > Metazoa > Chordata > Mammalia > Primates > Cercopithecidae > Piliocolobus > Piliocolobus tephrosceles. The sequence goes on along the minus strand of NC_045435.1, from coordinate 57,222,276 downwards.
TGATTCAGCAAATATTTATTGAGTACCTGAGTAAGGTCAGAGAAGTACTATTATCTCAATTTACAGATACCAAAACTAATGTTCAAAAGATTAAATAGTTTGCTCAAGGTCACAAGCAAATCCTCCTTTCAACCAGCTTTTTTAATTTCAATTTTTATTTTAGATTCAGGGGGTACATGTGCAGGGTATATTGCGTGATGCTGAGGTTTGGGGTATGATTGATCCCATCACCCAGGTAGTGAGCACAGTACCCAAATAATTAGTTTTTCCACCATTGTCACCCTTCCTCACCCCCTCTTATAGCAGCCTCTGGTGTCTTTTGTTCCCATATTTATATCCACGTCTATTCATTGTTTAGTTCCCACTTATAAATGAGAACATATGGTATTTGGTTTTCTGTTCAGTGTTAATTTGCTTAGGATGATGGTCTCCAGCTGTATACATGTTGCTGCAAGGAAAATGATTTTGTTCTTTTTTATGACTGCATGGTATTCCATGGTGTACATGTACCACATTTTCTTTATTCCATTTGCCATTTGTAGGCATCTAGATTGATTCCCTGTTTTTGCCATTGTGAACAGTGCTACAATGAACATATTAGTGCATGTACCTTTTGGTAGAATAATTTATGTTTCTTTAAACATGAAAAAATGATCAACATCACTAATCATAGAGAAATGAAAATCAAAACCACAATGGGATAGTATCTCACACCAGTCAGAATGGCTACTATGAAAAAGTCAAAAAATAACAGATGTTGGTGAGGCTGCAGAGAAAAGGGAACACTTATAGACTGATGCTGTATATGTAAATTAGTTCAACAACTGTGGAAAGCAGTTTGGAGATTTTTCAACTGTTGAATAGAGGACAGATAATCCACTAGGTCAGCCTGGGGAGAAGTCCTGTTTGGGAAATCTAAGAGGCCTTTACTTCTGGTGAGACCTACCTGATTTACAAGTCCAGTACCTGTAAGGAACCAACCAGTTCCCAATCTAGGAATGAATGTACTTTGCAAAGTACATTTTGCTGAGTAAAGATGAACATCACAATCTGAATATCACTGACAATAGCTTAAACTTACCAGTTACATCCTACATTCAAGGCCCTTAATGTAAATTATTTCCTTTAATCCTCACCACAATTTGATAAAATAGATTAAGATGCCATGCAATTGTAAGGATTGATACTATTAACTCTGTCACACAGATGAGAACATGGAGAACAAAAATAGATTTAGCGATTTGCCCAATGTCACACAGTAAGTGGAGAAAGGTAGGTTGGATATAGGTTTTCTGATTCTAGAGCTGAAAACTTTCACCAACGGGCCATGTTCCCTCTGGCATCTCTGCAATTATGTGTCTTCACAACCTTGAGACCCAGGAATATTATAAGAACACAATTTGTCCTCAACTGACAAAAATCATGAGCAGTGCCAACTCTGTCTGGTGCCAACCCAGCTCTTTCCCCTGACCCAGCAGGGAAAAGGTATTTATGGTAGTTAGGTGAAGACAAAGGCATTTAAGGAAAGAATAGGGTTCTAAGGCATCCTATGCTTCATTCTACTTAAAGACCTTTCTCCTCCCCTCCTCTATAAACACCACAAGATCTGGCTTTACCCCTTACTACTAGTTCTTGTTACAGGCTTCTACAGATCCCTGTCACTCCCCATTATTCTTAGAGATCTTTCTTAGGTCCTGACTTACTGCTGCTTTCTCCAATACTGCTCCTGTCGTCATTCCTGATGACTTTAATATTGATGTCGAGAATCCTTCCAGTTGCATGGCATCTTAATTCCTTGACTTCCTTCCTGTCTTCCAATGACCTTGTCCCATACACAGTCTCAGCCACTTACCCCACAGTCATTCTCTGGACCTCATTGTTCCTAACAACGCTTCATACTCTCAATTCCAAATAGTCCACTCTGGAAAGCAGAACCATCGCGTCCTGTGATTCTTCATTCCCAACTAGGACAAGCAGGCCGCTAGTTCTAAAGCCATTTTCCTGTCCTTTAAACCTCATATGTCCTCACTTCCTTATTACCCAGCTTCTATGCCAGGTGTGTCATTCCTTGATGTGTATACAACCCCTATTTTTATGCCCCTTATTGTTTTCGCATTCTCCAACCAAACTCTACTCTAGGTAAATCCAACTCTTTACCAACCCTGAATTTATACCTGTGTAGCTGAAATGGCTAGGGGAAGAAAACTACAACCATTAAAAATGCTCTGCCTTTAAGTTAAAGACCTTGAACCTCAAAGGGTTACAGCAGTACCCAGTAATCCTACTGCATCCCCCAGTCCATTCCCTCTCCCCCTTTCCTAAGAGAAGTATTTCATGCTTTGTGTTTCCGCTAGCATCCCAACTCCTCCCATTCCCTCACTCCCAGCTAATGAATGCCCTTGCTCCTTATTTCATGGAGAAAACAGACGCAATAAGAAGAGAAATTCTGAATGCTCTCATAACCACATCTACCCTCCCGACTGCATTTGTGTCCATATGCCCTGCCTTCCCTCCTGTCACTCCTGTTTGCTTCCTGGACTCACTGTCCTTGCTTCTACCTAAATTCATTCCCCACAATTGCGCAGTAGATGCCATCCCCTCTTGCCTACTTTAGGATATTTCCCTAGCAATTGTTCCCTGTCTTTCATGCATAATTAAATTTTCCCTCTCTACTGAATTATCCTCATCAGCATTCAAGTGTGCTGTAATTTCTTACATCTCAACAAAACAAAACAATCTTTACCCACTTTTCCCTCTAACTATCACCTCATTTCTCAGCTGCCCTTTAAAGCAAAACTCTCTAGTTTATCCCCTCCCATACTCTTTTGAATCCACTTCCCTGAAACTGATCTTGAAAAACACACCAATGGTTTCCATGCTGCTAAATTGAATGACTGCTTTAAAGTCCTCATCCTACTTGAAGTGTGAGGAGCATTTGACACAGTTGATCATTCCCTCCTCCTGGAAACAGTTTCTTCCCATGGCATCTGGGACTCCATGCCCTCTTGATTTTCCTCCTACCTTACAGACCAGTCTTTCTCAGCCCTTTTGCTGGTTTCTCCTTATCTCCCCAAACTCTTCTCTGTGGAGTACCCCAAGACTCAATCCTCACACCTCCATCCGCACACACTCCAGTCTCAGGGCTTTGATTGTTACCTGCACATTCATAGTTGAAACTTCTACCTCCAGGTCACATCTCTCTCCTGAGTTCTAGTCTTTAATATGCATCTCTACCCTGATTTCTACTAAGCCTCTTAAGGTTAACATGTTTGAAACTGAACTCCTAATTTTCCCCCCAAACGTATTCTACCCCCAAATTTCCCCATATCTGCTAAGGGCAACTCCACCTGCATTTTGTCTGAGTCTCAAATCTTGGACACATCCTGGCTTCTTCTGTTCCCCTCATACCATTCATTTGCTCTACTGGCAAATCCTGTTGGCTCTACCTTTGGTGCAAAGTCAGAATCCAACCTTTTCACTACCTCCAATGACACAAACCCAATCCATGCCACCATCACCTCTCACTTGAAATACTGGCGAATTCTGTTGGCTCTGCCTTAAAAATATCCAGACTATGATTGGTTTGGATCAATTCACTATCATCTCTTGCCTGGTTGACTACTAAGACTCCTAAATGGTCCCCTTGCTCCTGCCCTTGACCCTAGGCTAGAATGATCCCCTTAAATGTAAGACTAAGCATGGAATTCCCTAGCTCAAAACCCTCCAGTGATTTCCCAACTCACTCTGAGTGAAAGCCCATATTCTTACAACTGCCTTCCAGGCCCAGTTGTGCTCCTATCATTGCCAGCTACCTCTGAGACCTCACACCCTCCAATTCTGTCAGTCAGTCCTCTACTACTGTGCCTGTCTCCTTGCCATTGTTCAAACACTCCATACCCTCTTTCCTCTGAAAGCCTTTGTGCACTGGCTAGTCCCTCTGTCTATCCAATAGAACTCTCTGTCATGATGGAAATGTTCTAGATTTGTGCTGTTCTAGATCTGCTCTAGATCTGTTTTAGGTACAGTAGCTACCAGGCACTTGTGGCTATTGGACACTTGAAATATGGCCAATGCAACTGAGGAATTGAGTTTTTAATTGTATGTGTTTTATTTACTTTAAATGTAAACAGCCACATGTTGCTAGTGCATATCATATTAGACAAAGCAGGTCTAGTGTGCTCTTCCTTGAGATACCTGCATGACTCATTCCCTCACTTCTTTCATGTATCTGCTTAAATGTCACTTTAATAGTGAGGCTTTCCCGACCAAAGTACTTAATAAAGTAAGTCACTGCCACCTGGCATTCTTCATCCACCTTCCCTGGTTTGCTTTATTTCTCCACAGTAATTAGAAATATAAGCATACTATATGTTTTTATTTGCTCATTTATTTGTGGTCTATATCTCCAAACTAAAATTAAAGGTCCATAGAGGCAAACATTTTAGTCGGTGTTGCTTTTGCTGCTATCCTACCAGTGCCTAGAACAATACCTGGGACATAGAGCTCAGGAATTGCTTACAGATTCTAGAATCTCCTTTCCACCACTAACTTCTTGGCTGGTCTTGCACAAGTAATGGTCCATCTATTGGTCTCAGCTTTCTTCTTTCTCCTAATGTCCTCTATTATTGAGCCCTGTTTGTTTCCTTCTTAGTACTTACAACGATTTATAAATTCTCTGTTTGTTTACTTGTTTATTGCCTGTCTCCTCACTAAACCCAAATGGCAGGGACTATGTTCTTCTTATTAATTTAATGTCATTGTTTTTCAATAAATAAAGAGTCTTTCTGGGGTGTGAGGCAATAAAATCTGCCACCCAATAGGTGTTCACTCAGTATTTAAGATTTGCATTAATTATTTAATATTCAAGTGAAGAGTTCTAACTAGTTGGAATGTAATTAACTAGTTGGATTAGAGGTCTACAATCTACTACTGTATCAGTGAAAAATGTAGTTATGTTAATCCATATTTGGATACTTTTATAAGAATCATAGGATGCCACTGAATAGGTGTCCAATAAGGATTTGTTGAAGATTGCATTAATTATTTCATCTTCAAACATGGGTCAACATAATGGCACAGACAGCAGAAAAAGGTCAACTCTAGAGTGCCATACTCTTGTAGGACTGTGGACCCTGAGGAGCCCTGGAGGCTGGGAGGGTCCTCAGGAAGGGTTGGCATTGTGCCCACCTGTCAGATGTGACTGGTGGCCTACAATCTGGCACTTTTTCATTTTTTCACTGTCCTGGCTGGTTTTTGTTGTAGTGGTGTTTGTTTTGTGGTAGTGGTTTTGTGAAAAGGCTCTGGAGGGCATTTCTGCACTGTTAACACAGCCATCTTTGTAACACCTGCCACCTGTATTAAATGGCCACCCTTGCTCAGTCCCTTACCCTCCTTCAGCCCCCTTCCAGGGGTCCAGTGGGGCAGTTCCTATTAAAAGGCCCTTCCTTTCTTTACTACATGAAGCTTTAGAACTCGGCAGAGACAGGACACTAAATCGGCAGTAAACTTGTCCATTTACCTTTAACATTTCAAGTCCATAAAATATGTTTTACTGCTAGCAGAGAGTGGGCAGTTTTCCTATTGGCTTGACAGAATTTTTTACAGGGATTTAACACTTTCTAAAAGACATCCACTAAGCTCTCAATACATCTTCCATAAAATAGAACTGGGTCCTAAGATTATCACCTTTGGTTAGAAACCCAGTTTATCAGGATCAATATTATCACTTGCTTAATTGTTTTAAAAAAATATACGATAACCTTCCAATCATTTTACTTTAGGAAAGGTTACACTGGGCTTCATTTTGATATCTTCCAAAGTTATCTTTCTTCTTCTTATGACCTTAATACTTCTAGCAAGAATCAATAATTAAACAGATATTTGTGATGTGATTTTTTTTAGTGTCAAAATTTAACTTTACTTTATAAATTGCTAAGTTATGTTTCTAATTCTGAACTGAGGCTCTCACTTTTTATTGTTAAGCCTGTCTATCAAAAGCTCAAAAATTCAGGGAGCCTAAATTTTGTCTTTGACGCTGTACTGATGAATTGCAATGTAAATTTTCAGAGACAACAGAAAAGGGCCATCACTTATACACGTCCATTTTCAAAGGGTAATTTCTGCAGCTGTCCCTCTTCACTCTGAGAGTCTGAGTGACAGTCTATGCCCTTGGTTAACCAACCTCAGGGATGGTTGTTAGCACTTCCAGTTATTTACTGTCACTAAAGTGAAAGCCATCTTTTAAAATGTGTCCTTATAAATCCAACAGGAAATCCAAGTTTCCTATTGGTCCTCCTCCTGATTCTTCTCTGATTTCTTATTCTGAAAAACTACTGACAGCAGTGTACTAATTAAGTTTTTAGGAGGGAGACCCTTAATGATGAATTAAGATAGCATTTTTGCAGTGTTGCTAAGTGGCTTTAGTCTACAATGGACTCGGTGATCCCAAAACAAATTTAATCTTCTCTCTCATTGCAACAGTTGAAATCTTGGTGCACAAAGTAAATCTGGAAAAAAGAAAAACACCTGTGGTCCCAGTTACTTGGAAAGCTGAAGTTGGAGGATTGCTTAAGCCCAGAAAGTCAAGGCTGCAGTGAGCTATGATCATGCCACTGCCCTCCGGCCTGGGTGATAGAGTGAGACCCTGTCTCAAAAAAACAAAAACAAAAACAAACACAGAAAGAAAGAAAAATAGATAAATTACAGAATGTAACTAATAATTCAGATCTTCTTATTTTCAAGGATAATAATATAAATTGAAGTTCTAACATTTTGCCAGGCAGAGAATGGATCAAACCTACTGTAATGAAAACTCAAAAACCACCTGTAATTAGAAAATGAATTTTCTTATATCACATAGAAAAATTTGTTCTTTTCCAGGCACCACAACTCATCACAAATTCCTTAAAACTCATCACAAATTGTGGGGACAAATGCCTAAGGTTTTACCTTACTTTGCATTAACTTCTTGGTAGGTTTCCTGACTGAATCGGCTACCCAGGAGACATTTCAACCCCCTTAGCCTGACCCAGGGAAAGAACAGAAGGTGGAGAAAAAGAACTGGGGAAGGGGAACTATCAATGATGTAAATTCATATCTGGCAGACTACACTTATTCAGCATGTCTCTTGAGCTTTTCTTAGTTTATATTCATGTAACACATCAGGACAGGGTCAAGAGAGATGGTATAGTATAGTGAAAATTATCCTGGTTTCATCAGGAGACCTTGATTCTAGTCCCCAACAGCCTCTCACTACTCTATGACTCAGTGTCAACACCTGGCTGCCATTTCCCTCATCTACTAAATTAGAGAGGTTGGAAAATCTATTCTCTAAAGGTCTCTTTTGACCCTAACATTCCACGATTCAGTGAAATATAATGACTAATGTAAAAACACAGAGATAATTCATTCAATCAAGTTATATTGCCTCAATGTAAATGATTTTGGGTTTCAAAGTTCAAATGTAATTACAAAGAAATGAAGAGGACAGACATGAGTTGCCACTGGAAGCTAACAGGCATCACGGTCAGCAGCTCACTTTCCTGAAATGCACATTGACAATTAGCAATTAATGTCTTCTGGAGACAAGCAAATGATCAGGAAGCCTCTTGGCAGAAGGGAATCATAAAGTTTCATCGTACCACTTAACAGATATTTTATCACATGATAAATTAGGTACTTTTCCATCCACTGTAATAATATATTTCCTACAATAATTAGAGGTGATTCCAGGCCTGATGCACTCTGACTGGGTGTGATCCTGAAGAAACTGCTTGTTCAATCAGATTTTGGTAGGTTTGTGCCAAAAAGAAAAGAATCATGATCTCCTCTTACCTTTTGGTGCTCAGACACAGAAAACTGAACCTTGCAAAAGGAACACATTGGTTCAATTATCTGCAAAGTTCAGCCTTAGACCTTGACCTCAGACAGGGCTGGATTCAGGGGATATCACAATGTCACTAAGATTCAGTCCTTCCCTCTTTTGACTCTCCTCTGTTCTATGTAGTTTTATTCCCAGATTCCACAAGCAGCAATGTGGCTGACTGCTACAAGCTCTGAGTCTACATCTTCCCAGGTTCAATTTCAGTGCAAATGAGTACTTGTTTCCCTCCAAAGTCAGAATAAAATTCCTGAGCCTCATTACTACTGGCCTGAATTAAATCACATGGTCAAATCTGAACCAAGCACTGTGGCCCAAGGATACAACAAGCTGATCAGCCTGGTCCTTGGTCCCATGCCAGCCCCGGAGGTGGTGGGAGGAGCAGAGGTCAGCCACTCCACCACACACACCTTGCAAAGTGAGAGTGAGAGACTTTCCTCAGGGAATAACCTTAGCTAGAAGCTGGATGATGGCAGAGTTATAAGTTACAGATCTCTATTTCATGCCTGAAATAACATGAGATCCTAGAGTACAGTCATAAACTTAGAAATTATCCTAAAGATCTGAGTCCCATCTCTTTATGTAAGGCTGAAAATGCAGAGTATTGAAGAAACTGAGGCAGTGAAGCATAGTGGTTAAATTCACAGACTTTGGAATCAGACATCCCAGGCTTTAAGTTGTGATTCTGCCACTTAACTAGTTCTGTGTCTCTGAGCAAGTTACTTTACTGACCGGAACCTGATTCTACTCATCTGAAAATAGGATGAGTCGTGGTACCCACCTCACAGGGGTGATGCGAAGATTGAGATAATGAATGTATAGCACTTAGCAGGGTATCTAGCACTCAGTCAAATAAATGACAGTCCTTACTGGTAAAGAGAGGAAAACACTGGCCCAAATGCACACAGCTAGTTCATGGAAAATCTGGAACTAAAATGGGATCTCTTGACTTCTGGTTCAAAGCTAGTAGTGAATAGAGGTGAAATTTAATAGCACACAAGACAGTTATATCCAAAATATCACAGAAAACATCAGTCTTTTTTCCCAAATTGCTACCTGAAGCTTCATGGATCCCATTTCACATTGCCATATAATGGTAACATCACCAGACCTTTTTTAAAGAAGTCGAGACAGGCCTGTCATTTTACTCCCCTGACTATGACCAGGTGCATTCAAGAAAGACACAATTGACCTAACAAACACAAGCTGAGGCCCTTTTGGGAAGGTATGGCCACTGGTCTCAGCAGCCAAGTATTTGCTAAGAACTCTCTGTGAATCCAAAATTATGTGGAATATGAAAACAGAAAATACATTCTCTGCATTGAAAGGCCTTACTCTTGTTGGGAAATGGGTCAAGTGGAAGGTAGGGACTAAAAGTGTTGAAAGTGCTAAGGCAGAAGGGATCGCTGTGGGAAATGCATGGCTGGCTGTGATTAAGGAGGATGCAATTGGGAAAGGGGACTCCAGGTGAGGAGTGCAGCATTAGCAAAGACTAGCAAGAAGACAAGTGGGAGAGTCGGAAGAGGAGCACGCAGGACAGAGGAAGGAGAAGGAAATCAAGCCAGGCAGTACAATGGTGGCTCTGGATTCAGGACTGAAGAGGCCACACATGAGTGTATCTGAAGGCTCAGGCTTGCAAGGCTGTGAGAGCAATGACTGCAAGTCACTCATCTCTTCAAAACGTTAATTGGGTCTCCAGCTCTTTACCTTGGTCCCTGAGACCTTCCCTGTACTGACACCATCTCCCACTTTGTTCTTCCTCCTCCTCATGCCCACCACTCTGCTCACTCTTTGCAAAACATGCCTGAGATACTTCAGTCTCTTCTCATTTCCATGTTCCATTTCTCATATTTAAAATGCCTTTCCTCTCTTACGTCTGCCTCCATAGTTCTACAGACTATAATGCCCATGTGATGTAACCTTATGTATGATTAATCACACTTGAAATTGATGATAGAAAGTACAGTTAATGAAGGACTTCCATATTCACTACCTCATGTCATGAGACTTCCCAGAGCCTTTCACATTCCAAACTAGTAATCTCTCCCTCCTCTGAGTCCCATGTAGGAGTAGCAGCAGAAATAATAATAATAGTGATAATACCACCATTTAAAAAGTACTAAGCGCTTTACCTGTATTGTCTAATTTAATATTTATACTAACTTCATGAACAGTTCTGGCATTCCCATTGTGTAGATAAGAAAACTGAGACTCATAGGGAGCAAGTAAATTGCCCAAGGTCACAAAACTAATAAGTGGCAGAGCAAAGGTTGGAACTCCAAAGCCTAGGTTCCTAATCCATTGTACTATCAGATAAATTTGTTAATTTGTTCCTCTCTAATGGCACAGATTACATATTGTCTTTGATAGTTGCAGTAGTCACCATTTATCCATGGGGAATATATTCCAAGACCCCCTGGATGCCTGAAACTACGGATAGGACAAAACCCTATATATACTATGCATTTTTTCCCCTGTACATACACACATATGATAAAGTTTAATTTATAAATTAGGCACAGTACAAGATTGACCATAATAATTAATAATAAAATAGAACAATTAGGGACAATAAAGGCTACTTGAACACAAGCACTGTGATACTGCGATAGTCAATCTGACCACTGAGATGGCCACTAAGTGACTAGTGGATGTGCGGCAGCTACAGCATGGATACGCTGGGCAAACGGAGGATTCATGACCTAGGCAAGATGGAGCTGGACAGTGTGAAACTTCATCATGCTACTCAGAACAGTGCACAATTTAAAGCTTATGAATTGTTTATTTCTGAAATTCTCCATTTAAGATTTTTGAACTGTGATTGACATTTGGTAACGAAAACTGTGGAAGGTGAAACCAAGGATAAGGGAGAACTGCTGCATTTATTTATACATAACTCCATAAGACTTCAAGCTCCTTGGTGGTGTAGAGCATGTGTTATTCATCTACATTAATAATAAATAACATTTGTCTAGCACATTAGTAATTTACAAACCCCTTTAACACACTAGTGCATGGAATTCTTACCACAATCTTGTGAAGCAATATTCTTGTTTTCACTTTGTTCTTAAGAAAATGAAATTCAAGGACTTAAGTGATGTAATCAAGGACCTATTGCTGGTAAGTTGCAAAACATCCCCACCAGCATTTCTCAAACAAAATCTGATGGTTTTGGAGTTGCTTTATAAATGCCCCAGCTCTCTCACTCCTCCAGGGAGAGAGCATGGAGGTGTGTGTTCTACACTAGTTCTCAGAGTTCTCCAGCAGGAATGAGCTTCAGTTATCCACAGTGGTAATTTGTTTAATCAGAAAGGCTTTATTGACTCCTTCTGTTTTTCTCTTCCCCACATCTAGACTCCTGTTTCCTGGGATCACCTTCCAAATCAACTACTTGTACTCAATTTTTTTTCTCAGAGTTTGCTTCCAGAGAAACCAAAATTAAGACATTCTTCTAAAAGCACTGTTTTTCCCCATTGGTTGGACGAGTGAGGTTAAGGAGGAACCTAAATAAATCAGGATTTTTTGACTATGTGATTTCCATTTTTAATTTTTCAAACAAAAGGGAGAGGGAGCTGTTATAAAGAGAACAGTCATTTAATAACCTGCAGCCTGTTAAATTTACTGCAAGTCAAAACTTCTGCTTAAAGGGACCCAGGCATCAAACTGACAGTTGCCTTGGAATCTAAAATAGAATTGGTGAGAATGGACTAGAGAAAAATATTTTGCATTTCTCTGGTTATTTCCATTACAGACAGAAATATTCTGACACTTGCTCCTTTGCTCTGATTACAGCTTAAGGCAATTTCAGAAATTCTTAAATTGAAGTGGAACTTCCACTTATACCAAGTAGCATAGCTCCTTCTTAGTGTCTCAAAGCCTTAGCATGAAATCAAGGATTTGGATGTGGTCAAGGGGTATTAACAGAAAAAAATGAGAACAATTAAATTTGATGAAGGAGTGTCCAGGGAAACAGAGATAAAAATGCATATGCACAAATGCATGCACAGCAACCCACAAAGTCCATAGAATAACTAACATTATTTTGAGTTCACAGGACATTTTCATTTTTTGTCCAGGAAATTGTCTGAATCCAGTAGTGGCTTCATTATTCTCATAACATTTCTGGCCTCTCCCCAGAGGGAAAAGCTGTTAACACAGAAATTTTAAGTCAAGTGGCAAAGCTAGGCTGATGCCTTAAGATAGCTGGTTTGTGAAGATTACTTCAGGTTTTGAGAAAGCATATTCGTCAAATTCTTGGCCTAATTTTCTGTTAATGAATGAGGAAGTACTTTTATGTCTAAAAAGGTGCTATATAGCTATAAATATTTTTGTTTTATATGGTTTGTTAAATCATCTGTCCAGGTAGAGTCCTATTCTAAATTGGAGGTCAGGAACTGGTTAGGAGCACTGGTTAAGATGTCAGATGGGCCAGGCATGGTGGTGCATGCCTGTAATCCCAGCACTTTGAGAGGCCGAGGCAGGCAGATCACGAGGTCAAGAGATCAAGACCATCCTGACCAACATGGTGAAATCCTGTTTCTACTAAACATACAAAATTAGTTGGGCATGGTGGCACACGCCTGTAGTCCCAGCTACTTGGGAGGCTGAGGCAAGAGAATCGCTTGAACCCAGGAGGTGGAGGTTGCAGTGAGCCAAGATCATGCCACTGCACTTCAGCCTGGCAACAGAGTGAGACTTTGTCTCAATTAAAAAAAAAAAATGATGTCAAAAGATGATGGTGGCTGCTTTGGAGAAAGGAAGGCTTGGCACGGAGCTGACAGGTGATGTTCTTCTGGCACTACAGCTGGGATAGCCTGGCAAAGAGTGAGAGATTTTGGACTCTGTAACTCTATTAAAACTCTGAATGGTATCAGATTCTAAGATATCTTTATTCAGAGGATTATCTCAACATGTGATGGTTTCATTTATTCTCAGGATATCCCTAATGGATAAACTATGGATAAAAGACAGTATTTTTCTCCTCCAAGGAGGCAACAGGTAAGAGAAATTGCAAGAAAACTGTCATGGTCCCAAGTGGGAGTGTGAACTGATGGATGGCAGTCATGAAGGTCTTTTTTCTTTTTTTTTTTTTTTTTTAACTGCTGACACTCCATGTCACCACAAGCCAAAAATTCTTAATTCTGGAAAAAAAAAAAAACAGAAAAAGAAGGTTTTGGGAATCTAGAAAAACTAAAGTCAGAGAAAAGGTAATTTTTTCTCATTGCATTCTTTGGAGAGATAAAAGAAACTAAAGCAAATGTAACTTGCTCAAATAAACGGTTTATTGGTCTAATCTGCGTTCTGCCATGCTAGGATGGGCTTTGTTTATGATGGGTATGCCCAACATGGGCAAAGCCAAGCCTGTGTTGTGGGAAATGTTGAAGGCATACACTTGGGTACATCTAGCATTCCCTCACTCAATTATCCTCAGCTGAACAGGTTCAATAAAAATGACCTTAAGCTTTTCTCATCTTAAGTAAGATATGCTCTTTCTTCTTCCATATCTTATAGAGAACTGGGAAACAGGAGTCAGCACTTAAATAAAATAATCTAAAGAAATGCATCTAAAGGCTACTCTCATTAAGAGGAAGCTCTAACAGAGTTCAAACATTTCACTCAAAACCAGAATGGTTTTCTCAGTCTTATCATTTATTAAATTTATGTTTATCATATGAGGTAAGCTGGTTAGGTTACACTACTTTCATTTTAGAGGTGACAAGGCTATGGCTTATATTAATTAAAAGATACCAAGTAATTTCTTAGGTTTAATTATACCTAGCTGCATAGAAAATACCTTTCACTAAACTGGAAAAAACCATAGTGTTTTTTTTTTTTTTTTTTTTTTTTTTTTGCTTGTTTTGTTTCATTTTGTTTTTTGCTACCAATCAGAGAAGGCAAAGAAATGCCCTAGATGGTTGATATTGACATTTCTGTTCTTATCACAGGTTGTGATGCTGGCTTTTTCCATCACTGACTTCTCCACCTGCTTTCAAAGGTGGACTTGCAATAGTAATTGCCAAAGTAATTCCTCTATTATCGCTCTGCTCTTTTGGGTGCCCTTTTCTTCAGCTAAAGGTTATTGCACCCACTAATCAGAAATATGGAAAATGCCCTCAAAGGTCATTTCTGAAACTTTGTCTTAAAGAGCAATCTCTTTTGCAACCTAGTCAGGATCTTTTGCCAGTTTTCCAAAGAAAAAAGTTTTATGGGAATTGTTCTTACTTGTAAGAAGTTTGCAATATTACTTGAAAATTGAAAAATTTTTTGTAGGGGGAGAGTCAAGTTGGGAGTCAGCAAACGAGGTGTTATGGTCTGAATGTGTCCCTCAAAATTCATGTGTTGGAAATTTAATCCCCATTGCAATAGTGTTGGAAGGTGGGGTCTTTTGGAAGGTGTTTAGATTATGAGGGCACTGCCTTCATGAATAGATTAATGCTGTTATAAAAGGGCTTGATGGATGGAGTTTTGTTCCTTTTTGCTTTTCCACTTTGTGCCATGTGAAGGTGCAGCGCTGTACCCCTCCAAAGGATGCAGCATTCAAAGTGCCATCTTGGAAGCAGACAGCAGCCCTTATCATATGCCAGAGTCTTGATCTTGGACTTCCTGGCCTCTACAGCTGTGAAAAATAAATTTCTGTTCTTTATCAATTAACTAATCTGTGGTACTTTGTTACAACAGCACAAACAGACTGTAACACAAAGGTTCTAGATTTACAGCTGCCACAAATAGCTGTATGTTGTTGGGTAAGGCGTTTAATCACTCCAGTTACAAAACCTTTCATTTGCAAAATAAGAGAATTTAGAATGGATAATCTCTGAGGTATATTCCAGTTCTAAATTCATTGTAATTCCATGGCAAATAATGTTGGGTAATATTTTTAAAGAAAAATATAAGAAATTTTATTTAAATATTGAGATAAAAAATTATTGCCTGTCTCTTGGGCTATACAGGATTTTTTATTGTGAGAGTTTTGCTCCATAGACAGAAGGACAAGAAGAAGGGAAAGTTTGGAATTGGATAAAAGGAAGATTTCTTTTCCTCACCTTGGTTACTAATCCTTTACCTATTTGGTAGGTGCTTCATTCACCCTAGAGATCTTTGACTAAAAGGCAGGCATTCAGGGCCAAGCATAATCCATCTCCTGCATAAAACATGGGACACGTTGGAGAAGGATGCCTGGTGTTCAAAATGGTAATATCTCTACCCCTTTGTCAAAAGTGACATTACATTCCATATCACTGCCCCCCCCCACCCCCTGTCAGAAAGGGATTAGAAAGGGTATTGTTCCGGAAAATAAAAGTATCAAAACCACAAACCCAGGTCAGGTACCTATAAAGACTTATAAGACAAGGACAATTTGCAATTAAAGAAGATGCCTAACAAAGAAGAAATGAAATATTGATGGCTGTTTAAGAGAGCTCATGTTCTATCTGTGTAAGTGGGAAATGCTCAACCTCCTGAGACTCCTCCTATCTCTAAAGTGCTACAACTCTGTGCCTTTATGATAATTCTAGATTTTTTTAAATTTCCATTTTTTTTTATTATACGTAAGTTCTGGGATGCATGTGCAGAACGTGCAGGTTTGTTACATAGGTATACCATGCCACGGTGTTTTGCTGCACCCATCAACCTCTCATCTACATTAGGTATTTCTCCTAATGCTATCCCTCCCCTAACCGCCCACCCCCTGACAGGCCCCAGTGTATGATGTTCCCCTCCCTGTGTCCATGTGTTCTCATTGTTCAACTCCCATTTATGAGTGAGAACATGCGGTGTTTGGTTTTTTGTTCCTGTGTTAGTTTGCTAAGAATGATGGTTTCCAGCTTCATCCATGTTGCTGCAAAGGACATGAACTCATCCTTTTTTATGGCTGCATAAAATTCCATGGTATATATGTGACACATTTTCTTTATTGAGTCTATCATCCATGGGTATTTGGGTTGGTTCCAAGTCTTTGCTATTGTGAGTAGTGCTACAATAAATATGTGTGCATGTGTCTTTATAGTAGAAAAATTTATAATCCTTTGTATATATACCCAGTAATGGGATTGCTGGGTCAAATGGTATTTCTGGTTCTAGATCCTTGAGGAATCGCCACACTGTCTTCCATAATGGTTAAACTAACTTACACTCCCACCAACAGTGTAAAAGCATTCCTATTTCTCCACATCCTCTCCAGCATCTGTTGTTTCCTGACTTTTTAATGATCGCCATTCTATCTGGCATGAGATGGTATCTCATTGTGGTTTTGATTTGCATTTCTCTAATGACCAGTGATGATGAGCCTTTTTTCATTTGTCTGTTGGTTGCATAAATGTCTTCTTTTGAGAAGTGCCTGTTCATATCTTTTGCCCACTTTTTGATGGGGTTGTCTGTTTTTTCTTGTAAATTTCTTTAAGTTCCTTGTAGATTCTGGATATCAGCCCTTTGTCAGATGGACAGATTGCAAACATTTTCTCTCATTCTATAGGTTGCCTGTTCACTCTGATGATAGTTTCTTTTACCGTGCAGAAATTCCTTAGTTAAATTATATCCCATTTGTCAATTTTGG
This sequence comes from Piliocolobus tephrosceles, assembly GCF_002776525.5. Lineage (NCBI taxonomy): Eukaryota > Metazoa > Chordata > Mammalia > Primates > Cercopithecidae > Piliocolobus > Piliocolobus tephrosceles. The sequence continues at coordinate 57,205,846 of NC_045435.1, read as the reverse complement.
CTTTTGTTGCCATTGCTTTTGGTGTTTTAGTCATGAAGTGTTTGCCCATGCCTATGTCCTGAATGGTATTGCCTAGGTTTTCTTCTAGGGTTTTCATGGTTTTAGGTCTTACGTTCAAGCCTTTAATCCAACTTGAGTTAATTTTTGTATAAGGTGTAAGGAAGGCGTCCAGTTTTGGTTTTCTGGATATGGCTAGCCAATTTTTCCAACACTATTTATTAAATAGGGAATCCTTTTCCATTTCTTGTTTTTGTCATGTTTGTCAAAGATCAGATAACTGTAGACATGTGATGTTATTACTGAGGCCTCTGTTCTGTTCCATTGGTCTATATATCTGTTTTAGTACCAGTACCATGCTGTTTTGGTTACTGTAGCCTTGTACTATAGTTTGAAGTCAGGTAGCATGATGCCTCCAGCTTTGTTGTTTTTGCTTAGGATTGTCTTGGCTATATGGGCTCTTTTTTGGTTCCACATGAGATTTAAAGTAGTTTTTTCCAATTCTGTGAAGAAAGTCAATAGTAGCCTGAAAGGGGTAGCATTGAATCTATAAATTACTTTGGACTGTATGGCCATTTTTGTGACATTGATTCTTCCTATCCATGAACATGGAATGTTTTTCCATGTTTGTGTCCTCTCTTATTTCCTTGAGCAGTGGTCTGTAGTTCTCCTTGAAGAGGTCCTTCATATCCCTTGTAAGTTGGATTCCTAGGTATTTTATTCTCTTTGTAGCAAGTGTGAATGGGAGTTCACTCATGATTTGCCTCTCTGTTTGTCTATTATTGTTGTAGAGGAATACTTGTGATTTTTCATATTGCTTGCACATTGATTTTGTATCCTGAGACTTTGCTGAAGTTGCTCATCAGCTTAAGGAGATTTTGAGCTAAGGCAATAGGGTTTTCTAAATATACAATCATGTCATCTACAAACAGAGACAATCTGACTTCCTCTTTTCCTAATTGAATACTCTTTATTTCTTTGTCTTGCCTGATTACCCTGGCCAGAACTTCCAATAACATGTTGAATAGGAGTGGTGAGAGAGGGCAACCTTGTCTTATGTCAGTTTTCAAAGGGAATGCTTCCAGCTTTTGCCCATTTAGTGTGATATTGGCTGTGGATTTGTCATAAATAGCTCCTATTATTTTGAGATAAGTTCCATGAATACCTATTTTATTGAGAGCTTTTAGCATGAAGGGGTGTTGAATTTTATCAAAGGCTTTTTCTGCATCTATTGAGTTAATCATGTGGTTTTTGTCATTGATTCTGTTTATGGCATGGATTATGTTTATTGATTTGCATAAGTTGAACCAGCCTTGCATCCCAGGGATGAAGTTGACTTGATCATAGTGGATAAGCTTTTTGATGTGCTGCTGAATTTGGTTTGCCACTATTTTATTGAGGATTTTTGCATCAATGTTCATCAGGGATATTGGCCTTAAATTTTATTTTTCTTATTTCTCTGCCATGCTTTGGTATCAGGATGGTGCAGGCCCCAGAAAATGAGTTAGAGAGGAGTCCCTCTTTTTCTATTGTTCGGAATAGTTTCAGAAGGAATGGTACCAGCTCCTCTTTGTACCTCTAGAAGAATTTGGCTGTGAATCCATGTGGTCCCAAGCTTTTTGTTGGTTGATAGGCTATTAATTACTGCCTCAGTTTCAGAACTTGTTATTGGTCTAGTCAGGGATTCAGTTTCTTCCTGGTTTAGTCTTGGGAGGGTTTATGTGTCCAGGAATTTATGCATTTCTTCTAGATTTTCTAGTTTATTTGTGTAAAGGTGTTTATAGTATTCTCTCATGGTAGTTTGTATGTCTGTGGGATCAATGGTGATACCCCCTTTATCATTTTTTATTGTGTCTATTTGATTCTTCTCTCTTTTCTTCTTAATTAGTCTGGCTAGTGGTCTATCTATTTTGATAATCTTTTCAAAAAACCAGGCCTGGATTCACTGATTTTTTTTGAAGGGTTCTTCATGTCTCTATCTCATTCAATTCTGCTCTGATCTTAGTTATTTCTTGTCTTCTGCTAGCTTTTGAATTTGTTTGCTCTTGCTTTTGTAGTTCTTTTAATTGTGATATTAGGGTGTCGATTTTAGATCTTTCCTGCTTTCTCCTGTAGGCATTTAGTGCTATACATTTCCCTCTAAATCCTGCTTTAGCTGTGCCCCAGAGATTCTGGTAGGTTGTGTCTTCATTCTCATTGATTTCAAAGACATTTATTTCTGCCTTAAATTCATTATTTACCCAGCAGTCATTAAAAAGCAGATTGTTAAGTTTCCAAGTGTGGTTTTGAGTGAGTTTCTTAATCCTGAGTTCTAATTTGATTTCACTGTGGTCTGAGAGATGGTGTGTTATGATTTCCATTCTTTTGCATTTGCTGAGGAGTGTTTTCCTTCCAATTATGTGGTCAATTTTAGAATAGGTGTGATGTGGTGCTGAGAAGAATGTATATTCTGTTGATTTGGGGTGGAGAGTTCTGTAGATGTCTGTTAGGTCCACTTGGTCCAGAGTTGAATTCAAGTCCTGAATATCTTTGTTAATTTTCTGTCTCATTAATCTGTCTAATATTGACAGTGGGGTGTTAAAGTCTCCCATTATTATTGTGTAGGAGTCTAAGTCTCTTTGTAGGTCTCTAAGAACTTGCTTTATGAATCTGGATGCTCCTGTATTGGGTGCATATATATTGAGCATAGTAAGCTCTTCTTGTTGCCTTGATCCCTTTACTATTATGTAATGTCCTTCTTTGTCTTTTTTGATCTTTGTTGGTTTAAAGTTGGTTTTATCAGAGACTAGGATTGCAATCCCTGCTTTTTTTTGCTTTCCATTTGGTTGGTAATCTTCCTCCATCCCTTTATTTTGAGCCTATGTGTGTCTTTGCACATGAGATAGGTCTCCTGAGTACAGCACACTGATGGGTCTTGACTGTTTATCCAATTTGCCAGTCTGTGCATTTTAGTTGGGGCAATTAGCCCATTTACATTTAAGACTAATATTGTTATGTGTGAATTTGATTTTGTCATTATGATGCTAGCTGGTTATTTCGCCCGTTGGTTGATGCAGTTTATTCATAGTGTCAATGGTCATTACAATTTGGAATGTTTTGCAGTGGCTGGTAACAGTTTTTCCTTTCCATATTTAGTGCTTTCTTCAGGAGCTCTTGCAAGGCAGGCCTGGTGGTGACAAAATCTCTCAGGATTTGCTTATCTGTAAAGGATTTTGTTTCTTCTTTGCTTAGGAATCTTAGCTTGGCTGGATATGAAATTCTGGGTTGAAAATTCTTTTCTTTAAGAATGTTGAATATTGGCCCCCACTCTCTTCTGGCTTGCAGGGTTTCTGCAGCAAGATCCACTGTTAGTCTGATGGGCTTCCCTTTGTGGGTAACCCGACCTTTCTCTCTGGCTGCCATTAACATTTTCCTTTCACTTCAATCTTGGTGAATCTGATGATTTTGTGTCTTGCGGTTGCACTCCTCGAGGTGTTTCCTTGTAGTGTTCTCTGTATTTCCTGAATTTGAATGTTGGCCTGTCTTGCTAGGTTGGGGAACTCTCCTGAATAATATCCTGAAGAGTTTTCCAACTTGGTTCCATTCTCCCCATCACTTTCAGGTACACCAATCAAATGTAGGTTTGGTCTTTTCACATAGTCTCATATTTCTTGGAGGCTTTGTTCGTTCCCTTTCATTTTTTTTTTTTCTCTAATATTGTCCTCATGCTTTATTTCATTTAGTTGATCTTCAATATCTGATATCCTTTCTTCTGCTTGATTTATTCTGCTATTGATACTTGTGTATGCTTCACAAAGTTCTTGTGCATGCTTCAGGAAGTTCTTGTGTGGTGTTTTTCAGTTTCATGAGGTCATTTATGTTCTTCTCTAAACTGGTTATCCTGGTTAGCAATTCCTCTAACCTTTTTTCAAGGTTCTTAGCTTCCTTGCATTGGGTTAGAACATGCTTCTTTAGCTGAGAGGAGTTTGTTACTACCCACCTTCTGAAGCCTACTTCTGTCAATTTGCCAAACTCATTTTCCATCCAGTTTGGTTCCCTTGCTGGCAAGGAATTGTCATCCTTTGGAAGAGAAGAGGCCTTCTGGTTTTGGAATTTTCAGGCTTTTTGCGCTGGTTTTTCCTCATCTTTATGGATTTGTCTACCTTTGGTCTTTGATACTGGTGACCTTTGGATGCGGTTTCTGTGTAGACGTCGTTTTCATTGATGTTGATGGTATTCCTTTCTGTTAGTTTTCCTTCTAAAAGTCAGGCCCCTCTGCTGCAGGTCTACTGGAGTTTGCTGGAGGTCTACTCCAGACCCTGTTTGCCTGGGTATTACCAGCGGAGGCTGCAGAACAGCAAAGACTGCTGCCTGTTCCTTCCTCTGGAAGCTTCATCTCAGAGGGTCATCTGCCAGATGCCAGCTGGAGCTCTCCTGTATGAGGTGTCTGTCAACCCCTGCTGAGAGGTATCTCCTAGTCAAGATACACAGGGGTCAGCGACCCACTTCAGAGGCAATCTGACCCTTAGCAGAGCTCAAGTGTTCTGCTGGGAGAGCCACTGCTCTCTTCAGAGCCAGCAGGCAGGTACATTTAAGTCTGCTGAAGCTGTGCTCACAGCTGCCCCTCCCCCAAGGTGTTCTGTTCCAGGAGATGGTAGTTTTATCTGTAAGCCTCTGACTTGGGCTACTGCCTTTCTTTCAGAGATGCCCTTTCCAGAGAGGAGGAATCTAGAGAGGCAGTGTGACTACAGTGGTTTTGCCAACCTATGTTGGGCTCCAGCCAGTTCAGACTTCCAGGTGGCTTTGTTTACACTGTGAGGGGAAAACTGCCTACTCAAGCCTCAGTAATGGCGGACGCCCCTCCCCATACCAAGCTCGAGCATCCCAGGTCGACTTCAGACTGCTGTGCTGGCAGTGAGAATTTCAATCCAGTGGTTCTTGGCTTACTGGGCTCCGTGGGGATGGGATCCACTGAGCTAGACCACTTGGCTCCCTGACTTCAGCACCCTTTCCAGGGGAGTGAACAGTTCTGTCTCACTGGTGTCATTTGGTGTCTGCCCAAATGGGTGCCCAGTTTTGTGCTTGAAACTCAGGGCCCTGGTGGCGTAGTCACCCAAGGGAATCACCTAGTCTGCAGGTTGCAAAGACTGTGGGAAAAGCGTATTATCTGGGCCAGAATGCACTGTTCCTTAAGGCACAGTCCCTCAAGGCTTCTCTTGGCTAGGGGAGGGAGTTCCTTGACCTCTTGTGCTTCCCTGGTGAGGCAACGCCCCACCCTGCTTCAGCTCCTCCTCCGTGTGCTGCACCCACTGTCTAACCAGTCCCAATGAGATGAGCTGGGTACCTCAGTTGGAAATGCAGAAATCACCCGCCTCCTGCGTTGATCTTGCTGGGAGGTGCAGACTGGAGCTGTTCCTATTCAGCCACCTTGCCAGCCACCAGGAATTCTAAATGGTTAGAATTCTTTGGGGACAATGTGAATCTAACTATAGCTCCCTTGTTCATCCAGACATATGCCTCTTTTAGGGTATTTTTTTCTTGGCCATAAATCACTGTAATAACAAGACAATAGATTTAACCCAAATACATGAATAGTGTGAATTTTCAAGTCATTCCCTGTAAAGTTGAAGCTATACAAAAGAGTCATTGACCTAAGTTCATTTATCATATTTATCAACTCCAGTGATCCATTTTACAAATTATTATTACCCATTGTTTTAATACTCCAATTGACTTTCCTTAGTTAGTTGGAAATGCAAACTTAGATCTCAGAGCAAAGGCTCATATGGTGCAATAGCTTGATTTTCTATAATAAAGTAAACAATTATCCTTTGGATACTATTTAGCATGAACTCTGATTCAGCTTTTCTCTACTTTGTCCTAATAAAGTGAAACAGTCCCAGCTTTTCAGTTTTCCTTAATGTTTCTTTGGTTTGCTAATACTTTTTTAAGAAGGTTTTTAAGAATGTCTTTAACAGTGTTTTATATCTTTAAAAGTAAAATATATAAAAGGAATTGCATTGACTTGTTATTAGGCTAGGATTAAATTAGATGTTTGTGAAAGCTATTGTAAATGGTAAAGTACTTCACCAATGTTAATTATAATAATTTGACACAATGTAGGGTAGTGGTTAATAGCGTAAGTTTTGAAGTCAGAACAACCCAGTCTTGAATCTTGCCTTGCCTGCTACTAGCTCTCTAACTTTGGCAAGTTTTTCAATGCCTGAGTATTTCTTTTGCTGGCCTATGACATGCAAACATGAAAATAATATCAATATCTACCTCCCAGGGTCATCTAAGTGCTAAGTGGAGAAAGTATATGTAAAGGACTTACATAGTGCCTGCTCAATATGTGTTAAATATTATTATTAATTGTATTAGCTCAAATACAATTACTCTAAATGTTTGTTAAGAGTAAATGTACTGGTTAATTAATCACTGGATTATTTTGAGGACTAAATTAGAAAATGTATGGAACAGACATAGCACAAAGCCTGGACAATGCCCTATTTCATTGCTTCTAAGAAATCATCCATTATAAGATGCACCATTGTGGCATGTGATTCTACACAAGAAAAAAAATTCTGTCAATTAATTGTAAAACATGAGACATAGCCCTCTTGCAGAGAAGTAATATTGTAGGGGAGAAAAAGCACCTTAGAATCAATGAACTCTAACAGCTTTAAATAAGTAGTACAATGATAAAAGATGAAGGAGAGAAGGAAAAGGCAAAATAAAAAATTCTCACCAAACTAATTTCTCCGTGGTCTTGGAGCTATTTGTGAATTTTTATCTCATTCACATACCCCAAATTATCATTCTTGTTAGTGAGAAAGAAAAATTAAGAAACTTGCCACAGGGAGCCAATAAAGAATCATAAAATAAGATCATAGTGAATTATGATAAATCTCCCATAACATTCATGGAGTCCTTGCAGAGAATGATAACTTATCAGTCATTAGTCCCCTTTCTTACCCAAAGCAAGTATCTCTTCTACAGCATCTCTGAAGCGTACCAATGATATTTATTTTGCATTTCATTTCATGGCCCCTTTCAAGGAGACTTGGCATTGCTCTTCTGGAAATGCAGACTCCCTTCCACAGGATGACGCTAGGGTAGGCGGGGAGTGAGTGGCAGGATGTAAGGGTATGCTAATCATCACTGTCAACCTTGACAGTAAAGTGGGTGACAAATGGGGAAGTAGCATTTGAAGTATAATTTAGAAAAGATCTGGAAAATAAATGACAGAAGAGGAAAAAGAGTTCTCATTTATTTCAGAAAACTTTCCCACTAACTGCAATAGGTAGCAGAGAAAAGGAGGAAGAAGATGTGTGGGAAAAACAGGAATGTCTTTGAGTCTTTGAGCAAAGGAACTGAGGGAAAACAAAGCAGTCGCTGCTATTTGGGGGGAAACTCAGCAACTGAAGGACGCAAGCATTTTTACCCTACCAATCAGCACATCAGTCTTATACAAGTCATGATAACCAAGCACATAAAACCTAAACATGTAGAAGCCACCAGTTCTTTCTGATTAGCTATTCAAAGCCAGACTTTTTCTTCCTTGGGAACGATTCTTATTCATTTCTATATTTCAATCACTCCTAAATAATTACTACCAATAGTTTTTGAGCTCTTACTATGTAGAAAATTTAATTTATTTGATCCTAAGAATTTTTTTGTGAGGTACTATTATTTGTCCCATTTTACAGATAAAGAAATCAAGCCCCTCTGAGATAAGAAACTTGCCTAAAGTCCCAGAGCCAAAATGGGACCCATAGAGGCTATATTCCTAGCCACTATGTCATACTGCCTCCACATTGACTTCATTTCTGTGATCAATGCCGACTACATATATTGGATAATTTGGAATAAATGTACATCATCCCAGAATGCTGTTCAAAAGGAATTGCTTTTTTCTTCAGGCATTATCTCTGCACCTTAACTGTTCTTGCTCTCTCTTTACATTGTCTGACATTTAGCTATCAGATGTCTACAAAGTCTGAAAATGTAAATTTTATATATGCTTATATGCACACACACACACAGAGAGAGAGAGAGAGAGAAAGTGGTCGTGGACAACATTATATTCATTCTCCTGTGCTTCTGAACTTCGATGCACCCTGTATTTTCCCCTGATGGGGGGCAGTTACACTATACATAGAATTCAGGGCTCAGGATGGAGAGTATCTGATAATACCACAGTCCTTCAAGAATTATAGTTACTTGGAAAATATTAATTACACCTGTGGTTGACGTGGTGTTTTTCTCTGTCTCTAAGTTTCTCTGCATTTTATCTAATTTTAAATATATGAAATTCTTTGCATTTTGAACTCAGATTTTAGCACCACTGATAGCTACAAAGAGAGAAAAGATGTGGTTGGGAATCAACAATACTGCAGGTGAGCCAGGCATGGGACATACTTGTACTAAAAATAATTATTTATTATCTGAAATTCAAATTTAAGTGGGTATTTTGTGTCATATCTGGCAACCTTAGTAGAAGTGGTAGTGTGTGATTTCAGAGCCTGGGTCATAAAATGCACTGTGGCTTCCTCCTTCTCTCTTGGATCACTCACTCTGGCAGAAGCCAGCTGCCATTTCGTGAAGACATTCAAGCAACCCTATGGTGAGGCCCATATGGTAAAAAACTGAGCCCTCTGGGCAACAGCTAGCGAGGAACTGAGGCCTCCTATTAACAGCCACACTCAAGTCTTTCGATGACTGTAACCCAAGCTGATATTCTGACTATAACTTCATGAGAGACACTGAACCAGAAACATCTAACTAAGCAGAATTCCAGACTCAGAGAAACTGTGAGATACTAAATATTTAGTATTTAAGCTGCTAAATTTGGGGGTAATTTGTTATGTAGCAAGAGAAAACTAATACAGCCATATTACTTAAGTAGATGTACATTTATTCAGCATTCTAGTCAATCTTCCTGGCATACAATTAATCTTTTTGTTCAAAGAAAAGTTTTCTTGCCTTTTGTTTGATACTATCACATCTCCTGTGAAATAGCCCTTAACAGCCTGATGTGGTTTGGCTGTGCCCCCACCTGAATCTCATCTTAAAATGTAATCTCCATAATCCCCAATGTGTCTAGGGAGGGACCTAGCTTAAGGCTGACAGCATCATGGGGGTGGTTTCCTTCATGGTGTTCTCATGATAATGAGTGAGTTCTCATGAGATATGAAGGTTTTATAAGGGGCTCTTCCTCCTTGCTTCACACACACAACCTCTCTCTCACCTGCTGCCATGTAAAACATGCCTTTGCTTCTCTCTCGCCTTGCACCATGATTGTAAGTTTCCCAAGGCCTCCCCAGCCATGCAGAACTGTGAGTCAATTACACCTCCTTCCTTTATAAATTACCCATTCTCAGGTATGTCTTTATAGCAGTGTGAAAAGGGACTAATACACAGCCCTGCCAAAGGAAGACCCAATATAGCACTCACTAAGTTAATTTAAGGAACGTTTGATAAATAATGTTTTCAGAACAAATTTTAAGTAAAAAAAAATAAGAAAATTATAATATATAATAGATCTGCAGTGTGACTTACAGATTGCAAACTTTCACATTTATCATGTTATTTGATTATTAAAATAAAGCAAGAATATTACCTAGCTTTTACAAGTTAAAAAAAACAATAGAAGGTAGGTTTTTAGAGGTTTGATGATATTTCCAAGGTCACAGAGCTAATCACACAGCTAGAATTCTAACACAAATCGTCTAACACCCAGTTTCTTCTAAGGTTCTGCCTCTCAAATCTGAACAGTGTCTCTTTCATTCTGACACTAGTCATTGATCTTAAATGGTGTTCTGTTGCAGGTGGTTTTCAATATCAAAAATGTCAAAATAAAGGGTGGAAAAATGGCCATCAGGCTGGGTGGAGTGGCTCATGCCTGTAATTCCAGCACTTTGGGAGGCCAAGGCAGGCGGATCACAAGGTCAGGAGTTCAAGACTGGCCTGGCCAAGATGGCGAAACCCCATCTCTCCTAAAAACTACAAAAATTAGCCGGGCACAGTGGCTGGTGCCTGTAATCCCAGCTACTTGGGAGGCTGAGGCAGGAGAATTGCTTGAATCTGAGTTGCAGAGGTTACACTGAACCGAGATCATGCCACGGCACTCCAGCCTGGGTGATAGAGTGAGACTCCATCTCAAAAAAAAATTCATCAATCATCTGACATGAAGTCACAAAAGTGAGCCTCTCTTGACCTCTGAAAAATGAGTTTTAATTGTTCTCATTAATTCAACAGCCATGGTTGACAATACCACTGGTGGTTGAGTTGACTCAATCATTCAGCAAGTTCTGTCACACTATTTGACTTGACATTTCCCTTATGAGAAATGATTCTCAACAACAACATCCAAAGGACAAATATTGGGACACATTTATCACAGGCAGGAAATGCAAGACAAAGCAAAGCAAGGCAAAAAGTGGAATTCTCCTACTTCCACTCATGGGAGTCTAACACATGACTCCTCAACTTCCTGCCCAGGAATATTGGGTGTTGATCAAACTTAAACTGTGTTCGTTTTGCTATAAAACTCATCATTAGTTGTTCCTCAATTATACTACTAAATCCCCAGTTAAGAGTCCATATTGGAACCTTATTTTTAAAGTCAATTCCAGGAAAAGTTTTGTTTCTTTTGTAAAAGTGTTACATATCAAATGGGCAGTATTATAAATAGAAGGGGAAATAATTGTATACAAAGAGGGAATATCAAAGTTGGGTAGTAGAAATAAAAAGAGTAAATAAATTCAGATAAATACATTCAGGTCAGGAATCATGGTTAAATAGGGAAATAATACAGTGGGAGAAATCAAAGTAACTTTGGGATGGTTTCCATTCTTTTGGCTAAGAACACAGTATGAAGCTGAATAAATGAAAATGTGGTGTTTGCTAAATGCTTCCCTCTGGATACTTCATTCCTGCTTGTCCTGGCATTAAAATAAGAAAAACCACATGTGAATAAAACTAACAGTGATTAGAACTGGTGCCACAGTGATCTAGTGTCTCCATCTTGAGAAAAAGTCTAGGGAGGATTTGGGGAGATTTAAAAAGTCAGGAAGGAGAAGAATTTGTTATATACAAAAAAGTTAACTTGATATTATACTATTAAGTGGATTTCTAGATTCTGTAGTCCTGTTATTTCTCTCACTGATGCTGTTTAAGTCATTTTAGGCAAAAAATAAGGTCACTGTAATTCAGATCCTTCCATCTATTTCACTTGTTAGCATTGCTACTTGAAAAGAAATCCCAGTAGCCTAGGACTAGAAAAGGGTGAATACTCACTCATCTGATGCCCTGAATAAGTTGGGTAAAATGGAACAATTGCACACCCTGCCATTACCATGTCCTAGAAATGGTGTGTCTGCTCAAAGGTGGGGAATAAGGGATAGAGTCAACACTGGCTTCTTCCTTTCTGTCAAGGAAAGTGTATCAAATGGTCACAAAACCTAAAGTTCTTCCATGTTACACTCCGTTCTTTTGAGGAAACTATTACAAGACGATGTTTACTCAGAGGTTTGGCATGCTCTTTCCACTGGACCAGGTCGAATTAGCCACACGTGGCTGAACTGGTGTTCTATATGCTGGGAAATAACTTCTAGGGTTACTTAACTTGAGAAGTGTGCCCAACAGGAATGCTCCATACTGAATAGTGACCAACAATTCCAACCAGTTCTCCTCTCTTGGGGAAGAGGAATGTACGATATACATAGAGAATTGTCAATCAACTCAGTAAGGGAGTAGAAGTAAACTGAGAGAGAAAAAATCTGAACCATGAAGGCAGCTCACTTAAAGGTTATTCTTGGGTTATAAAACCACTGTATATATTTGAGCTACGAATGAGGCATGCCTCTACAGTTACTGACAGGGTTTCTACTGTTTTCTTGCCTTCTGGAATATTCTAACAGTAAAATATCACCAGAAGTAAAATAAATATTTTTCTTTCTTGCCACCAGAAGAAAACTGGGGAATCTCATAATTTTTAGTGTTGCCATTTTTGTCTTGGCAACCAGGAAGCTCTTAGCCAAACTTATGTTTAGCAACTATATAAAATCCAATGATCATAGTTTTGCTGCTTCTTCCATCCCTTGGTCCTCATTTTTACACTCCCTATATATAAACTTTATATGTGTGCATGTGTGCTTTAGACATCAGAAGGCTCCAAAAACTAGTTTCTCAGTCTTTGGAGGGTCAGGTAGCTAAGAAACCAAGATATCCAGCCTTTAGAGGAAGCTCCTAAAAATTTATGTTGGCCTTCAAATGTCAAGGTCTTTGGGTTTTAGCAATTTCTAATTTATCTCACAAAGAAAGAAACTGAAGTAAAAGTAACAAACATCTTTCCAAAGTTCAGACACAATCCTACATGAATAATTCTGATTCTAGACACAGATGGGTGATGACAAAATATAAGAATAAAAGATGGATACTTGCTTATCATCCCATTCTTAGCTATTAATTGTTGAGTTGAAATCAAAAGCCTTCTGTAATGAATAAGTTTACATTTATATTATGCATTGTTCTAAGGAAGGGAATAAAATCTCTGAGAAATTAATAAGGCTTTTATTTTCCTTTCTTTTCTTTCTTTCTTTCTTTTTTTTTTTTTTTTTTTTTTCCGACAGAGTCTCACGCTATTGCCTAGGCTTGAGTGCAGTGGTGCAATCTCAGCTCACTGCAAGCTCTGCCTCCCTGGTTCAAGTGATTCTCATGACTCAGCCTCCCAAGTAGCTGGGATTAAAGGCATGTACCACCATGCCCAGCCAATTTTTGTATTTTTAGCAGAGACAGGGTTTTGCCATGTTGGCCAGGCTGGTCTTGAACTCCTGATCTCGAGTGATCCACCTGCCTTGGCCTTCCAAAGTGCTAGGATTACAGGCGTGAGCCACCACACCTGACCCAAAAAGGCTTATCCTAAACATTTCCTTGAACAGGATCTGAAATTTTTCTAGTTCACCTTCCTTTTCTCTTTGCTGTGTCTTTACATGTCATTTGATTTCACATGTCATTTATCAGAGAGCAGGGAGTGCTTTATCACTCTCCAAAGTTCATAGCCTCCTCATTAATAATCAAACCTGAAGGGGTGATAGGCTAAACCTGAAAAAAATTATACCACATATTTACTATCAGGCATTACAAAGAACTCACATATTTTCAAATGCTTCTGTTTAACAGAGGGCCAACTATCACCTATTTTCCTCAAGCCTCAGTGCTAACTTGGCTGAAAACATTCTACTGAACACAACTATTACCTTGTTTAAGCCATGACTTGCCAAATGTCCCCAGAAAGCTGCTCTCAGACATCACTGTAGGCAAGAAAGGGTCCCCCTCAGGACCAGAATCAGACACAGAAACCAGCAAAGCCCAAAGTGTATAATGATCCACTGGGGTGAGTTCACATGTAAAAAGAAGAAAATAAAATGCTTGTATACTACTCTGCAATCCACTCTCAGGTCATTTGAAAGCAAGCCAAAGGAGAGAAGAAAGAGTTAGGGAGATGATGTATATGACTGTGGATTCTACAAAAATTTTATTTGATATAAAGCATTCAACGCATCTAAAGTCATAGAATGTTATAACTGGAAGAGTCTTAGAGACAGAGCCTAGCACCGTCACTTTATAGATGAGAAAGGTGAAAAAGAGCCAGGAAAGAACTGTCTATGTCACCATGCTTGTACCAGGAAGAGCTTTAGGGCTTGGCAATCTGGGGTGAGGTTCCAACACTGCCACTTATTTTATCCCGCTTAGCTTCAATTTCGTCCCAGGTAAAATAAAGATCCTAATCATGCCTAGATCACAAGGTGAGTGTAACAATTAAATACGACATGCACATAATCATCAAAATGCTTGGCACATAGTAAGTGCTCAATAAATGTTAACTATTAGAATTATTATCCATGACAGAGACCCATCCTAGAACACAAATTGGAGCCAGCCATAATACGTGGGGAAATCCTCCCCTTCAGTTCAGTTCCTAGACACTGGGCCAGAATAGGTCCTGAAGGCATGAGGTGAAGATGGGGAATGCGCTCTGGTTGTATTTCCAAAATCTTCCATATATAGACCTGAAAGCTGTAACTGAATGCTACACTATTAAATTCATCCCAGAGTTCCCTGGGGGTATTAGAAGATAACAATCACCAAATTTGTGGGTAAAGAGACTGTAAATCATATACCTTTATGCTGAAAAATATCTCAGATATCTTGTAGTCTAACATATCTTGATTTTGGAATCCTCAAGAGCAAGACCTTGTTCCTTTATTATTATTTAGTTTTTGGAGAGGCAGAGATCCCATTACAAGGTTATACATATGTCAAACTCAATGAACGCTTGTGCAAGGTGGGAAGATCGTCATTTATTGCTCTATAAGCCTTGTCTCTGTTATATGGGGTTACCTTTGTCCATGAATTCTGTGAAGCAATCATTCAACAGCACATTCTAACCTTGTATTGATGGTAACAATAGCCAGCATAAAGCGGGCAGTTTCTAACCAGGCAATGAGTAACCACTTTACATGGATCATATTCCCACAACAAGTCACTCACCAAGGTCATACAACTAGTAAATAGTGATGCCAGGATTCAGCCTAGGGAATCTTGGGCTGATTTTGTGCTCTTAGTACATTTTTGGTCTCTAAATACGACAAAAGAATTTATAATATTTCCCATACTCTCTTACTCTGGTAACCTTCTGCAGTCCTTTTTCCTTGGCCAGAATTTATACCCTTATCCAATAAAATAGGTTGTGGATGCCACAGTCAGAGGTACTTGAAACACCTGTGTGCATGAGTGCATACACACACACACACACACGCACGCACAAGTTATAGCACATGGGGCACAATGAGAACAAAGAGAGAATGCACTAAAACAATTGCCACAACTGTACATTGTCTTCTGTCAAAGGAAATCAACCAAGTCGAGGGTACTTGCAAAAGCACAGCAAAGCCATGTGTTTACCAACACTTGGGAAAACTGAAGTTTAAACCCAAGGCCATACACTAAATATTATTATGTAAGGCACCAGTTCTGTGTCAAGTCTTTGCAAGGCTTAACAGCCAAATTAGCAATAAATTCTGACAGCCCCATCTATCAGCTCCGTTCAGCCAATCCGATGGCAACATTGTGTTTCTTTGCAGGCCCAGGGAACATACGCTTGCAAAGGAAAAAAAATGCACTTGATTAAATTTGGTTTTGAATAATTGGTTCATTGAAATTCTTGAGCTGAAGAAAAGTGGCATTTCTAATTTATAGAAATCACAATTTGAAATATAGTTATGACTGCTCAGAGAACCCCTAGAACTAAATAAATTTAAGTCAGCACATTTGAGAAAGCCATTAAGAGGTACCTAATGACAGTACCACCAATTGTCTCTCCAATAGAGCCCGTGTGGAACCCTGCCAAAAGCTAGCTCCCTTGTTTTCCTGGCTGAGGTTGTGTGTGGCTTGATGCTTGAGAGCTCAGCTTCAGTGTATCAAGGCCTTTCACATCCACTTAGCAAGCCTAGGAACCCGATGGGGCCTGACATCATTTGGCTGTGGCCCAAATCTCAACTTGAATTGTATGTCCCAGAATTCCCACGTGTTGTGGGAGGGACTCAGGGAGAGGTAATTGAATCATGGGGGGGCTGGTCTTTCCCATGCTATTCTCCTGATAGTGAATAAGCCTCATGAGATCCAATGGGTTTATCAGGGGTTTCTGCTTTTGTTTCTCTCTCATTTTCTCCAGCTGCCACCATGTAAAAAGTGCCTTTTGCCTCCCGCCATGATTCTGAGGCCTCCCCAGCCATGTGGAACTGTAAGCCCAATTAAACCTCTTTTTCTTCCCAGTCTTGGGTACGTCTTGATCAACAGCATGAAAATGGACTAATACAGAGCCTAAGAAGGAGATGGGCAGCACATTCTGGACAGGAAAGGAGAGAAGGAAAAATAGCTTCCATTAGCAACTCCAATGCTTCTTTCGGAGGATTCTTTCATAGATGCACACTGCCTGCTTGCAAATATCCCCACTAACCTGCACTGGGTATGCTGGGCACTCAGTTATCCTAGCATCTCAGAGAGCCAGGAAAGACTACTCCAGATCTGTCTGACCGTTGCAAGGCAAGGTGGAATGTTATTATGTATGATATCTGAGTGAGAAAGGAGAATCTACACTTCTCCTCCAGCCTTGTTTCATGGGCTCATTAGTGTGGTTTAGATTTTGTAATATCTCTTAATTATTACATGCAAACTCAAGCAAGCAGTGTGGGAAAGAAAAGATCTCCAGGTCACTCTAGTAACCTAGGCCTCAGCAGATGAGACAGTGAGTCAGCCAGGATCCCTGAATGATGGGAATAAACTTTTGACCTCAAGAAGCTTTCTGTGATCTGGTGATTACCACAGCAGAGCCCAATCCTAGAAATCCATCAGCTTTGAAAAAACAATAAACTCTGGTGACCTGGTTTGGCCCAACCTCACTGCTATGATAAAAAGCATGACTCCTGTCTTTTGATACACCATGGCCCATTTTCAAAATTGCTTCTGAGAAAGTAAATGAGACCCTAGTTTGAAAGAAATGAGGCCAGACTGAAAGATGTCCTTCCCTAAGCATTTTGGCAAGCATGGAAATGACATCTGTGGGCTCATCACTCCCAGGTCCCTGTCCATTTCACTCAAATAGGTCCCCACTCACCACCTTTAGTAACACCCACTGGACACAAACTAGGATATGGGTAGAACTGGGATACAGGCAGAATTTGCCCTTGGCATCACTGTGGCAGACATAGAAAGGCATGGTCCAGGTCCCCTTCAAGGAAGGCCTTGCTTCCGTGCTGCAGGGAGTATTGCCAGCAGGCAGCCTCCAGCTGTCAACCTCTACAGGACCACCTTAGCTGCAGAGAGCTGGCTCACAGAGGTCATGCCCTTCCCAGGATAGCTTTATCCAGTGGTTGGGCAAAGTGGGGCTAGACAGGTCTTGCCATTCAGCCTGTAGCAGGATACTACGCAGGGCAATGCTCACTGCAGCACTCCCTGCCAACCTGGCCATGAGTTTCTTGGGCCTGCATCACAGTTTAACTTCTTTCTCTGTTCAATTTTGCTTGCTGTTCCCCTTTGCATGTGTTGAAACCCAATAAATGTCTTGCATCTCAAACTCCATTTTAGCATCTGCTTCTTGAGAACTCAATCTGTGACAATCACCTTTTTCTGTTCTGTGACCTTAACTCCTCTTAATTGCATCCCCTTTAGCCCAACACCCCAAAATAAGTTGATAAAAAATACTTCATTGGTTAGAAATTTCTGGTCTTACTTTTACATATTGTTCAAAGCATGATGTAGTAACATTAACACACGCTTTGGAAACAGAGCTCTGGGTTCAAATCCCAGCTCTGTGTTATCTGGGTCTTGTACTTAATCCCTGTGAGCCTAAGTTTTCTCCTCCATCAAGTGGAGATATCACCATCTACTTAGTAGGTTTGTTGCAAGAATTAAATATAGCCACATATACAACACACCTAAACAATACCTCGTACACAGTAGGTGTCTAGTAGTTGGTTACATACTGTTATGGGTCCTTTGGCTCTTCACATGTACTCTCCTTGTATTCTAATTTAGCTTTTTGAGTATTTCTTTCTTGCTTCTTCTATGAAACTCTGAATTCCTGGAGAGCAAGAAATGTGCTATTTACTTAATCTGGATTTTCTATATAATGCTCTGATGGTTAATACTGAATGTCAAACTGATTGGATTGAAGGATGCAATATTGATTCTGGGTGTGTCTGTGAGGGTGTTGCCAAAGGAGATTAACATTTGAGTCAGTGGGCTGGAGAAGGCAAACTCACCCTTAATCAGGTGGGCACCATCTAATCAGCCACCAACGAATATAAAGCAGGCAGAAAAGCGTGAAACAATGATGGGCCTAGCCTCCCAGCCTACATCTTTCTCCCATGCTTGATGCTTCCTGCCTTTGAACATTGGCCTCCAAGTTCTTCAGTTTCGGGACTCAGACTGACTCTCCTTGCTCCTCAACTTGCAGACAGCCTGTTGTGGGACACTGTGATTGTATAAGTTAATACTTGATAAACTCCCCTTTATATATATCCTATTACTTCTGTCCCTCTAAGAGAACCCTGACAAATACAGATGCCAAAAAGGATTGATGTTGTACATGATATAAAATTTTTGTCAATTAAAAAATATTGAGAAAAGAAGGAATAACTTGAAATATATCAAAGGTGTCTTCAATATAGTAACCAAGTTGAAACTGGGTTCTTGGTCTGTCATAGTTACAACAGCAAGCCTAATACCTACTAGTACATACATAAAGGCATCAAAGTAGATTTTGTCTTCTATTCACCACTGCAAGACCAGATACATAATAGTTAATAATGGACAGCAGATATATGACTGGCACCTGAAGAGCAATTGCAGAAATGATTAAGAAACCTAAGTAGACATTGCCTGAGTAGACTCATGTCTATTCCATCCCACATGATCAGTCCAATTTAATCACCCTATTTAATCCTGTGGGGGCTCAGTTGGTCCAGCGAGGAGCACAGGTCTTTGTTTGGCCCAAACAGACTGAAGAAAAGGAACTATATTATGTAGTTGACTAGGAGATTTTTCTTCTCTCTCACATTGGATGTGAAAAGCATGACGCTTCAATTTACATAAAGTCTCCAGGAGAACCAGCAAAAAGATGAAGCTGATGCAGAAGATCACAGAGCAGAGATACCAAAGCTCCTGGGTTCCTGTGACATTGTTGAGCTGCTGAATCACTGAAATATAAAGCCTGCACTACCTCTCATCTTCCTGTTATGTAAGAGAATAAATGTCCTTTAGGCCATTTCAGTCTAGGATTCTATTACTCTGAATTTGCAGCAGAAAGCATCCTGAGAGGTAACGCAAATATTCAATATACAATCACAACTATCCAGGGTACCTTTTATGCTTAGAGTCATAACAGAATTATAACTTTTTTTTTTTTTTTTTTTTTTTAAGCAGAAAGAGGCCACCTAATCTGAACTCATTTACAGATTAGGAAACTGAAGTTCAGAAAGGCTGAATGAGTTGCCTCAGAAGGCAGAACTCATAAATAGCAGAGTCAGGACTTGACATCCCCAACTCAGGCATTAATCTGTTCATCCAACAGCATTTATGGGTATCTACTATGTGCCAGGCACTGTGCTCTTTTGTCAGCATCACCCCAGTTCCCAAAACATATCATGGAAATGAACTCTTACTACAATATTTGCAACTGGAGCCAATGAACAATAATAAATGTTTCACAAGACCCTGTTAAGACAGAAGCACTTATGGAATGCCATAGATATTCTTCACCAACCAGGAAATAAGAGTCACCTAAAAAAGAGATGGGAGGAATGTCAAGCTGATTGGAGAGATTTATCAGAATTTTTTTAAAAAATTCCATTACACCCAGAGAAGAGAGGTATTTAACAAGATTACCTGGGCTCATTCACTTTTTTCCTAGCTATAAAACTACAAAGTATATTCCTGTAAAAATTACATAAAAAATGAAAGATAAGGAAAATAAACGCCATTTTACTTAAGGCATATGTACTTGAGCTCAAGTCAGGAGTGCCACAGTCCATCAACTCAACTGAAAAGAACTTAGGAAGGTACAAGGTGAAGTAAAAACAGGTACCAGTTTTTCAGCAATAACATCAGCAAAGGCTGATACAGAGTCTTGTCAGTTTTGTTAGCATAAAGCATGGCATTTGGAAGGCAGAAGTGCCTCGCCAGAACAGGAAGCAGCCAAACCCATTGTGACTTCAGCTCCATCAGAAGAATCTTGGTGCTTTGAGCAAGGCCATTTCTACCACATGAGCATGTGAGAGCCAAGTTGGTTAGTACTGAAGTGGGTAGGTCAGTCATAGTGCTTGCTACGCTCACAGCCTGTTTTGAGAAAAGCAGTTCTTTGAGTAGGGAAGGCCATCTTCTGTACACTTGAATAGCTTCACTCCAGCCAGAACTCTGTGCACTTGACCCAAGGTCAGCCACCTCAAAGACTGGCCATCAATCCATGGAGGTAACTGAACATGGCTTTTGAAAAACGTAGCCTCCTAACCTCTACCCCAGAACCACCAGATCAGATTATCTGGGAGTGGATTCTCAAACTTACTCTTCAACAAGGTGATTATCATGCACAAAGCTAAAGTTTTAAAAATATTGATCTAATTCAGACTGTTTATTTTTACAGATGAAGAAGTGGAGGCACAGAGAGGTCACAAAAACAAAACTACTTGCTTTCCATGTATATTCACCTTTTCTACCAGAGATACTGCCACTGAACTGTTGGCTTTCCTTGACTGATGGTTTCATTAGCAGTGTCTGAGTACTTACCTTCTGCTTGCCATGTATTTCTCTTCCTGTGTTTATATTTTGCATTCATTCATTCATTCACTATGTAGTTGGCTAGGACACTTATTGAGTATCCATTATGGACCAAGTCTTTTCCTAGGTCCAGGGAAACAGAAGGAAACAGAATCCCCAAATCTCTGATCAAGAAATTATGTGTTTCCTCCATAAATAAAATTATAAACAAGATTTATTTCTATTTGTATCACCCTTCATTCTAAATACCCAGGTGCTTATGATATCCTTACCTAGCAGCCTTTCAATAAGAATTATTGATGGAACGATCCACTGTCCCACCAAATCTCATCCCCCACAAAAGTAAAAACTAAATCTTCCTTGTGTCCTCACTTAGAAATAGGAAGAAATATGTCTTCTTACAATGAGGTATTTGCTAATGCAGCCAGATTTTAAACTGTTCACCCAGAGCTAAGACCATCTAGAGTTCTAACAGAGCAATGGTCATTAAACATCTAATAACCACCCATGCACAAAGAAGACCATTAGCTGTGCAAACTGGCATGTATCCAATAAAGATGATCTGGGCACAGTCCCTGTTGCTTTCATTTGAAATGTTTCTCTCTTTTATTGCCTGAAGATTATGATAAAATGCCTCTAACAGTGCAAAAGGGCCATGATTTTTATTAAAATTGAGCACATAAAGAGACCAAAAAGAAAAAAAGAAAGTACCTGCCAATGGAGACAAAGAATAAGCACAGAAAAAGCTAGACATGAGGGAGAGGACATTGGGAGAGGCACTTAGAGGGCCGGGATGCTGGAGTAGAAACTAGCTGTGACTCATGTGGAAGGTTCCGAACATAGGAATAGTCAAAAGATCACCATTAGTTTCCTCATGGTTTGAAGGGGCAGGGGTCATGGAACAGAGACAGGGAGTGGATCTGCCCAGACCTTCCATTTGCCGCTTACTGGACCTCATTATTAGAGGAGGGGTAAGGGGCATAGCATGAAAAGTACCAAAGAGGAAAGAAAGCAGCAGGGAAGAGAAAAGTGTTAGAAGGAAAAATACAGCCTGGTCCCTTGCTTCATTTCAGAGGGAGCACAGGAAATTTAAATTGTCAAAGCAAGAAATAAAAATAATACTAACACCTACAATCCATAAATACAGCACTTTCCATATTGTGAAGTATTTCAGAGCCATTTTCTCCTTGACACTACCTCTTCACTCCATTTCTCCTCAGCCGCTGCTTATAGTCTCTGGGTGCTGAAGTCTCTTGATGTGAACAGAGTGGAGAACACTTTGGTCCTTACCTATCACCTCTACTTCTTTTGCTTCCTAGGAACAGAGGTCACAAAAGAGCTGTAAGAGCAGAGTGAAGCAGGCTCGTCCTAGTAATCTGTAGTTTTGCAGATGAATACTCTCCTCACCACGTGTGCAGTGGATCCTGACACCAAAGCTTCAAAGAGATAATCCTACAAATGATCCCAGGAAATCTGTCACATCACTGGCAAAATCAGCACACCAGAGTAATTCTACATTTAGGGAGAGAGCGCCTCTCAATGTGACACAATAAATGATAAAGGCACCATCAATAAATAACCAAGGAACAAAGGAAACCTGAATCAAAATGAGAGTCAGGCTGCTCAAGATCAGTGAACTATGAAGCCCAGTATTTAAATGTTTAAAGATATAATGAAATTTCCCTTTCAATCTACATAGTCTCACATGGCCAAGAACATCACAGAAGTCCTTAATAATAGTGGGTAGGCTTTGCTTGAAAGCTGGGTCCCCTACTTTGTAGTAATAGAGATGTTACTGGTACATGTCACATCTTCCTCACACAGAGGAGCTTGCAACCCACTATTCTCCTGCCACCATTAAAATGATAGATTGCTAGGCTTTTGTAATTGTCATAAAATTCCAGGCCTGAAACAGGGATGCTGTCTTCCTATTTTCCCACTTACTCTATTTTAAGTGACCCTATTAATGATATTTCTCTACTTGAAATAATTGGATAATCTAAAACTGAGAAATAAGCACTTTCCTTTCCTCATTGTTTTTTCTTCTTTATCTCTCACAGCCCCAGGAGATCACAAATATTTGGCCTTAGGGCAATATCAGTAGTTAATGATTCATGTTCAAAGGCTCAAAGTTGTCTAATTAACAAAAGGCAATGTTTTACAGAGGCCATTTTTGCTTTCAAGTTAATAGCACACCGTACATACAAAGTGTGGATTGTTATCGAGGTCTTCAAGCTCTCAGTCTGCTACTAATTCAAAACGTTCTAATTTCACTTTTTTTCTAACCCAAACTTCAAGTCATTAAAAATTAATTATTTTCATTTGTTTCATTCTGATTTATCGGTGCCTTTATAATACAGTTCACACATCACATCCTCCTATAATGTGCTTATAAAAATTACGTTTTGGTTTTTATTAAAATATGCACTTGATTAATGAAAATATTATTAGCATATTTTCTGTGAATTGTATTCTTAATAGCATCAGTCATTAACAAAATCAGAATCTTTAAAATAGTCTAATCATCTTCTTAATGTAAATGGTGGCCTGTGCTAAGTATTTCCTAGTAGCAGAAATTTGGTAAGATTTCTGGTACTCTATCACTATAACATCATGAATTTTTATAGAGAGCGACTGATGTTAAATATTGACATTTCCAAAATTATAGTATGTATGCGTGTTTCTGATGCCAATGGCTTTGATATCAGCACAAAATCCAACACATCAGATAAGACTTCTGTAGATTCATCAGGATCTTGGATCTCAAAACAAAGTTGATTCCAAGGAAGTAAATGCTTGTTCCTCTACAATGCCTGGATACTTTGCACATTCATTTATTATAATTGCTTACTTTCTTGTCTGTGTCCATACTAGCAAGCAGAGAGTGTATCATTACATCTTTGCAGTGTAACACAGTGGTTAAGAAAATAAACTCTCAACTGAAGACTGTCTTGGTTTGAATTTCGGCTCCATGCTTCCTAGTTTATGTAACTTGGACAAGGTACTTGAACTCTAAGTGCAGCTTTCTTATCTGTAAAATGAACATAATGGTAATCCATTTTTCTCACAAATCTGAAGGGAACAATAAAAGAGATGTATTCAGAGTGGCTTATATTTGGTTAATATTCATAAATGTTAGCTATTGTTATTTGCATTTTTAGTATCCACAAACCAGGGATGAGTATATGGTAACTACTCAGTGATTATTAAAAGAGTAAATAGATGAGTTAATAAGACAAACACTAGTATTCCTATTTATACTTGAGTAAAACCAGCCTCCAAAAAGAAAAAAAAATCATTCCCAATTTCAGTCAAGTAGTAGGTGACAGAATCATTTTTCAAACCTGGGTCTAGCTACGGCCAAACTACAGAAGAAGGCTTGCTGTCTCCCAGAGGTCCCTGAGCTTCCTATTGGTTAGACAACACCTAAATTTCAAAAATGAACGAAGTGATTTTTTTGTTTTAGTAATAATTTAAAAGTTATTGCGTAGAAATGTCATGAACTTCCCCCTCCCATCACTGCCAATTAATATACTAAAGAGCAATAGCTATGAAATTGGAACTTTGTTCTCAAATACTCTCCAGAACACAGATAGAAAAATGGGGGGGTGGGGAGCAGATGATATTCTGACAGTTAACTTTCCACTTAAGTCTCTGCTGCTCTCAATCTTTGTCAAAATGGGTTTCTTATAATTAAGAATCATGGTTTTCAGAGAAGACAAGTGGCAACTCAGTAGCTCAAAACTTACTGAAAAATGCCATGGCATATTGAAGTGCCACACACTTGAGCATTCACACCCATCTCTCCAATCCCAAAGGCGTTGCTCAGTGAAGAGGGCAAGGAAGCCATCTATGCAAGGATGCTTTAAGTAGGTGTTCTCATTCCTCAATGATAATTACTTGAGTTACCACCTTCTACCATTGCTATGAAGGAAAGGATGTTTTATGAGAAGGAAGTGAGTTCATTTCTTAACTCTAGGTAGGTGAAATCCCTTATATTTGTTCATCCAGTAGAAGTTATTACTAAGATTGATGATCTTAATATACAGACTGTAAGGAAGATCCAGTTTTCACCCTGAAAGCCTTGCTGCTTTACCACCTTAATAGATACATGATTTTCTTCATACTGTCTCAGGCAAGAAAGGAGACTACAACCTACATGTTAGTTTTTAATTGTGCCTGACCTATCTACATTTTACAGGACTTCATCTCAAAATACATGCTTATAACACTTATTTTTTCCTTTCATACTTAGTACTCATCAAAGAGAATTGCATTTTACTCTCCCAGAGCTAAAAAAGATGATCTAATTTAAAATATTAAAGAATGAGCCATTAAAGAGTTGTCTGAAAAAATGTAATGCATGCAGTTCATGCATGCACTAGTTCAATAAGTAGGCACTGAGCTGCTACAACCCGCAGGGGGCATGTCCTAGAGATCATGAGATCATGGTATTAAACACCTCTATAACCGAAATACTACTATACAACAATGTAGCAACATGGCTAGACATTTAGAGATTAAAAAAATAATTCCAGACCCATCAAATTGTTTTGTTGAAGGCAACAGACAACAAAAGATGTCTAAACATTCAAATTTCAGAGAACATACTCCCCAAGTACCTTGATCTTACACATTATAAGGAAGCAAAAACAGAACCAAAATTTAGAATCAAGAAATCATCATATAAAAAACATGGCAAGCATACCAACCTTTCAGTTTCTGTACTCTCTCTATACCTTTCTTCCTGTTAATAATATAGTATTCTTACCCCTAAGATAGCAGCCTCACCTCCTCACAGGATTTTTTCTCCATTTTGTGGATCTACTGCATTATTTCCAACAGCATGCAAACATGGTCTATATCACCCACCAAAAAAAAAAAAAAAAAAAAGGTGTGCATATGTGGTGGTTGCAGGGGCGGGGGGATAGATTGCATTATTGTTTTCAAGTATTCACTATTTCTTCATTTGTGCACATTACCATAGGCAGTGAAGTGCCTTACAGAAGGAGTGTACTTCTCTGCCCATTGACATTGGGCTTGGCCATGTCACTTGATGTGGTCAATGGAATGTGTGTAAATGTGTAGTATGGCAAATTCAAGCTGAAGATTTGAGACACTGCATGGCATAGTTCTGTCTCTTGTTTCTTCTCTCTTCTATCAAAAGGATGTGCCCCAGACTGGGGGAACTCTGTCAGCTTGTGTCCAGACATAAGACACATGGTACAGGGCATAGCTGACCTCTATCTAGCTACTGACATGGAATGTGATCAAGAAACAAACCAATTTTGTTTGAAGCTTTTAGTTGGTTTTTGTCACTGCAGTATAATCCCATCTAGCTCTATATATCCATGTTTCTCTGCTCTCTAAGTGGCTGTCTCTACTTCTTCTCCTTCTATTCTCCCTCAATCCTCTAAAACCAGGCTTCTTTCCCACCACACTACTCCTTCCCTTTCCACTGAAACCACTCTTAAGAGGGTGTCTTCCATATTTCCAACTCAAATGATCATCTCTATCTTCATCTCTTTTGACCTCTCAGCAGTATTTATCATTGTTGTCCACTCCCTCCTTCTTAAAATATTCCCTTCTCTTGATTTCTCACGATTTGCCTTCCATCTCACTGACCATTACTTCTCAGTCACTTTCGCTAGTTCTCTCTCCTGTTTCAGTCATTGATGTGTGACTATACCAAGCTTTCCTTTAGTCTTCTTTTCTGTCCCTACATTCTTCAAGCTCTACATTCATCCTCATCTAGACTTCTGTTTTAAATATAATATGTATAACAAGGACTCTCTAGCCCTGACCTCTTTTTTTTTTTTTTTTTTTTTTTTTTTGAGACGGAGTCTTGCTCTGTCACCTGGGCGGGAGTGCAGTGGCCGGATCTCAGCTCACTGCAAGCTCCGCCTCCCGGGTTCACGCCATTCTCCTGCCTCAGCCTCCCGAGTAGCTGGGACTACAGGCGCTCGCCACCTCGCCCGGCTAGTTTTTTGTATTTTTTAGTAGAGACGGGGTTTCACCATGTTAGCCAGGATGGTCTCGATCTCCTGACCTCGTGATCCACCCATCTCGGCCTCCCAAAGTGCTGGGATTACAGGCTTGAGCCACCGCGCCCGGCCGCCCTGACCTCTTAATTCAGCCCCAAACTTATCTGTTCAGCTAACTGCTTGACATCCTTATCTATGTGTCTATAGGCACTTCAGTCTGAACTTGGCCAAAATATGATTGTTGATTTTTCCTGTGTAGATCTGTCCCTCCCACAATCTTCCCCATCTCAGCAAGTGGCATCACTATGTACATAGTTGATTAAGCCAAGGACCAAAATCAGGGTGATGGGGTTACAAGCCAAAAATTATCAAAGATTAACAACCAATCACCAAAAACTAGGGAAGAGGCATGGAACAAGTTCTTCCCCACAGCCTTCAGAAGTAAGCAACCCTATTGATGCCTTTATCTTCTGGCCTCCAGAACTATGGAAGAACAAATTTCTGTTGTTTAAACCACCTAGTTTGTGGTACTTTTTTTTTGGCAGCCCTGGAAATCTAATACAAGCCCCTGTTCTGCCAAGTTGATAGGAGGTTGAGTTTCAACCCTTAGGGGTGTTTCCACCCTTTCCTCATCATGCTCTGGAGATGTCTTTAGACTCCAGTGTAAAAACCAGGCCAAGCCAGGGGGCTGACTCTAGGGAAGCGAGCCTAGAAAAAAGGGTCACCTTTGACCAGCTTACCTAGGGATCCCAGTCTGGACACACCACCATTCTCTTTCCAGAGTCTGCTACCTGGCATGCTGCCAAGCTTTATGGTGCTGGTCTCCAATACACTTGGCGCCTATCATGTCATTCTCTGCCCCACTTCTACTTTAGGGAATTTCTCATCTCTCTCCCTCTTCTGCCTCCCCTCCCTCATTAACAGTCACAAAAGGCAACTAGAAAATTTATTTTCAAGCAGCTTCTACTTTAAGTTTGATAAATGCCCTTGACACAAAGAACACAAAAGATCTGGCTACCTTCGGGAAAAAAGAGGCCAAGATTTGTGAATATCACATATACAGTGATTCTCATTCTTCCTGTCTGATTCTTTTCTTTCTCATTCTTTCTGTTATTCTGATTATTTCACATCAGCCAAAATACAACAAACAAATTTCTTAAGAACTTATTTTGTCAAAGCAAGGATGTCTATCTAGGTGAGACTTACCTGATAACAACTTCATGATACACAGTGAATACTTGAAAAATAATGCAATCATGTACCAAGACCATCACCCTGTGATGTGCTCATAACCAGGATCTGTCTCATAATCAGCATAGCAACCTAGCCACAATGCAGAAAAATCTTCAAAGGATTCAACAAGCTGCAGAGCAGAAAGAGTTCAAGTTGTTTCTAGAGATCCAGTCACTTCTTCCATCACCACCCATGCTGTTTCTTCCTCCTCACAGCCTTGTTTTTGAAATTTTAGCCAATTTTGAAATTTTAACCAATTAAAAGAGGCCAAATACCATGCCCTACATTAGTAAGCTCTCTCTACTGTTTGGAGTCTCTGCTTACAGGAACTCCCTATTTACTGTACATTTCAAATCCCCTCTGTTTCAGGAAATAAATCTGGTGTCTGATGGTACACTCATTATAGTGTTGTTTCTGAGAATAAGGTCCTCCAAGGTAATTAAATAAGAGCTGGGGAGTTTTCTTATGAAACAAACAGCCCACTGCTGCTTCTGCTGATAAATAACAATTTTCTCAATAACATGATGTTGTAGGGATGCTGCAAGTTGGGTCCTTGTTATGCTCATCAGTGAGCTCCTGAATGTGTCTAGATTTCCCCTCTTCATATAGGTACATGGCATTAGAGATTACAAAGAAAGGGAAGATGTATGTATTGTTCTTCTCATAAAGAAAAAAAATCTATTGGATGGGAGCTTAATGTATGTTTCTTGGTAGTATCACTAATAGATGCACTATAATGACCAAGAAGGAGGTGGCCAGTTATATTTTATGGTTCTCCTTTCCAATTCTAATAAGGAAACATGTAATACTTACAAAGTATATATTGCATTGTTTCACTGGAAGGTATTTATGAATGGATAAACTGGGTAATGAAAATTACTGGAAACTTGCATATTTTCCCACACAAATTTTTTATATTAGGTATATGTAATCTGCCTCATCTTGCAGCAATGAGCTGCAGGAAATTTGAATACTATTCCTACTGTGCAGAAATAAAAGGAGGAATAAATTTTGATGATTCTGTAATAGCTGGAGCTGAAAAGTCACAGCATTTTCCACTTAAGAGGTCCACATATTAGATCCAAATGGCTCAAGAAATTCTAAGGTTTTCAAAATCTGTCATCCTCAGAGTTAAGATGAAATTCAACTTCTCTTGGTTTGGAGGTAGTCAGTTAAGGTAACATATCACTGGAAGAATTGGGATTCATGATTTCTAAAGAAGTATTAAAGGCTCTAAAGAGCTTTTAAATTAAAATATCAATAATTATAAAAGGAGTTTTTAATCGTCAAGTCCTCTCCAAGGTATAAAAAACACATTATGGAATGATGAATTTTCATAGTCAACTAAAGATATATTCTGAGATGTTTCCTTCTCTATGGTTGAAGCTTTACACTTAACAAACCAATTAGAATACAAGAAAATATTGAGCTTTTCTGACAACATCAGGAACATTAATAATAAATGTGGATTTCACTTCAGACTGTTTTCTTCAAAATAATGGTTTCAATTATTTGAGACTGTTTGCTACATGAACACTGACTATATTTACTGCACAGCAATTATCCATAATTAAGCTTTAACTTTTCATATGCCTAGATATGAGTCCATTTTCAGTGATATTGATAAGATCTATGATGCATCACTACTTTTGGAAAACGTTGCTGATTCTAAAGATATTAGCACTGCATGCTATCTTTGAAATGATGCAGCACTAAGCGGTACTAATGTAGCTTAACTGTTGGTGAAATTGCCAAAGTATTAGCATGTCTGATGATTCCCTCTATCTCTCAAGTTAATATCCTGCAGAGAGCAGAGCTCATGATCTTCTGTACTAGAGAGACACAATGTCATCCAGAGGGCAAAAACCAGCTTATAAATCCTTATAAATCCTTCCTTCCTTCCCCATTCTACAGATGTGTAAATTGAGGCTCAAAACTATTAAGTCATTTCCTGTAGTCACTAATAAGTGGCAGAACCAGGATCAGAATTGAGGTTTGTCTTTCAATGAAAGTATTAAACTATTGCTATTAGACTACTGCAAGCCTCCCTCTGTATTTCATGTCATTTTACGCAATGCTGCAGATGCAGTGGTAATACATATGAGAGGTAAAATTGTAAAGAAGCACATTCATCCTTTCTGTGTCCCCAGGCCACTTTCAGATTCTCCTAGCCTTGATACTTACCTTCCTTTTTGTCTACTTCTCTCCTCCCATCCAGTGAATTCTAAGAAATAATATGACACCTGTCATTTATGAAGTAGCAAGAATTTCCATCAATAATCCAGATTTTTGAGCTGCAAAGGATGATAGAAACCATTTCTGAATCCAGTCATTTTACAGATGTGGAGACCAAGCCACAGAAAGGTTAAGGGTCTTAGCTGAGTTCACAGAGCCAATGATGTACTTACAGAACAGAAGAAAGAATTCTGTTTCCTGACTCCCAACTCACAGTTCTATTCATTATACCCTCACAAAGGTTTTTTTCCTTTTTTTTTTAATTTCAGAGGAATGTTCTGACCTCAAAGAAATTTTACACATCAAAGAGTAAAGAGAAAACATACTGAAAAACAGGAGCCCTGCCTGAACCCCTTAAACCATATTTGTTGGTGGCTGCCTACTCTCTTCTTATGTAAGATCAGTTCTGCTAAAGGAAGCCACTGGTGAGCATAGTGAGTACCTCTCTCACCTGACAGTAGTATGCAGAATATCCTCCCTTCCGGACCTGCTTCCATTTAAAACAGCAAGCATTGTTTCTCTCTGTCCTTCTCCCCCACGGGAATCAATGCAATCATTGTGTTAAGGCCCCATGGGAAGCCACCACTGTGTTAAAAATAAAAATAAAAAACAATAAAATTTCAAACTGATCATTTCTAGTTACTAAAAGAAGAAAATAATAGACTTTCCCTTCCTGATTATGTTCATTACCATAGATTTCAATTTGTCTCAAATTACAAGGAAAAGTAGATTGAAATCTATAGGTGGATCCCCAGGTGTAACATTTCATTTTTTAAAATCAATATGAAATGGAAGCCATTTTGCAGTAAGTATTTTTGGCTCCAGCTCTAAAGTACTAAGGCTATCATGATGCATTTAGTCATCCAGATAGTTGATCATATTCAGCCTATACTTGTTTTCACTCTCAGTCTTTCTGTCCTGCATAAACATGAGGCTTTGAATGTCAGTGGTTTTTGAGAGCTTCTTCCCTGTCAAAATAGCTGTGCATAGTTTGCTTGGGCTGGGTATTTTTGGTGTTTTTCTGTGTCTGTATCTATAAGCACCAATCAAGGTGGAGGATGAGGCAGATCATCTGGACACTTATGGAAAAAGATGGCTAGAAAACAGGGAAGTTTCAAGGGCCTGACTATCAGATTGACCAGCCTCATCACTTTAGTTTTATGTTGTAAGTGTTCAGTTTCTGAAACAATATATAGTGTTATATGAAAGTCAGAGCTAGAAGGAACCAAGTAAATAGCTAATTCAACCTCCTCATTTTACAAATGACACCTCTAAGACCGACAGAAAGGAAGCAATTTGGCCTATATCATAACCTAACTTGCAGAGCTGAGACTCAGAACTATAAGACTTTCTAACACTGATATTTTAGTTTGGATTTCCCCAAAAGTAGAGTCTGAGAAAAGGGGTTGGGTACAGGTGGTTTATTTTAGAAGTAATCATAAGAAATGGGAGCAATAAAGCAGGAAGATGAGGCCAGAAAGAAGAGAAAAGTAAATGCAACATTGATTTGGTTATAAATATGGGAAACTAGGGCCCAATTCTACTATGGACCCACTAGAACCATACACTACATATATCAGCAATGTGCCTTCACAGGATAGAAGCCCACAACACTTAACCACTCATTCCAGTAGAGGGTTGGTCCCACAGGCCTTTACTTTCCCGAGTTTTCAGGCTATGACTAAGCAAGCCTAGTGACTTTAGAAAAAGCCTAAGGACAGAAAAGCAGAGAGACACAGTTGAGTACTTGAGTTAGGGAACTTTAAGCAACTCTCCATCACAGCTGCAGCTGAAAACAGGTGGAACAAGAGGTTGTGTCATAGGCCACAAAGAATCCACTACAAGTGGTTTTTAAACTATGTTGCCTACAACTTTGGGGTTGTTCTGCAAAGAGGCTCCAGGGGGGCTGAGAAAGGACCTAGTGTATTAGGGTTCTCAAGAGAAACAAAACCAATAAGATATTTATATATATATGAGAGGATTATTACGGGAATTGTCTCATGCAACTGTGGAGATTGAGAAGTCCCGCGATAAGCTGTCTGCAACCTGGAGAACCAGGAAACTGTGTGAGAACCTCGGGAGGGGACAGGGGCTGCTGGTGTTGGAGTCTGAAGGCCCAAGAACCTGGAGTTCTGAAGTCCAAGGGCAGGAGAAATATGGATATCCCAGCTCCAGAAAAGACAGTGAACTTGTCTTTCCTCTACCTTTTTGTTCTATCCTGGCCCTTGATTGGATAATGCCTACCCACATTAATGAGGGGGAACATCTTTACTCAATCTGCCTGTTCAAATAATAATATTTTCTGGTAACACACACATCCAGAAATAATGCTTAATCAGATATCTAGGCATCATATGGCCCAGTCAACTTGATGGATAAAATTAACAATCACAGATCCCTCCCTTGTCAAGCTGGTACTCATATGTATCTCCTTACACCATACTTATTCTCCAATTAAAGATAACAACAAGATCCTAATTCCACCTAGCAGGATGCAACTATCCTGCAAACAAACAAAAATGAACAAATCCCTTCCCAGAGGATATATAGTCCATGAGTGATGTTTACTCTTCTCCTGATATCCCATAACTTAAATACTATGAAGAAAATTAACAATACCTAATACAGATACTAAACTGTATTAGGTATTGTTATAGTTATACATACTTACATAAGTCAGTAAAGGGAAGAAAACAAAGGTATTTC
The DNA here is from genome assembly GCF_002776525.5 of Piliocolobus tephrosceles. Lineage (NCBI taxonomy): Eukaryota > Metazoa > Chordata > Mammalia > Primates > Cercopithecidae > Piliocolobus > Piliocolobus tephrosceles. The sequence continues at coordinate 57,173,372 of NC_045435.1, read as the reverse complement.
CTTCATATGTGTATATATGCACACAAATTCACTTATAACAAAAATATTCACAATGATTATAGTCCTTGTTTTTCTAACTGGTCATGTGGTTGTAGCTGGTATTTATAACTACCTTCTTCTACTACCAATTCTGTGTTTCCTTTGCCTTCAGTAAACATCTCATCCAGTCTTGGCTCTTTACCTAGCAAGGTGACCCAAACCATCATTCCTGAAGGGTCTAGGCCATTTGTAGTCCTGCCTGGATTGAGTTGTACTTTTCCACTGACCTTAATTAAAGGGTATGTAATACTAAGATATGCCCTATGAGATATCCTGTATTCTAGACATATGCTTCTTTACCTCCATTATGAAGCAGTTATCCAATTTCCCTTTGATAGCCTGGATCAATCATCCTTGTAGACACACCCAGAAATAATATTTCATCAGCTATCTGGGTATCTTTTAACCTAGTAACATTGTCATATAAAATTAACCATCACACCCCAGAAGAGCCACATGGTAGGATTTTAGAACTTATACTTCTTCCTCATTCAGGGTAGACCTACATTTATCTGTTTTATATGTTAGAGGTGCTCTTTCAGATATCATTTGTAGGGGGATGGGGGCTTACTTGTGTATTAGTCATGATTCTTTAGTTTTAAGTGCACAAACCAAATTGAACTAGTTTGAGCAAAGAAAAAAGTTCACATAACTGAGAAATCAAGAGCTAATCGGGGACTTCAGGCACAATGGGATTAAGGGTTCACACAAAGTTGTCTGGGCTTTCTCTTATCTATGTGTCAGTCTTATTCTGTCCTACTCCAGGGGCACTTTTTCTGCAAAGAGACAGAAAGTGGCTGTCAATAGCTCCAGGTTATATCACACTAGCTTAGCAATGCCATCAGAAAATGAGACCTTCTTCCTTCTAGGGTTTATATAATCATAGCAAATGACTCAAATATCCTGCTTAGTTTATCTAACTACTCCCTTGAACCAACTGCCATTAGCTTGGACAGCTATTCTAAAACTTTAGCATGCATCAGTATCACCTCAAAGACTTGTTAAAAAATGCTCACTGTGCCCTACTCCCAGAGTTTCTTATTTGGTAGGTCTGGGATAGCTCCTCAAAATATGTGCTTTTCTGGTGATATTCAAACTGCTGCTCCAGTGACCACACTTTGTGTACCACTGGCTATAGGGATGAAGTACTCATAATCAAATCAAGTCACAGGGCCAGGACAGACTCTAAGGGGGTGGAGTGTGTTTTGGGGGAATAGATTCCATTTCCTAATGAGAAAATTGGCAAATAATCTGTGGCCATCTTTAATCTACTACAGGAGACATGGTGAAAAGGACCAACATAAGTGTAATTGCCTCCTAGAAGGGAAGGGAAAAGAGAACAAAGTTCTCATCATCCTTCAATATGTGAAGAGATGATGGCTGAGAATTTTTCAGAAACTATAGAACACCTTAACCCATATATTCAAGAAGTACTACAGATTCCCAGAACAATCAATACATGAAAAACTCATCTAGGCACATCTTGGCAAAACTAATTTTAAGAAAGCAAGGGAAAAATCTTAAGCCATGCTAAAGAAAGATGACATTATTTTCAGAGAAACAACAATAACATTAACAGATTACTTCTCAAAATAAGTAATAGGATCCAAGAAAAACTGGGATGACATATTTGACATGCTACAATAAAGAAACTTACAACATAGAATTTCATTCAGAGCAAATTATTCTTCAAATATTAAAGCAAGTTTAAAACATTTTAGATAATGAAAAAATATGGGGGGTGGAGACAAATGTGTGTTCAGAAGAAAATGTTTAGCCTTACAATTCATTTATTTGAAAAGAAGAATGTCTGAACATTAATGATTTAAGATTTATCTCAAGAAATTAGAAAAACAGCCAATAAAACCCAAAGAACGTATGAGGAAGGCAACAATAAAGGTAAGAGCAAATATTAATGGAATAAAATAATTCAATAGAAAAATCAATAGCACCAAATAATGGTTCTTTATAACAATGAATAACTTTGATAAGCACCTAACAAAGCTGATTAAGAAAAAAGTGATGGCACGAATTTTAAATATCAATAATTAAAAAGGGAACATCACTAAAGATATTATAGATGTTAAAAAGATAACAGGAACATATTAGGAACAACTCTATGACAATATATTTGAAAGTTTAAATGAAATAGACTAATTTCTAGAATGATGAAACCTATAAAAATCAACACAAAAAGAAACAAAAACTCTAGATAATTCCCTATTTGTCCAATAATTGAATCCATAGTTTGTAAAGCTTCCCACAAGAAAATATCTAGGCTCATGTTGGCCTTTCTGTTGAAATTTTATAAACATTTAATGATGAAACTATACTAACTTTACACAAATCTTTGTAGATTTTAGAAAAAGAGAGAAAAAATACAAACTCATTTTATCAGAACAACATAACATTGTCCCAAAATCTGACCAAAAAATTACAAGAAAGGGAAATTACTAGTCAATCTCTGTCAAGAACATAGATGTATGTATATTAGGAAAATATTAAGAAATTGAATCCAGCAATTCACAAAAAGTCTAAGGCATCATGACCCAATTGAGTTTCTTCTAGAAATGCAAGATTGGTTTAACTATCAAAATATTAATCCAGGGCCAGTCATGATGCTTCATGTGTATAATCCCAGAACTTTGAGAGGCCAAGGTGGGACGATCACTTAAGGTCAGGAGTTTGAGATCAGCCTCGGCAACGTAGCAAGACCTCATCTCTACAAAAATTTTTTAAAAGATCAACCATGTGTGGTGGTACATGCCTGTAGTCCCAGCTCTTCAGAAAGCTGAGGCAGAAGGATAGCTTGAGTCCAGGAGTTTGAGACCGCAATGAGCTATGGTCATGACACTGTACTCCAGTCTGGGCAACACAGTGAGATCCTGTCTCTTTAAAAAAAATCCATAAATTTCACCAATTAACAAAATGGAAAAAAATGTATAAGCATCTCAATAAATGTAGTAAAAGCATTTCATAAAATGTAATATCTATTTAAGAAGAACCTCATATGCTAAGAACAAAAGGGAACATCCTTAATCTGACAAATCTTATCTATAAAAATAGAAAGGACTATAATAAACATTATGCTCAAGAAATATTAAAAGCTTTTTCTCTAAAATCAGCAATGAGATAAAGACCTCTACTATTACCCTTTCTACCACCATTAAACTGCACATGCTAGCCAGTGCAATAAGACAGGGAAAAGAAGGTATAGTCATTAAAAAGGAAGAAATAAAACTTCTACATGCAGATGACATGATCATGTATGTAGGAAGTCCAAATACATCTGTAAATTTTTAATACTAATATGTGAATTCAGAAAGTTACTGGAAACCAGATTAGTATTAAAAAATCTATTGCACTTTCATATATGAGAAAAAATATTATTAGAGAAAGAATTGTTTTAAAAAGATCACTTACATAGTGGCTCAAAAAATGAAGTATTTAGAAAGACATCTATTAAAAGATAAGCAAAAAATGCCAAACCCAAAACTACAAAACATTTTTACGGCAAAGGGATATCCAACCCCAACTCCCTCTAGGCATCCTATCTACCCTACCTAAGGGGAGGAAAAGGGACTGAGTAGCACTTGTGAAGATTACAGTGCAAGGGAACAGGCTCACTAAATGTTTGCAACTTAATCATAGAACTACAGAATAATACTTCCTCTATGCCTACACCTTACTACCATATCACTAAAGGCCTATTCACCACAGTTTCTTTTCTCCAGTGCACCAGCTCCAATTTTCAACAAAAAACATTACAAGATATATTAAAAAGTAAAGTCTGAAGAGACAGAGGAAACATCAGATCCAAACTCAGATATGGCAGATACATTGAATTAAAAATTTAAAAGAATTGTGATTAATATGCTAAGAGCTCTAGTTGAAAAAATAGATGACATGCAAGGATAGATGATTATTGTACACAGAGATGGAATTCTAAGAAAAAAATAAAAATAAAATGCTAGATATCAAAAACATTGTAATAGAAACGAAGAATGCCTTTCATGAGCTCATTAGTAGACTGGACATGGCTAAGGAAAGATTCTCTGAGCTTGAGGATATATCAATGGAAATTCCAAAACTGAAAAACAAAGGGAAAAAGACTGGAAAATAGAAAATAGAATATCCAAGAACAGCGAAACAACCACAAAAGGTAGTAATAGGAATACCAGAAGGATACAAAAGAAAGAAACGGAAGAAATATTTTAAGCAATAATGACTGAGAATTTTTTCAAATTAATATCAGACATGAAAACACAGATCCAGGAAGCTCAGAGAACACCAAGCAGGATACATTCATTAAAAATATACACTCAGGCATATGATATTCAAACTGCAGAAAACAAATTAAAAAAAAATACTAAAACCTTGAAAGAAGCCAGAGGTAAAAATACCTTACCTATAGAGGAGCAAAGATAAGAATCACAAACAACTTATCCTCAGAAACCATGTAAGCAAGAAGAGACTGGAGTGAAATATTTTAAGTGATGAGAGAAAATCAAAATCACCAATCTAGAGTTACATATGCTGTAAAATTATCCTTCAACAACAAAAGAGAACTAAAGACTTTCTCAGACAAAAATTAAGGGAACTTACTACCAGTGGACCTGCCTGGCAAAAAATATTAAAACAAATTCTTCAGAAAGAAGAAAAATGGTATAGTTTGGAAACTTGAATTTACATTAAAAAAGGAAAAATGCCAGAGAAAGAATAAGTGAAGGTGAAATAAAAATTTTTATTTTTCATATTTTCCAATGAGCTAACAGGTAACAGTTTGCTCAAAATAATAATAGTAAAAATATATTCAATGATTATAGCTTATGAATAAGTGAAATGAATTACATCAATGATATGAGAGATGGGAGAGAAGAATTGGGAATATTTTGATATTTTAAGGTACTTGTCCTACCCATGAAGTGATATACTGTTATATGAAAATAGACATGGAATCATTGTAAATGTGTATCACAAATTCTAGGGCAACCACTAAAAAAGTTTCAAAAAGAAGTATAATTGATATGCTAAGAAAGGAGAGAAAATGAAATCATAGAAAATGCTCAACTAAGACCACAAAAGATAGGAAAATAATGAGATACAAAATAGGAAGGAGGGCAATAAATAAAAATCATTAACAAATTTGGTACACATTAACCCACCTAAATCAATAATCACTTTAAATGACAATGGGCTAAATTTACTAATTAAAAGACAGAGATAGTAGATTAAAAAAAAAAAAAGACCCAACTACATGTCGCCTACAAGAAACCCACTTTAAATATGAAAGTAAAAGGATACAGAAAGAAATACTTTGCTAATACTAATCAAATGAAAGCTGGGGTAGCTATATTAATTTTGATACTAGAAAAAAATAAAAGATCTAAAATCAATTCTCTAAGTGTTTACCTTAGAAAACTAGAAAAAAGAAGAGTAAATTCAATCCAAAGTGAGCAGATGTAAACAAATAATAAAAATTAAGCAGAAATCCATGAAACTGAAAACAGGAAACTAATACAGAAAATGTATTAAACCAAATGCTGGCTCTTTGAAAAGATCAACACAATTGATAAAACTCTAGCCAGGATAAGAAAGAGAGAGAGAAGATATAAATTACTAATATTAGAAATCAAAAAGGGGATATTGCTACAGATCCCACGGGCATTCAAAGGATAATAATGGAATAGCATGAACTCTATGCCCACAAATTTGATAACATAGATAAAATGGACCAATTATTGGAAGGCACAATCTGCCAAAACTCACACAATAAGTAGATAGTATGAATAGACCTATATACATATATAATATATAATAATATATAACAATATATATAATTAATATATATATTAATTATACTTTAAGTTCTAGGGTACATGTGCACAACGTGCAGATTTGATACATAGCTATACATGTGCCATGCTGGTTTGCTGCACCCATCAACTCATCATTTACATTAGGTATTTATCCCAATGCTATCCCTCCTGCAGCCCCCCACCCCACAACAGGCCACAGTGCGTGATGTTCCCTGAGCTGTGTCAAAGTGATCCCATTGTTCAATTCCTACCTAAGAGTGAGAACAAGTGGTGTTTGGTTTTCTGACCTTGTGATAGGTTGCTGAGAATGATGGTTTCCAGCCTCATCCATGTCCCTGCAAATGACATGAACTCATCCTTCTTATGGCTGCATAGTATTCCATGGTGTATATGTGCCACATTTTCTTAATGCAGTCTATCACTGATGGATATTTAGGTTGGTTCCAAGTCTTTGCTATTGTGAATAGTGCCGTAATAAACATATGTGTGCATGTGTCTTTATAGTAGCATGATTTATAATCCTTTGGGTATATACCTTGTAATGGGATTGCTGGGTCAAATGGTAATTCTAGTTCTAGATCCTTGAGGAATCAATACACTGTCTTCCACAATGGTTGAACTAATTTACACTCCCACCAACAGTGTAAAAGCATTCCTATTTCTCCACGTCCTCTCCAGCATCTGTTGTTTCCTGACTTTTTAATGACTGCCATTCTAACTGGCGTGAGATGGTATCTCATTGTGGTTTTGATTTGCATTTCTCTGATGACCAGTGTTGATGAGCATTTTTTCATGTGTCTGTTGGCTGCATAAATGTCCTCTCCTGAGAAGTGTCTGTTCATATCCTTTGTCCACTTTTTGATGGGGTTGTTTTTTTCTTGTAAATTTGTTTGAGGTCTTTGTAGATTCTGGATATTACCCCTTTATCAGATGGGTAGATGGCAAAAATTTTCTCCCATTCTGTATGTTGCCTGTTCACTCTGATGTTAATTTCTTTTGCCATGCAGAAGCTCTTTAGTTTAATTAGATCCTATTTGTCAATTTTGCCTTTTGTTGCCATTGCTTTTAGTGTTTTAGTCATGAAGTGTTTGCTCATGCCTATGTCCTGAATGGAATTGCCTAGGTTTTCTTCTAGGGCTTTTATGGTTTTTGGTCTAACATATAAGTCTCTAATCCATCTGGAATTAATTTTTGTATAAGATGTAAGGATAGGATCCAGTTTCAGCTTTCTACATATGGCTACCCAGTTTTCCCTGCACCATTTATTGATAGGGAATCCTTTCCCCATTTCTTGTTTTTGTCAGATTTGTCAAAGATCAGATAGTTGTAGATGTGTGGTGTTATTTCTAAGGCCTCTGTTTTGTCCCATTGGTCTATGTCTCTGTTTTGGTACCAGTACCATACTGTTTTGATTACTGTAGCTTTGTAGTATAGTTTGAAGTCAGGTAGTGTGATGCTTCCAGCTTTGTTCTTTTTGCTTAGGATTGTCTTGGCAATGCAGGCTCTTTTTTGGTTCCATATGAACTTTAAAGTAGTTTTCTTTCTTTTTTTTTTTTTTTTCCAATTCTTTGAAGAAAGTCATTGATAGCTTGATGGGGATGGTATTGAATCTATAAATTACCTTGGGCAGCATGGCCATTTTCACGATATTGGTTCTTCCTATCATGAGCATGGAATATTCTCCCATTTTTTTCTGTCCTCTTTTACTTCCTTGAGCAGTGGTTTGTAGTTCTTCTTGAAGAGGTCCCTCATATCCCTTGTAAGTGGATTCCTAGGTATTTTATTCCTTTGTAGCAATTTTGAATGGGAGTTCACTCATCATTTAGCTCTCTGTTTGTCTGTTAATGGTGTACAGTAATGCTTGGGTTTTTTGCACATTGACTTTGTATCTTGAGACTTTGCTGAAGTTGCTTATCAGCTTAAGGAGATTTGGGGCTGAGACGATGGGGTTTTCTAAATATATAATCATGTCATCTGCAAACAGGGACAATTTGACTTCCTATTTTCCTATTTGAATACCCTTTATTTCTTTCTCCTGCCTGATTGCCCTGTCCAGAACTTCTAACACTACGTTGAATAGGAGTGGTGAGAGAGGGCATCCCTGTCTTGTGCCAGTTTTCAAAGGCAATGCTTCCAGTTTTTGTCCATTCAGTATGATACTGGCTGTGAGTTTGTCCTAAATAGCTCTTATTATTTTGAAATACGTTCCATCAATATCTAGTTTATTGAGAGTTTCTAGCATGAAGGGCTGTTGAATTTTGTCAAAGGCCTTTTCTGCATCTATTGAGATAATCATGTGGTTTTTGTCATTGGTTCTGTTTATGTCAAGAAGTACGTTTATTGATTTCTGTATGTTGAACCAGCCTTGTATCCCAGACATGAAGCCAACTTGATCATGGTGGATAAGCTTTTCGATGTGCTGCTGGATTTGGTTTGCCAGTATTTTATTGAGGATTTTTGCATCGATGTTCATCAGGGTTATTGTTCTAAAATTCTCTTTTTTGTGTGTGTGTCTCTGCCAAGCTTTGATATCAGGATGATGTTGGCCTCATAAAATGGGTTAGGGAGGATTCCCTCTTTTTCTATTGATTGGAATAGATTCAGAAGGAATGGTACTAGCTACTCTTTGTACCTCTGGTAGAATTCGGCTGTGAATCTGCCTGGTCCTGGACTTTTTTAGGTTGGTAGGCTATTAATTATTGCCTCAATTTCAGAGCCTGTTATTGGTCTATTCAGAGATTCAACTTTTTCCTGGTTTAGTCTTGAGAGGGTGGATGTGTGCAGGAATTTATCATTTCTTCTAGATTTTCTAGTTTATTTTGTAGAGGTGTTTATACTATTCTCTGATGGTAGTTTGTATTCCTGTGGGATCAGAGGTGATATCCTCTGATCCCACAGGAATTTTTTATTGGGTCATTTGATTCTTCTCTCTTTTCTTCTTCATTAGTCTTGCTAGTGGTCTATCAATTTTGTTGATCTTTCAAAAAACCAGCTCCGGGATTCATTGATTTTTGAAGGGATTTTTGTGTCTTCATCTCTCTCAGTTCTGTTCTGATCTTAGTTATTTCTTGCCTTCTCCTGGCTTTTGAATTTCTTTGCTCTTCTAGTTCTTTCAATTGTGATGTGATAGTGTCTATTTTAGATCTTTCCTGCTTTCTCTTGTGGGCACTTAGTGCTATAAATTTTCCTCTACACACTGCTTTAAACATGTCCCAGAGATTCTGGTATATTGTGTTTTTGTTCTCATTGGTTTCAAAAAACATCTTTATTTCTGCCTTCATTTCACTATTTACCTAGCAGTCATTCAGGAGCAAGTTGTTCAGTTCCCATGTAGTTGTATGGTTTTGAGTGAGTTTCTAAATCCTGAGTTCTAGTTTGATTGCACTGTGGTCTGAGAGACAGTTTATTGTGATTTCTGTTCTTTTACATTTGTTGAGGAGTGCTTTAATTCCAATTATGTGGTCAGTTTTAGAATAAGTGCAGTGCTGTGCTGAGAAGAATGTATATTCTGTTGATTTGGGGTGGAGAGTTCTGTAGATATCTATTAGGTTTGCCTGTTGCAGAGCTGAGTTCAAGTCCTGGATACCCTTGTTAACCTTCTGTCTCATTGATCTGTCTAATATTGACAGTGGGGTGTTAAATTCTCCCATTATTATTGTGTGGGAGTCTAAGTCTCTTTGTAGGTCTCTAAAACTTGCTTTATGAATCTGGGTGTTCCTGTATTTAGTGCATACATATTTAGGATAATTAGCCCTTCTTGTTGAATTGATCCCTTTACCATTATGTAATGGCCTTCTTTGTCTCTTTTGATCTTTGTTGGTTTAAAGTCTGTTTCATCAGAGACTAGGACTGCAACCCCTGCTTTTTCTTTTTGCATTCCATTTGGTTGGTAATCTTCCTCCATCCCTTTATTTTGAGCCTATGTGTGTCTTTGCACATGAGATAGGTCTCCTGAGTACAGCACACTGATGGGTCTTGACTCTTTATCCAATTTGCCAGTCTGTGTATTTTAGTTGGGGCAATTAGCCCATTTACATTTAAGGTTAATATTGTTATGTGTGAATTTGATCCTGTCATTATGATGTTCACTGGTTATTTTGCCTGTTAATTGATGCAGTTTCTTCCTAGCATCAACGGTCTTTACAATTTGGCATGTTTGTGCAGTGGCTGGTACCGGTTGTTTCTTTCCATGTTTAGTGCTTCCTTTAGGAATGCTTGTAAGGCAGGCCTAGTGGTGACAAAATCTCCCATCATTTGATTATCTGTAAAGGATTTTATTTCTCCTTCACTTATGAAGCTTAGTTTGCTTGGATATGAAATTCTGGGTTGAAAATTCTTTTCTTTAAGAATGTTGAATATTGGCCTACACTCTCTTCTGGCTTGCAGTGTTTCTGCCGAGACATCTGCTGTTAGTCTGGTGGGCTTCCCATTGTGGGTAACTTGACCTTTCTCTCTGGCTGCCCTTAACACGTTTTCCTTCATTTCAGCCTTGTTGAATCTGACAGTTATGTGTATTGGGGTTGCTCTTCTTGAGGAGCATCTTTGTGGTGTTCTCCCCATCACTTTCAGGTACACCAATCGAATGTAGATTTGTTCTTTTCATATATTCCCTGTTTCTTAGAGGCTTTGTTTGTTTCTTTTTACTGTTTTTTTCTCTAACCTTTTCTTCTTGCTTTATTTCATTAATTTGATCTTCAATCACTGATACCCTTTCTTCCATTTGATTGAATTGGCTATTGAAGTTTGTGCATGCATCACGAGGTTCTCGTGCCATGGTTTTCAGCTCTATCAGGTCATTTAAGGTCGTATCTACACTGTTTGTTCTAGTTAGCCATTCGTCTAATCTTTTTTCAAGGTTTTTAGCTTCCTTGCGATGGTTTCAAACTTCCTCCTTTAGCTCGGAGAAGTTTGTTACTACTGACCTTCTGAAGCCTACTTCTGTCAACTCATCAAAGTCATTCTCCGTCCAGCTTTGTTCCATTGCCAGCAAGGAGCTGTGATCCTTTGGAGGAGAAGAGGTGCTCTGATTTTAGAATTTTCAGGTTTTCTGCTTTGGTTTCTCCCCATCTTTGTGGTTTTATTTACCTTTGGTCTTTGATATTGGTGACCTACAGATGGGGTTTTGGTGTAGATCACCATTTTATTGATGTTGATGCTATTCCTTTCTGTTTATTAGTTTTCCTTCTAACAGTCAGGTCCCTCAGCTACAGGTCTGTTGGAATTTGCTGGAGGTCCACTCCTGACCCTGTTTGCTTGTGTATCACTGGCGGAAGCTGCAGAACAGCAAATATTGCAGAACAGCAAATATTGCTGCCTGATTCTTCCTCTGGAAGCTTCGTCCCAGAGGGGTGCCTGCCTATATGAGGTGTCTGTTGGCCCCTACTGGGAGATGTCTCCCATTAGGCTACGTGGGGGTCAGGGACCCACGTGTGGAAGCAGTATGTCCATTCTCAGAGCTCAAATGCCATGCTAGGAGAACCACTGCTCTCTTAAGAGCTGTCAGACAGGGACGTTTAAGTCTGCAGAAGTTGTCTGCTGCCTTTTTTCAGCTATGCCCTGCCCACAGATGTGGAGTCTAGAGGCAGTAGGCCTTCTTGAGTTACGGTGGGCTCCACCCAGTTCAAGCTTCCCCGGATGCTTTTTTTAACCTACTCAAGCCTCAGCAATGGGTACGCCCCTCCCCCAGCCAGGCTGCTTTGCATTTCAATCTCAGACTGCTACGCTAGCAGTGACCAAGGCTCTGTGGGCATGGGACCCACTGAGTCAGGCACAGGAGAGAATCTCCTTGTCTGCTAGTTGCTAAGACCTTGGGAAAAGCACAGTATTTGGGCAGGAGTGTCCAATTTTTCCAGGTAGTCAGTCATGACTTCCCTTGGTTAGGAAAAAGAAATCCCCTGACTGCTTGCACTTCCCAGGTGAGATGACACCCCGCCCTGCTTTGGCTCACCCTCTGTGGGCTGCACCCACTGTCCAACCAGTCCCAGTGAGATGAGCCAGGTACCTCAGTTGGAAATGCAGAAATCACCCATCTTCTGCATTGATCATGCTGGGAGCTGCAGACCAGAGCTGTTTCTATTCAGCCATCTTCTTCCTTCCACCCCTGCCTCGAATAGATCTATATATTTTTTAAAAATTGTGATGACTAACCTAAAAGCCTTGACTACACCATTATGCAATCTATGCATGAAACAAAATTACCCTTGTGCACCACAGTTTATACCAATTTTTTTTGAATTTTTAATTTTTGTGGATGCATAGTAGTTATATATATTTATGGGGTACATGATATGTTTGGATACAGGCACGCAATATGAAATCAGCACATCATGAATAGCGTATCCATCCTCTCAAGCATTTATTCATTGAGTTGCAAACAATCCAATTACACACTTTTAAGTTATTATGAAATATAGTTATAATTGACTATAGTCATCCTGTTATCAAATAGTAAATATTATTCATTATTTCTAGCTTTTTTTTGTATCCATTAATCATTCCAACCTTCTCTCCCATGAGCCCCTGACTATCCTTCCTGACTCTGGTCTACCAGATGGTCTATCCTTCCTGACCATCCTTCTACTTTCTATATCCATGAGCTAAATTGTTTTGACTTTTAGATGCCACAAGTAAGTGAGAACATCTGATGTTTGTCATTCTGTGTCTGGCTTATTTCACTTAACAAAATGATCTCCAGTTCCATCCATGTTGTTACAAATGATGAATCTCATTCTTTTTATGGCTGAAAGGTACTCCATTGTATATATGTACCACATTTATTTTATTCATTCATCTGTTGATGGAAACTACATTTCTTCCAAATCTTATTGTAGACAGCGTTGAAACAAACATAGGAGTGTAGACATCTCTTCCATACACTGATTTTCTTTCCTTTGGGTATATATACAACAGTTAGATTGCTGGATCATATGGGAGCTCAATTTTTGTTTCTCAAGGAACCTCCAAACTGTTCTCCATAGTGGTTATACTAATTTACATTCCCACCAACAGTATACAAGTATTCCCTTTTCTCCACATCCTCTCCAGCATTTGTTATTGCCTGTCTTTTGGATATAAGTCATTTTAACTGGAGTGAGGTGATATCTCATTGTAGTTTTGATTTGCATTTCTCTGATGATTAGTGATGCTGTGTACCTTTTCATGTGTGTTTTTGCCATTTGTATGTCTTGAGAAATATCTATTCAAATCTTTCACTCACCTTTTGATTAAATTATTATGTTTTTTCCTAGAGTTGTTTGAGCTCCTTAAATACTCCGATTACTAACACCTTGTCAAATGAGTATTTTGCAATTTTTTTTCTCCCATTCTATAGGTTGTCTCTTCATTTTGTTGATTGTATCATTTGTTGCGTAGAAGCTTTTTAACTTGATGTGATCACATTTGTCCATTTTTGCTTTGGTTGCCTGCGCTTGTAGGGTATTGCTCAAGAAATTTTTGCCCAGACTGATGTCCTAGAGATTTCTTCCAATGTTTTCTTGTAGTAATTTCATGGTTTGAGGTCTTGGATTTAAATCATTAATCCATTTTGAATTTTTAAAATATAGTAACAGTTAGGAGTCTAGTTTCATTCTTCTGCTTATGGATATCCAGTTTCCCAGCACCATTTATTGAAGAGACTGTCTTTTCTCCAGTGTATGTTCTTGGCACGTTCATTGAAAATGAGTTCACTGTAGGTATGTGAGTTTGTTTCTGGGTTCTCTATTCTGCTCCAATCGTCTCTGTGTCTGTTTTTATGCCAGTATCATGCTGTTTTGGTTATTGTAGCTATGTAGTATAATTTGAAGTCAGGTAATGTGATTCCTACAGTTTTGTTCTTTTTGCTTAGAATAGCTTTGGATATTCTGGTTCCACATAAATTTTACAATTGTTTTTTCTATTTCTGTGAAGAATGTTATTGGTATTTGAAAGGGATTCCATTGAATCTATATATTACTTTGGGTTATATAGACATTTTAACAATATTGATTCTTCCAGTCTGTGAACATGGAATATTTTTTCATTTTTTGATCTCCTCTTCAATTTCTTTCATTAGTGATTTATAGTTTTTGTTATAGAGGTCTTTCACTTTTTTGGTTAATTCCTATGTATTTAATTTTACGTATGGCTATTGTAAATGATTTTTTATTTCTTTTTCATATTGTTCACTGTTGGTATACAGAAATGCTACTGATTTTTGTATGTTGATTTTGTATCCTGCAACTTTACTGAATGTATCAGTTCTCATTGTTTCCTTGTGGAGTCTTTAGGTTTTTCCAAATATAAGATCATATCATCTGCAAACAAGTATAATTTGAATTCTTCCTTTCCCTTTTTTTTTCTTCTTTTTGAGACAGAGTCTTACTGTGTCACCCAGGCTGGAGTGCAGTGGCATGATCTCGACTCACTGCAACCTCCACCTCCTGGGTTCAAGCAATTATTGTGTCTCAGCCTCCCACGTGGCTGGGACTACAGGAGTGCACCACCACACCTGGCTAATGCTGTGTATTTTTAGTAGAGACAGGGTTTTGTCATGTTGCTCAGGCTGGTCTTGAATGCCTGAGCTCAAGCAATCCACCCTTCTTGGCCTCACAAAATGCTGGCATTATAGGTGTGAGCCACTGCACCCAGCCTGAATTCTTCCTTTCCAGTTTGGATGCCCTTCACGTTTTTCTCGTCTCATTGCTCTAGCTAGGACTTCCAGTATTATGTTGAATAATATTGGTGACAGTGGGCATCCTTGTTATGTTCCAGATGTTAGAGGAAAGGCTTTCATTTTTTCCCCATTCCGTATGATACCAGCTATGGGTCTGTCATATATGGCTTTTATTATAGTGAGGTATATTCCTTCTATACCCTGCTATTTTAGGGTTTTTATCATAAAGCAATGTTGAATTTTATCAAATGCTTTTTCCTCATCAATTGAAATGATCATATGGTTTTTATCCATCATTCTGATGATATGATATATCACATCAATTGATTTGCATATGAACCATCCTTTCATCCCAGGGATAAATCCCACTTGGTCATGGTGAATGAGCATTCTGATGTACTGTTAAATTCAGTTTGCTAGTATTTTATTGAAGATGTTTGCATCAATATTCACCAGAGATATTGGCCTGTAGTTTTCTTTTTTTGATTTGTCTTTATCTGGTTTTGGTATCAGGGTAATATTGGCCTCACAGGATGAGTCTGGAAGTATTCTTTCCTCCTCTATTTTTCCGAATAATTTGAGTAGAACTGGTATTAGTTCTTGTTTGGTAAAATTCAGCCTTGAAGCCCTGATGTCCTGGACTTTTTTTTACTAGGGGACTTTTTATTAATATTATGGCTTTGACCTCATTACTTGTCACTTGGTCTGTTCTGATTTTGGATTTCGTCTTGACTCAATTTTGGTAGGCTGTATGTGGCTAGGAATTTGCACATTTCTTCTAGATTTTCCAATTTATTGGCATATAGTTGCACATAGTAGCTACAATAATCCTTTGAATTTCTGCAGTATCAGCTAGAATGTCTCCTTCTTCATTTCTGGTTTTATTTAATTGGATCTTCTCTTTTTTCTCTTAGCCTAGCTAAAGGTTTATCAGTTTTATTTAACTTTTCAAAAAAAACAACTTTTTGTTCCATTGATCTTTTGTATTGTTTTCGTCAATTCAATTTCATTTATTTCTGCTCTGATCTTTATTATTTCCTTTCTTCTACTAATTTTGGGCTGGGTTTACTCTGGCTTTTTTGGTTCTTTAAGATGCATCATTAGGTTGTCTATTTGAAATGTTCCCTCTTTTTTGATATAGGCATTTATAGTTATAAAATTCTATCTTACTATTGCTTTTGCTATATTCCATAGGTTTTGCTATGTTGTGTTTCATTATCATTTGTTTCAAGAAAATTTTTAATTTCCTTATTAATTTCTTCATTGACCCACTGGTCATTCAGGAGCACATATTTTAACTTCCATGTATTTCTATATTTTCCAAAACTCCTCGTTACTAATTTCTAGTTTTATTCCATTGTAGTCAGAGAAGATACTTTATATTATTTCAATTTTTTGAATGTTTTAAGACTTGTTTTGTGAGCTCACATATGGTCTATCCTTGAGAATAACCCATGTGCTGAGGAAAAGAATGTGCATTCTGCAGCTGTTGGATGAAATGTTCTGTAAATATCTATTAGATCCATTTGGTGTATAGTGCAGATTAAATCTGCTGTTTCTTTGTTGTTTTCCTGTCTGGAACACTGGTCTAATGCTGCAAGTGGGGTGTTGAAGTCTCTAGTTATTATTGTATTGGGGCCTATCGGTCTCTTTAGCTCTAATATCTCCTTCATATATTTGGGTGCATCAGTGTTGGGTGCATATATATTTAAAATTGTTATATCCCTGTGATGGTTAATATTGTCAACTTGATTGGATTGAAGGCTGAAAAGTATTGTTTCTGGATGTATCTGAGTGTTTGTAGGTGTTGCCTGAAGAGATTAACATTTGAGTCAGTGGACTGGGAGACAAACACCCACCCTCAAGAAGACCCATCCACAATATGGGTGGGCACCATCCAATCAGCTGCCAGCATGGGTAGAAAAAGCAGGCAGAAGAATGTGGAATTAGCTGACTTGCTGAGTCTTTTAGCCTTCATCTTTCTCTCATTCTGGATGCTTGCTGCTCTCAAACATCAGGCTCCAAGTTCTTTGGCTTTTGGACTCTTGGACTTACACCAGTAGTTTGCCAGCAGTTCTCAGGACTTTGGCCACAGACTGAAAGCTACACTGTCAGCTTCACTACTTTTGAGATTTTGGGACTCAGACTGAGCCACTACTGGCTTTCTTACTCCTCAACTTGCAGACAGCCTGTCATGGGACTTCATCTTGCTATTGTGTGAGTCAATTCTCCTTAATAAACTCCCTTTCATTTATACATATATCCTTTAGTTCTGTTCCTCTAGAGAACCCTGACTAATAGAATCCTCTTGCTGAATTGACCTCTTTGTCATTATACAGTGACCTTCTTTGTATCATCTTACAGTTCTTATCTTGAAATTTATTTTGTCTGATATAAGTATAGCAACTCCTACTCATTTGATTTCCATTGGCATGGAATATCATTTCCCATCCCTTGTTTTTAGTCTGTGTGTCATTATAGGTGAAGTGTGTTTCTTGTAGGCAACAGACAAATAGGTATTGTTTTTTTCACCCATTCAGCCAGTCTGACTTTTGACTGGAAAGTTTAGTCCATTTACCTTCAATGTTATTATTGACAAATAAGAACTTACTCCTGCCATTTTGTTATTTGTCTTCTGTTTGTTTTGTGCTGTTCTCTTCTTTCTTTCATTCCTGATTTTGTGAAGATGATTTTCTCTAATAATATGATTTAGTTCCTTGCCTTTTATTTTTTGTGTATTCATTGTATGTTTTTTGGTTTGAGGCTGCCATGAGGTTTGCAAATACTATTTTATAATCCATTTTTTTAACCTGATAACAATTTAACAGTATTTGCATAAACAAATAAGAAAAAGAAAACTAATAAAACTTGCTTTAACTTTGTCGTCCCACGTTTTAACTTTCTATTGTTTCTATTTATATCTTGTTATACTGACTATGTCTTAAAAAGTTGTTGTAGTTGTTATTTTTGATTGGTTCATTGTTTAGTCTTTCTACTTGGTACAAGTATAGTTTACATACCACAATTACAGAATTATAATATTCTGTATTTTTCTGTGTACTTTCTATTACCAGTAAGTTTTGTACCTTCAGGTGATTATCTATTATTCATTAATATCCTTTTCTATTTGATTGAAATACTCCCTTTAGCATTCCTTGTAGGGTGGTTGTGGTATTAATGAACTCTCTCAATTTTGTTTGTCAGGGAAAAACTTTTCTTTCTCCTTCATGTTTGAAGGACATTTTTGCCAGATATACTATTCTGGGGTTAAAGGTTTTTCCCCTTCAGCATTTTGAATATGTCATGCCACTGTCTCCTGGCCTATAAGGTTTCCACTGAAAAGTTTGCTGCCAGACATATTGGAGCTCCGTAGTATGTTGTTTCTTTCTCTCGCTGCTTTTAGGATCCTTTCTTTATCCTTGACCTTTGGGAGTTTGATTATAAAATGCCTTGAGGTACTCTTCTTTGGGTTAAATCTGCTTGGTGTTTAACCTTCTTGTACCAGGATATTGATATTTTCCTCTAAGTTTGGAAAGTTCTCATTATTATCCCTTTGAATAAACTTTCTACCCCTGTTTTTCTAACTCCTCTTTAAGGCCAGTAACTCTTAGATTTTCCCTTTTGAGGCTATTTTCTAGATCCTGTAGGTGTGCTTCATTGTTTTCTATTCTTTTTTCTTTTGTCTCTTCTGACTGTGTATTTCAATTAGCCTGTCTTCAAGCTCACTAATTTTCTTCTGTTTGATTAACTCCACTATTAAAGGACTCTGATGCATTCTTCAGTATGCCAATAGCATTTTTCAACTCCAGAATTTTTGCTTGATTCTTTTAAATTATTTCAATATCTTTGTTAAATTTATCTGATAGAATTCTGAATTCCTTCTCTGTGTTATCTCGAATTTCTATGAGTTTCTTTAACATGGGTATTTTGAATTCTCTACCTGAAAGGTCACATATCTCTGTTTCTCCAGGATTGGTCCCTGGTGCCTTATTGAGTTCATTTGGTGTGGTCAAATTTTCCTAGATGGTGTTGATGCTAGTAGATGTTCTTCATTGTCTGGGCATTGAAGAGCTCAGTATTTATTGTAGTATGCACTATCTGGGCTTATTTGTAGCTGTCCTTTCCAGATATTTGAAAGAACGTGGAAGTTGTGATCTAAGTTGTTTCTGCTTTCAGGGGCACCCTAAGTCTGTGGTTCTTAAAAGATGTCTTAAAACTTAATAAGAAAACATACACACAAAAACCCGACCTTAAAATGTGCAAAAGACCTGAACAGAGACCTCACCAGAGAAGATATACAGATGGCAAATAAGCATATGAGAGGATGCTCAACATCATATATTATTAGGTTTATTGCAAATTAAAATGACAATGAGATACTACCACATATCTAATAGAATGGCCAAAATCCAAAACACTGACATTGCTAAATACTCATGAGCATGTGGAACAACAAGAACTCTCATTCATTGCTTGTAGGAACACAAAATGGTACAGCCACTTTGGAATACAATCTGTCAGTGTCTTTCAAAACTAAACACACTCTCAAATGTAACAACATGGATGAACCTGAAGGACATTTTGCTAAGTGAAATAAATCGCATACAGGCAGACAAATACTGCATTAACTCACTCATATTTGAAATCTAAAAAGGTTGAACTCATAGAAGTAGAGAGTCAAACGATGATTACCAGAGGCTAGGAGGCTGAGGAGGGAGGAAATGGGAGATGGTGATCAAAGAGTACAAAGTTTCAGACAGACAGGAGCAATAGGTTTTGAGATCTATTGCATGGCAGGGTGACTATAGTCAATGATAATGTACTGTATATTTCTAAATAACTAAAAGTAAATTTCAAATGCTTCAACATAAAAAATGGTAGGTAAGTGACATGATTGCTATGCTGATTAGCTTGATGTAATCTTTTTACACTGTATAAATCTATCAAATCATCACATTGGAATCCACAAATGTATATAATTACAATTTGTCAATTAAAAGTAACATTATTAAAATGTTTAAAAACTAAATACACTTTTATGATACAATCCAGCAATCATGATCCTTGGTATTTATCCAAATAAGTTGAAAACTTACGTGCACACAAAAACCTGAACATGGCTATTTATAGCAGCTTTATTCATAATCGCCAGCAACCAAAACGTCCTTCGATGGGTAAATGGATAAATTGTAGTAGATATAGACAATGAGATGTTACTCAGTAATAAAAAACAATAAGCTATCAAGCTAGTGAAAAGATATTGAGGAAACTTAAATGCATATTACTAAGTGAAAGATGCCAATCTGAAAGGGATACATACTGTATGATTCCAACTATATGACATTCTGGAAAAAGCAAAACTATGGAGACAGTAAAAAGATCACTGGTTGCCAGGATTTAGGAGGGAGGGAGGAATGAATAGGTGATAGATGGAGCATGGAAAATTATTTTTTCTTTTTTTTTTCTCTCCTTTTTTTGAGACAGGGTCTTGCTCTGTCACCCACGCTGGAGTGCAGTGGTGCAATCTGGGCTCACTGCAACCTCCACCTTTCAAGTTCAAGTGATTCTCCTGGCTCAGCCTCCTGAATAGCTGAGAATACAGGTGTCTGCCACCACACCCAGCTACTTTTTGTATTTTTATAGTACAGATGAGATTTCACCATGTTGGCCAGGCTGGTCTCAAACTCCTGACCTCAAGTGATCCACCAACCTTTGCCTCCTAAAGTGCTGGGATTATAGGCATGAGCCACCATGCCCACCTGAGCACAGATAATTTGTAGGGCACTGAAAATACTCTGTATGATAGAATAATGGTGGATACATGTCATCAGATATTTATGCAAAATGATAGAATGTACAATACTAAAAGCGAACCCTAATGTATACTATAAACTTTGGGTGATAATATGTCAATGTACGTTCATCAACTGCAACAAATGTACCACTCTGGTACAGGATATTGATAATGGGGAAGGCTATGTATGTGGGAGTAGTGGAAAAGTAGATGGAAAATCTATAACCTTCCTCTCAATTTGGTGGTGAAACTAGAATTGAGCTAAAAACTACAGCTTATTTTAAAAAAATAATTGAGACATATTAAAGAAAAAGTAATTAAATGGAAGGCTATACAATGTTTGTGAACTATTAATAGAAAACTCAATATTGTAAAAATGACAATTATCCCTATTGCATCAGCATCATGCAATATGCTGATTGCAATGATGATCAGCATCATTACAATCAAAATTCTAGCTAGTATTTTAAAAATATAAATTGATAGGCTACTTGTAAAATGTATATACAAATGCAAAAGGCCATGAATATCCAGGAATAACCTGAAAAAGAACAAAGCTAGAGGACTTATGCTACCAGATAAGAAGACCTAATCAAAACTGTAATAATTAAGATAGAATGTTTTGCCTAAGGATAGACAAATATATAAATGGAATAAACCAAAATCGTCTTACACTCATATGACCACTTAATTTAACTGTAATCTAAATATTAAAGTAATACCAAAAATTTCTAGGAGATATCATAGGAAAATATTTTTATGACTTGAGTAGACAAAGATTTTTTAAGCAGAACAGTAGACACTAACCATAATGAGAAGGATTGATGAACTGGACTACAGTTGACCTTTGACTAACAAGGGTTCGAACTGTGCAGGCACATTTATATGCAGAGTTTTTCAATAAATGTATTGGAAAATTTTTTGGAGATTTGCCACAATTTGAAAAAACTCACAGATGAACCATGTAGCATAGTCCAAAAATATCAAAAGAAACAAAGAAACAGTTATGTATGTCATGAATGCACAAAATATATGTAGATTCTAATCTGTTTTATAATTTAATACCATAAAATATAGGCAATTCTATTATAAAAAGTTAAAATTATCAAAACTTAGGTATACAAACACAAGACCTTACATGGCAGTATTCACAGTTGAGAGAAATGTAAACAAACATAAAAATACAATATTAAATCATAAATGCATAAAATTAACTGTAGTATATACTGTACTTCTGTAATAATTTTGTAGCTACCTCCTGTTGCTGTTCTGCTGAGCTCAAGTGTTGCACGTATCTACTTAAAACACAATGTGATGCTAATCATCTCTGCTCGAGCAGTTCCTCTCTCCAGTAAATTGTTCATTGCAATAAAAAGTTCTTAGGGATTTTTCACTGTGTTTAGCGCCATACCATAAACCTAGAATAACACCAAAAGGACCCATATGAAATACCACTAGTGATGCTGGAGGTGCTCCCAAAAAGCAGAGAAAAAGTCACGACATTCCAATAAAATGTTGAATTGTTTGATATGTACCACAGAATGAAGTCTGCAGCTGTAGTTGCCCACCATGTCAGATAAACAATTCATCTTGTAAACAGACAGTGTAAACTCATGATATTGAGCAATATTATACAATACTAAAAATGCATTCTCTCTTCCTCATGAGTTTTTAAATAACATTTTTCTCTAGCTTACTTTATCATAAGAATACATTATGTAATATACATAACATAAAAAGTGTGTGTTAATCGACTGTTTATCAGTAAGGTTTCCAGTCAACAGTCAGCTATTCGTAGCTAAGTTTTTGGGTCATCAAAAGTTAAACACTATTTTTTTTTGAGATGGAGTTTCACTCTCGTTGCCCAGGCTGGAGTGCAATGGCGCAATCTTGGCTCACCGCAACCTCTGCCTCCTGGGTGCAAGTGATTCTCCTGCCTCAGCCTCCCAAGTAGCTGGGATTACAGGTGCGTGCCACCATGCCTGGTTAATTGTTTGTATTTTTAGTAGAAACAGGGTTTCACCATGTTAGCCAGTCTGGTCTTGAACTTCTGACCTCAGGTGATCCACCCACCTCAGCCTCCCAAAGTGTTGGGATTACAGGTGTGAGCCACCGCACTGGGCCAAACATGTATTTTTCACCTCATTGAGGTAAAAACCCCCATGTTGTTCAAGGGTCAATTGTACATTAAAATTAAGCACTTCTGTTCACCAAAAGAGATATTTAAAAGGCAAACCAAAGTGTAGAAAATGTTATTTGCAGTATATGTATACTTTGTATAGATATATTTTTAAATCCTGCAAAATAATAATAATAAGAAGAAGGTAACTCAATAGAAAAAAATATGGGTACAAAACTTGAACAAGCACTTTCCAAAAGAAGATACTCTGAATGGTTGATA
The DNA here is from genome assembly GCF_002776525.5 of Piliocolobus tephrosceles. Lineage (NCBI taxonomy): Eukaryota > Metazoa > Chordata > Mammalia > Primates > Cercopithecidae > Piliocolobus > Piliocolobus tephrosceles. The sequence goes on along the minus strand of NC_045435.1, from coordinate 57,150,669 downwards.
AATGTTTGAAAAGGTGCTCAACTTTATTAATTTTCAAGGAAATGCAAATTAATACCACCATAAAACACTGCTGTGTAACTACCAGAATGGCAATATTTATAAAATAAATACTATTGTATATATTTAAGGTACATAACATGATGCTATAAGATATATAGTAAAATGGTTTCTATAGTGCAACAAATTAACATATCCATCATCGGCCAGGTACAGTGGCTCATGCCTGTAATCCCAGCACTCTGGAAGCTGAGCTGGGTGGATCACCTGAGGTCAGGAGTTCAAGACCAGCCTGATCAACATGATGAAACCCCGTCTCTACTAAAAATACAAAAAATTAGCCAAGTGTGGTGGCAGGCGCCTGTAGTCTCAGCTACTCGGGAGGCTGAGGCAGAAAAATCACTTGAACCAGGGAGGCGAAGGTTGCAGTGAGTCGAGATTGCACCATTACATTCCTGCCTAGGCGACAGAGCGAGACTCTGTCTTAAAAATAACAATAATGACAATAATTCGCAGGGTGTGGTGTCAGGTGCTTGTAGTCCCAGCTACTTGGGAGTCTGAGCTGAGGCAGGAGAATTACTTTAACCCGGGAAGCAGAGGTTGCAGTGAGCTGAGACTGCACTACACACTCTAGCCTGGGTGACAAGAGCAAAACTATGAGAAAAAAAAAAAAAAAAAAATCCATCATCTCACATAGTTACTCTGCTATAATCTCATTTAGCAAAAGTCTTGAATACAATACACTATTATCAGCCATATTCCTCACGTTTTACATTGGATCTTTTGACTTGTTAATCCATCATATTTATTATTTCACATCCTTTGACCTACATCTCCCCATTTCTCCTCCCAACCCCAACCCTTGTAACTACTGTTTTATTTTCTATCTCTATGTTTGACTTTCCTCTGCCGCCCAACCCACCCAGCAGATTCCACATATAAGTGAGAGTATGACATATTTTTCTTTCCATGTCTGGCTTATTTCACTTAGTATAACATCCTCTAGGTCTGTCCATGTTGGGGGAAACAGCAGAATCTTATCCTCTTTTAAAACTGAATTCTTTATCCATTCATCCATTGATGGATACTTAGGTTGTTTCTATATCTTGGCTATTGTGAATAGTGCTACAATGAACTTGGGAGTGCATATATCTTTACAAGATGGTGATTTCATTTCCTTTGGGTAAATACCTGGAAGAGGATTGCTGGATCATAAGGTAGTTCTGTTATTAATTCCTTTAAGAACCTCCATACTGTTTCCACAATGGCTGTACCCATCTACATTCCCACCAACAGTATGCAAGGGTTCCCTTTTCTCCAGACCTTCAGAATGGCAATATTTAAAGGATTAATGATTTGAAATGTTGACGAAATTGGGGAAAAACTATAATTTTCATACTGCTGCTAGGAATAAAAATGTGGAAAATTGTTCAGCGGTATTTACAGACACTGGACATACATACTTTATGACCCAATAATTTTACGACTAGGTATTTATCAAACAGAAATATATATATATTTTGTGCAGGATGCATGTGCAGGATGTTCAGAGTAGCACTATCTATATAGCCAAATGACATAATGCCCATCAATAATAGAATAAATTATGATGTGTTCATACCATGGAATACCACACAGCAATGAGAATGAACAAGCTACAGTCACTTGCAACAATATGGATAGATCTCACAAATAATACAACATTAAATGAAGAAAATCATTCATAAAAGCGTACCTAATATATGGTTCCATTAATGTATTGGTCAAAACCAGGAAAAACTAACTAGTGATTATAGAAGTCAGGAGAACAGCTGGTTCTGGGCATGGTAAGCGAGAGGCATGGCTGAAGACTGGTAGGGCACATTAGGAGGTTTTCAAGAGTTGATACTGTTTTATTCTGATCTGCATAGTGCTGAAATAGGCATGCTCACTTTGTGAAAATTCACTAGCTATATGCTTGCGCTTTTTAAAATACATACATTACTTTTGTGCATATGTTACCTGTGATTACCACAAATAAAGATTCTACACAAATATATATCTGCACAAATATTTGCATAAAGACAGAAAATAATTCCAAACACTATACTGAATCCACAGCTAAAATTAAAAAAAACAAACTTGTTAAATTAGCCATATCCATAATATAAATAAGTGAACAACACTACAAAAGATGCCTTTAGAAGATTCCTTTTATGTCTGTGTATTATAAACTGTCCATCTTAGGATTCATCCCTGGTTTCTTGAATAAAATCATTAAAATAGTTGTCATTTCTTACAGACCTGAAGAAATGTGACCAACTTTCTGAAGGCATAGGAAAGAGAAATGAAAAGAGCCAAAGGCTCTTTCCATTTTGAAAACATAGGCTTTGGGTATAAAAAACAAAAGTAATACTTGGCTTAGATTGGTATCAATGTTAACTTAATTACAAACTGATCTTTTGTTGTTTTCAATTTTTTACTAAAATATGTATTATTAAATAAGGGAGACTCCCAAAGATACCTACTCTAAAATGCCCCAAGAATGAAAATAATTGGTCTTTATTTATAAAAGAATCTTTTAAAATAAAAAAATAAGTGACTATTAGGAGATCTGTGATCTTTTCTCATCTTTATCACTATACACATTTATAGATGATGAAACTGAGGAAAAAAGGTAAATGATACACTTCAGGCAAATCATTTACCTTTTTTTGGTCAGTTTCATCATCTATAAAATGTAAGAGTTGGATAAGTTCCCATTCGGCCTTAGCATTCTATGTATAAAGCAAACATAGATGAAGCTAAACTTTCTAAGATAGTAGATTATCCTGGCTAATATTAACTCTTGCATAAAATACACAGAAGTGTTCTGTTCATTAATTGTCCTTAAATATCTATCATTCATAAACTTGAAGTCATAATCACTACTTTATGATGCCAATTTACTGATATAAATTTTGAAAGTATCTCTTCTTTATTTTAATAATTAAGATAATTAATGTTAAAATTAACAAGTGGTTGTTTTATAGCTAGAATATACAATTGTTCTACAATTTTAGTATTCCAACTCTGTCTGAAAAATTGTATGAAGTTAAAGAGTCTCTATTTCCATTGCATTTTTGGAAAGACACAACATAAATAATATTCCCAGAGGAATACTGCGTTTCTCATATCTCTGATAAGATTGATAAGAAATCTGGTAGTACACTTGGTAAGAAACAGAATGGTAGAAGGAAAAAAATCAATGATGTGTCCAGAAGGCAGCACTTTTCTAGGAAATGCTATGCTATTTTCAAACGTGTCACCAAATCTGTACAAGTTATTGTCAGAAACCGTCTATCTTTATAACAAGTGGCAATATAAAAGGAACCTGTTAGTGTTCTAGTTTGAAGATCACCAAGGTGAGAGAATTCAAGGTGGAGGTTACATGAAGGACAACCTGTATCAGAAGTAAACAAAATGTCTCAGAAGGATGCTCTGATTCACTGTAATCTTTCTTGATAAGCACATAGAATACTGGATTCATCATTCAGTTTTCTCTCTAGTTAGAATATGTATGTGAATGTAGTGTGCTGTGCTCCCCCAAGGATACAGAGAACAACATTAGATAATTAAGCAAGAACGAAATGCTAAAGAAACTGAAATAATATGACTACCCACACTTTTCAGCTCAAAATATTTCTGGTGTTAAGATTAGAATGACCTACAAAAGATTCCCATAGAATAAAAAATGTATAACTTAAAATATCTGTGGCAAATATCCAGATAAGGAAAGTGCCTTGCTCAAGGTCAAGGCTACTTAGTAACAGGAATAGAACCTGTTACTAGTAACAGGCACTGCTTAGTAGTTTTGACCTCCAAGTAGTCAGTGGGCATAGACAAATAGACAAAAGAGATACATCTAGTTTTCAGGTACTCAAGAGACTTTCTTCATATTATTATATATGGGTTAGCAAGGTCACATCACAAACCTTCATAATAAACAGGAGATTGACATACATAAATGTGTGTGTATATTTGTGTATATATATATGTTAACATATATATATACACACACAAACACACACACACACACCATTATACATAGTAACATGTTTCCCAATTCACTCACAGTCTGTGCTCTTCCTCCAACTATAAACTTAGCAAACCACAATCCATAAAAAGCTGAGTAGGGGCCATTATCAAGGGAGGCAAAAGAGATGAGATTTGATACCTCTTTTCAAGATCTAAGCATCTTGACTTGTAGAGGATTGATTTTGTTTGCTATAGCACACTATCCAGTTAGGACTGAAAAATATTCCCAGAAGAATCCTAGGTAATTCTAACTTCTCTAGGTCAGATTTATCACTGAGACTCATTACATGGTTTTCACAATGCCCAAAGACATCATTACAGATAACCTCCAAATTACATAAATCGTACATAGCAAAGAGAGGGGAGATGAAGAATCCCAGCTGTACCTGAATTATTAAATCCTAATCACAAAAGGAGACTATAAAGACTGTTTTATAACAGAAAGGTCTGTAGGAAACTATGCTACTGATTTAAAAAATATTAAGATATCACCAAGATACAAGAGCATATTGAGGGGAACGAAGAGGAAACAGAAGCCTACCAAAGCAGGCTTGGAATGTCTGCCCAGTCAGACCACTGGATCTTAAGCTAGTTGCCCAGTAGAGCTCAACTCCATGCTTTGTGAATATTCCCTTTTACATCCACCCAACAGAATTCATTTTCTCACTCTTAATCTAGTGCTCCTAACATTTTACTTTGCTCCTTTCCTCTCATCCTTTCAAGATTAATATTAGTCAAAGCTATACTGTTCTACTAAAAATTTTTAAAATGCAAATAATTAGGTGGAAAATATGTAATTAACAATACTTTTCCTTGAATTTTCCTGATAATTGCTTCAATAATTTCCTTCACAAAAAAATGGGCTTCATCTTAGTAAAACTATATCTTGTTATTAAATCACATACTGTAACCCAGAGTACAGTGGACTATCTAAAATTCAATCTGAATCTTCCAACCTTTTTGGCAAATGATATCATCACAATTCAAACTAGTATAAGCAAAATAAGGTAAAATAATACCTCAAAATGAGGTAAAATAGTGGTGCAAGTAGCTAGAACATCCATGGGTATGTCTGGTTATAGCCACAGACAGATCCAGGGCACCAGCAAGATTATCAGGACACAGCATTTTTCCATTGTATGGCTCTGCCACCACAGTAATTATCGGGATGGCTCTATCTCTAGTGTGGCAAATACAAGCAACAGAAACTCCCCACTTAAATTCTCCCAGCTTAGCAACCCTAACGAAGAGAAAGAACCTCTTTCCAAAGCTCCAGCAAAATATGGCAGGACTTATGCTCACTGACCATAACATGATTTGGGTCATACACCCACCCCTGACAAAGCATGTGAGTATTCTCTTTGGGTAAGCCTGGGTTTCAGACCTTGTGATTAGAAGCTGGACTCAAGGCCGTCCGAATTATATATACTAATTGGAAGGGAGGAATAGTTTCCTCTTGCACAAAAACCTGGTTCTCTTACCAGAAAAAGAGAGAATGGATTCTGGTCACAAGGACAAGAAACAGAAGGTTCACTACCAGAACACACATTCTAGAAAATACAAAAGTACCTCATGAAAGCATATGTTGCCATGGAATATTCCCAAAGATAGTATTTTACAACGATGTCAACATATAGATGATCAGTATGGATGAACCATATAATATAACTCTTGGTGCTTTACAAAGACATCTTCTGAAAGAGTATGAACTTTATATGCCAACTTGAAAATTATAAAATGTTATTGCCTTTATAATGGTAGGCCAAGAAACTAGGCAATCAGAAAAACATTCAAATATTACTTCATAATTATAAAACTTTTTAATTAAAAAAATCCTTCAAAATTAATATAATCATTTATATATTTAGCCATTCTTTTAAAAAAATGAACAGGCTTATATGGCTTCAGTGCTTCATTTAAATGACATCTATAGTTATTTTTAATTGCTATTTACCAGAATCTTGATCTCCTTGTAAAATCTGTTACTATAGTAATCTCAGCAAATAATTAGCTCCTCAGGGAAAATCCAACTCTTCATAACTTCTAGTTGAAACGAAAAATAGCCTTTAGCTCTTCTTCCTAAATAATGATACATTTATTACTTATACATTGCTGCCCACTACATTTGTAAAATAAAACTAAAATTTTTTCTTAGAAATGCTTTCAGACATTGTATCCACCTTTTCAAGATAAAGATTTAAAAAATTATTTTAACTGTTAACAGGTTTAGAAAAATTAATATACCATGGAATCTACAGCCTTGCAAATTATTTTAAAGTGATTATTTTCTGTTCCTTGTTTTCTGTTCTTTTTTCTCCCATTTCACAATCCCCTGTGGCTAGAAACAGACAACAGATTAAGTACAATGAACATTCTTTCTGCTTACTAGGGACAAGTGACTTTTTTTTTTTTTTTTTTTTTTTTGAGATGGAGTCTCGTTCTGTCACCCAGGCTGGAGTGCAGTAGCATAATCTTGGCTCACTGCAACCTCCACCTCCTGGGTTCAAGCGATTCTCCTGCCTCAGCCTCCCTAGTAGCTGAGATTACAGGCATGCACCATCACGCTAATTTTTGTATTTTTAGTAGAGATGGGAATTTTACCATGTTGGCCAGGCAGAGGCTGGTCTCGAATTCCTGAGCTCAAGAGATCCAACCACCTATGGCCTCCCTAAGTGCTGGGATTACAGGTGTGAGCCACTGTGCCCAGCCTGATAAGTGACTATTTGCAAGCTAAGTAAATTAAATGTATCTCTAAATAGCTCATAAATAATAATGTTAAGTGTAAATACTTAACTCTACTGTATATATGTTTTATTGTTTTTATATATATAGTATTTAATTCTAAAAGGAATTTAAAGCAATTTCAAAGATGTCAAAGTAAAATAAACAAGATGAAGCAAAAGGCAAATAGAGTATAAAAGCAAGCTAAAACCAAGAATGAAGTTTGTACTCAATATGCATTCCATGAAGTCCACTTGCTAATAGTGGATGTTAACCTAGGTATTTTAGTTTCAAAGTCCCCAAAGTGAACAATATAGGTTATTCCAATACAAAATAAAATACTGAATAGCAAAAGAGAATCCTACATTGTATCTGAAGTATGTCTGTAAACATTAGAACCTAGCAAGCCGAGCATAATATGTATACATATACACAGATATGCATATACAGAGAGATGCAAAATTCCTAAAGCTTGCATTTGTCCTGAGTTTACTACTTTATTGATTCTGATATACTCAAGCCAGAATGATTTTATATTGTCCTAATACAGACTTATTTTTAATATGTGCTAATGCTATAGTTTGAGTAGGTTAAAATGATTTGTTCTAAATAGTCATTTTTACATGATAGGGTCAAGCAAAGTTAAAATTAGAGGTTGGATGCACCAGAAATAACAGAGAGGGCAGGCAAGGCTTGGATCCAAAGAAGCAGAGTCCTGGAAGCCCAAGGCTTATTGATTGATGGATAGAGAATACAAGGAAGCAATGGGTACAAAAAAAATGGCAGTTGCATAACGTTACTGTTAAGAGAGAGAACAGAGAATCGGGAGCACAAGGTAAAGAACAAAGGAAATGGAAAGAAATAAAGATAAGAACAGAAAAATTTTAACATAGCATATGAGTGAATTACTTCTTAGAAGCCTAGTAGGACTTGCTCCAGTTTTTTTCTTGATAACCCACTGTTATCACTCACAGATTTAAAATTAATTCACTCGCCTTTCTGCAAATAGCCTAAAATGTATTTGTTATTTTTTACAAGAGTTATCATAATCAACAACATCCAAAGGAACAAGACCTTAAAATCAGGCACAGGATATAATCCTGACTCTCTGGTTTCAGCACAGCATGTAATGAGGTAGATTCCAAGCAGCAGGTGCTTGGGAAAGAGTCATTGGCAATCCTAAGTTAAGATCTTGGTAGGATTCTAGTGATCTTCCTCAATCCAGGTAGCTTCAAGTGCCCTCCCTAAACCTCTTTTCTAATCAGATTGCCACACTTAACCTTCTCGTGGGGGCCATAACAGCTTGGTCAAATAGATTCAGGCTTGACTCCCCAATTCACCCATTGACAAAGAATATTTATTTAGTTTTTCCCAGTTCCAACATTCACTACTATTTGGGTGATTATACTATTTATCTCAACAAGCTGCTACGGAAGCCAAATGAGATACTGTTGCAAAGTACCTAGTTATATCCCTGACCACCATAAAATGGTAGATACTATAGGCCTAGGAGAGAAGTTCAAAAGCATTGGTATTACAGAGGGGTATGGTCTTCCAGTGATTGGAAAATATTTTTTCTAGAGATGAAAGCCTGTTTCTAATCTAGTCAACCTCCTTTCCACTGTGGGAACCCAAACAATCAGCATCTCACCCTCACCATATGCACAATGAGGTTGGATTAGATGTGACAGATCATCTCTAAGGTATGCTTCCCCTCTATAAAATTCTGTGGCTGTACAAGTATTGTTAAATTAGAAATTTTCCAATTAATTTCCCTTGGGGCTTACTAGTCTTACACTGAACTCCCTTCCTGTGCCCTCTAATTTTCATCATTAATATTTCAAATGATCGTGAAGAACAGGTAAGATGATACCAACCCTAAAAAATCGTATTTTGTATTGTGGATGACCAAAATCTTTTGAAACAAGGCAGACCTTACATTAAATCCTGACTCTGCCATATTGGTTATATGACCTTGAAAAAGTGTTTTCAGCTCCCTGAGCCTTTGTTTCTATTTTACAAAATGAGGCTAATGAGTAATACCTACCTTAAAGTATTAGTTTCTGAGAACTTGAATTCTCCTGGCTTCAAGTAGACATTCAATTTATATTATTTTGTGCCCTGAAAGAATCATTAAAATTCAGCTTTAAATCCTTCTAGATATGCTTAACACATTTTTGATTGAAGAACATGGCAAGTATCTTAAAGAAATTTTACCCCAAAAATCTTGTCTAATTTAAAAAGCCAAAAATAAAATAACAACAAGTTATCAAAATGATGGCTCTAACTTTGCTTCAGGTTGAGCATCCTTAGTCTGAAAATCTAAAATCCAAATGCTGTAAGACCCAAAACTTTTTGAGCCAACAATATGATGACACAAGTGGAAAATGCCACACCACACCTCATGTGACAGGTTGCAGTCAAAATGCTGTCAAAACCTTTCCATGCACAAAACTATTTAAAATATTGTACAAAATTACCTTCAGGCTATGTACATAAGATGTATATAAAACAAAAACGAATTTCGTGTTTAGACTTGGGTCCCTTCCCTGAGATATCTCATTATGTATATGCAAATATTCCAAATTCTGAATAAAATGAAATCCAAAACACTCTGGTCCCAAGCATTTAAGATAACAGATACTCAACCTGTACCAAACTGTGACAAGATAAGACTATTAAACATCTGAAGTGTACCTCAGATTGAACTATCAAGAATTACAACCACATTGAGAAATGTGTTTTAAATTGTAATGAGCACACGTTAGTGATGAGACAAAAATTGTTATTCACTTCTGAAAGACCCCCGAACTGAATATTTAAGTACTATTTCAAAACCTATTTTTATAAAAGTGCATCAAAATGTTCAGAAAGATTATTTGTGAATAATGAAACACCATTTCAAAGTCAGGAGGAAAACTAGATTGGCTCACTTTTCAGTTCTCATATTATTAGTTCAATAGGTTTATTTAAAAATCTCTCTGATCTTTTACTCTGACTCACTGAAAGCAAATTTTGAAAAGTGAAAAACCTATAAGGCTTTTCATTTTCTACTAAGTGTCTTCCACAAATCTAACATCAATAAAATATGACAGCCCTGGACCTGAATATGCCAGCCTTTATGTTGTTCTGATGCATTGCCTACCCTATCCACAGAACAATCACTAAACTCAGCAGGAAAAAAGATCAATCAGTAAAAATAGGAATTTGAGTTTAATTCAAGTACCTGGGAATACCAAGATGCTTTCATATAATCTCAGTACTGATTACTTTTAAAAAGGCATTTAACACTTCATTTAAAATGAATATCTGAGCGTAGTTGATTATTCTGCCCTTTATAGATCTGTAACTATTCAACTAATAATAACAAAAACAATAATCGTTAACAATTTCTTGAGTATATACAACAGAACTGAATCAGACTTAAATACTTTACATAGTGACCTCATTTAATCCTTAAAACAATTCTACTTAACAGTTGAGAAAACTGAGTCTCAGCAAGTTTAAATAACTTGATCAGACCACACTTTAAATAAAGATGGAGCTAGGATTGAATTCAGACATATCCTATATCTTTCATTCATTCATGAGTATATTAATTTATTCCACAAATATCTTTGTCCTAAAGAAATGCCACTGTAGCAGAAAGATGGCTGCAAATTCTTTGTCACTGTGCTCATTGAAAGGCAAAACTTACTGTTCTCCCCTTAAGTATAGACTTGCCCTGTGACTTGGTTTGACCAATGGAATGTGGTAGAAGTGACTAAGACACTTCCAAACTAGCACAAAGGAGATCTGCTGCTTTTGCTATCACCTTCTTGGAACATTCCGGGAACCATACCACTATGGAGTGAGAAGCCCAAGCCATGCAGCAGGTCACAGGGAGCAGAACCAGGATGTGCCAGTCAGCAGCCTCAGTAACCAGCACCAAAGCTAGTCATGTGTGTAAGCAATCTTAGCATTTCAGGCCTGTTGAACACTGAGATCATTGCAGCCCCAACTAACACCACATGCAGTGGAAGAACCACCCAGCAGTATACAGTCAAGTCACAGAATAGCAAGAGATAATAAATGGTTGCTTTAAACAACTAAATTTTGGGGTGACTAGTTATGCAGCAATAGATAAAGAGCTGCAGTATTTTTCTTGAAATGAGAGCATTGGGTATAATATAGCAAAATACAACTCTAGAAATAAAATAACTATAACAATATTTTTGGCATAATATAGAAAAATACAACTCTAAAAATAAGAAAAAGTGATGAAGCAATTGCTTTTCTCTTGTGGCTGGGTATGATTATTTTACTGAAAGCCTGGTAAAGTAGGAAAATCAGAAGAGACTATGGCTCTTTTTCTTCACTTATTTATTCATGTACTCATTAATTTAAACTTATTCATTTATATATTCATGAAGTCCCTATTTCTTGTTACATGTGAGTGTCTACTACTGTGGGTCATACTGTAAATCAAGATAAGCCTACTGCCTTTAAGACCTTTTAGGTCTACAGAAGGTAAATACTTTTTGGTCGATTGACTCATGCATTCCCAAAAAGAGTAAAGTGGAAGTTAGTAAAATTAAGGAAAGCAAGGAGGAAAATTGGAGGAGCCCAGTCTATATTTTAATTTTTGCTGTTGATAATACACAAAGTAAATTATGAAATATGTACTGTACTTAGATTTTAATATTTCATTTCTACTCATAGAATGTTAAGCCCCCCAAAAATGAACATAAAAGAGAGTGTGTATTCAATTGCTTTTGCTCTTTTGCTTGGCTCTTCTTAAGGCTTCTGAGTTCCTAACCTGTCAGAGGATTAGTTTCTTTAAATGAAAAATTAAGATGATTCTACCCCTACCTGCCCCGAGGTGTATTATGCCATGCAAAAATGATAATTATGAGATACAACTATTAAATCTTGATATTGGGGTTAGAACTTATTTACATACCATCTTATTCAGACCACGGCAATGCAAAAGTGATCTTTTATGCACTTGTAAGCAGCAGAAGAAAATAAAAATTAACTGTAAAATCTCTACCCAAACTTAATTAAACAATGTCTCCCCACATTCAAACAGGCAATTCTAATAGGGCTGAGGATCGTAATACTCTGTCCTCCTGTCCTCAGAGCCAGGTGTGGGATGCAATTGGTTCCATCCGATTTCTCACCCAAGAATTGTTAGATTTGGAGCTAATGGAGGAAGGGCTTGAATTTTGAGTCACTGGTCAGAAGGATGTGAATCAAACACTATCCCACTATCTTCCCTGTTACACAGAGAAAGCCTATATTCTATAACAAAATATGAGATCCATAGAGACAAACAGAGGTGAGAGACAGACCAAGTCTTGATAACTTCGCTTGGTCCCCTGGATCAGGCTGTGCCTAAAACTGTGATAAATCTTCACTTCAAAGTTGTGTGAACCAAAAATTCTCTTTTACCATTCAAGTTAACATAAGTTGGATTTCTGTCCACTGGTTCCAAAAGAATCTTGACTAAAAATAAAATGAAAGCATCAGAGGTATATTGAAATCATCTGAGACCTTTCATAACTTGTTTGGGCAATTAATCTCTTATGAGGATAAAAGTATCTCTAATAGTAAACTAAGAAAGACCGTAGTAAAAAAGCAAGGGACACAATGTAACACTCTTATCCTAGCCACCAACCTGATTGCATTCTTTACTTTCTAGTCAAGCTCCTTCTTCCCTTGTCTAACTACAGATCAACACAGACTTTTTCTCATCTTTTTTTTTTTTTTTTCTTTTGAGACAGAGTCTTGCTCTGTTACCCAGGCTGGAGTGTAGTGGTGCGATCACGGCTCACTACAAACTCCACCTCCCAGGTTCAAGCGATTCTCCTGCCTCAGCCTCTCAAGTAGTTGGGACTACTTGGACAGGTGCACACCACCATACCCGGCTAATTTTTCTATTTTTAGTACAGACAGGTTGCCAGGCTGGTCTCAAATTCCTGACCTCAAGTGATCTGCCCTCCTCGGCCTCCCAAAGTGCAGGAATTACAAGCATGAGCCACCACACCCAGCTTAACCTGTCTTTTTTTTTTTTTTTTTTATTATACTTTAAGTTCTAGGGTATATGTGCATATCGTGCAGGTTTGTTACATATGTATACTTGTGCCATGTTGGTGTGCTGCACCCATCAACTCGTCAGCACTCATCAATTCATCATTTATATCATGTATAACTCCCCAATGCAATCCCTCCCCCCTCCCCCCTCCCCATGATAGGCCCCAGTGTGTGATGTTCCCCTTCCCGAATCCAAGTGATCTCATTGTTCAGTTCCCACCTATGAGTGAGAACATGCGGTGTTTGGTTTTCTCTTCTTGTGATAGTTTGCTAAGAATGATGGTTTCCAGCTGCATCCATGTCCCTACAAAGGACGCAAACTCATCCTTTTTTATGGCTGCATAGTATTCCATGGTGTATATGTGCCACATTTTCTTAATCCAGTCTGTCACAGATGGACATTTGGGTTGATTACAAGCCTTTGCTATTGTGAATAGTGCCGCAATAAACATACGTGTGCATGTGTCTTTGTAGTAGAATAATTTATCAAATATACAAGAAAAAAACAAACAACCCCATCAAAAAGTGGGGAAAGGATATGAACAGACATTTCTCAAAAGAAGACATTCATACAGCCAACAGACACATGAAAAAATGCTCATCATCACTCGCCATCAGAGAAATGCAAATCAAAACCACAATGAGATACCATCTCACACCAGTTAGAACGGCAATCATTAAAAAGTCAGGAAACAACAGGTGCTGGAGAGGAGGTGGAGAAATAGGAACACTTTTACACTGTTGGTGGGATTGTAAACTAGTTCAACCATTATGGAAAACAGTATGGCGATTCCTCAAGGATCTAGAACTAGATGTACCATATGACCCAGCCATCCCACTACTGGGTATTAACCTGTCTTTTTAATTTCCAATTCACAAAGTGCTGTCCTCCTCCAGGATGCCAGGAAATTAACTGGGGGACAGAAGAAAGAGTCAAGAAAAGAAGATAAAACTTAGTTTGTACTGTAGCGGCAAAATAGCTAACATGTCTAACCATCAGCAAATGCTCAAAAATCCTGAGCCCAGAAAAGCCTTATTCATTACTGTTACAGAAATAAATCTAGAAGGTTAACTATGCTGAATATGTTAGGGAAATGGAGAAGCACTGCTATCTTGATCATCAATTCAAAAGAAAATTAAATTTACTAATGGAAACTACCACTATTCATTTTCTGGGCATATGTAAAGATAAAGCCAGCTTAAAACAACAAATAACCACCTAATCTTTTAACCTTCAAATATGGTGCAAAAGTACTACCTAAAAGGTACTTTTTCATTACTAGTGAAGCAGGCTTTAGTCTCAAACTTTACCTTAGACCATTCAATGTCTGCCCATTTGTCTTGTACTGACTTTTCCTTTCAGTGCTCTGGATGTCAAGGGAACTTGGCTGCCAAAGACTGATGCTGGAATCAAAGTGCTCTGGGCTTTCCCACCAAAACTCCATCCACGGGGCATAGAGGCAGACTTGGAAACAGACAAATGCTGTGTCTGCAAAATAAACTAATTAGTGTTGGGTAAAATGGGCTCTATCCTTTCCTCAACCCCAGCCCCAGGAAAAAGCAAGAGTCTTGTGGTCATTTTGCCTTTGCTTACATCCATTGCTGCCTGAAGCTAAAGAAAGGCTCCTTAGTAGACCATGGTAAGCCCCCTTTTATCCTCCTGCTGTCAGGGATGAAAGATTCCAAGTCTCAAGTGCAACACAGCTGCAGGCGCCGACTTTTCCAAAAGATAAAAATCAAAACTCAAAAAAGACCACAAGTTCACTTTGAAATTTAAAAAAAAAAAAAAAAAAAAAAAAAAAAAAAAAAAAAGGCCTTCTCAGAGTGGCTACTTTCCAGACACCAGACACACAAATGCTTTAAAGACAAAAACAGGTTGTTACATTTGTCAGGGTGAATAAAAAGCCTAGAGCAGGACTGTCAAGTCTCTCTGTGCTAAGGAATGCCCTCCCAATTTTTTGCAGCCTTGAGAACTGGGAGATGACTGGGAAATTGCCGATGGGGCAGGGAAAGGGCTATACTCTATATGCTGGCATTCAGAGACAAACTCGGAGGGGCAGCAACAGCAAAGAAGAGTCTTGGTGCTCTTATTGGAGTTCCCAGGCTTTATTGACCATGGATCCTATTATTCAATCAAATATTTATTGTGTGCCTACTACATATTGGCCACTATTCTAGGTCCTGTGGATGTATTAGTGAACCAAGCAGGAAAAAAAAATCATCTAGTCATGTGAAGTTATGTTGCAATAGACTTTGGGGACAGAGACAGACAATAAATTAAACAAATTAGTAAAGTTTATAATACCTTAGAAAATAAAAAGCACTATAAATAAAACAAAGCCAGGAAGAGATACAGGAATTGCCAGAAGGGCAAATGGTAGCTTACCATTTAAAACTGGTGTTCAGAGAAGATTACAGGAAAAGCCAAAGTTTGAAAGATTTGAAGGAGGGAAGGAAGTAAACCAGATATTTGGGAAGAAGAGTGGTAGTGGAAAAGGAGAGAGCAAGAGCAAAGACTGAGAGGAAGGACCTCGCCAGCCAGGTTCAAAGAACAGTAAGCAGGATTCATGTCTGCAGTAGAGACAGTGATAGGGGCAGAGGTTAGAGATGAGGTCAGAGAAGTAGTTTTGGACCAAATTATAAATGGATTGATAAAACAGCAGTTTTTGCTCTGATGTGGGCAGTCCTCAGAAAGTTTTGAGCAGAGGTATGATACAATATAATTTAGCCACTGAATTGAGAAGGACAGAAGCAAGGAGATTAGTTAGGAGGTCATTACAATAATACAACTAGTACTCTGGCAATTTCAATAGGCATCTTAATTTTTTCACAGTCTACCTTCAAATAATACTATACTACTTCATACATAATGTAATAACCAAATCACTACAACAGCATACTTCCATTCCTTCCTCATTCCTTTGCACCATTATCACATTTTACGCTTTTTTTTTTTTTTTTTTTTTTTTTGAGATGGAGTCTCGCTCTGTGGCCCAGGCTGGAGTGCAGTGGCCGGATCTCAGCTCACTGCAAGCTCCGCCTCCCGGGTTTACGCCATTCTCCTGCCTCAGCCTCCCGAGTAGCTGGGACTACAGGCGCCCGCCACCTCGCCCGGCTAATTTTTTGTATTTTTTAGTAGAGACGGGGTTTCACCGTGTTAGCCAGGATGGTCTTGATTTCCCGACCTAGTGATCCGCCCGTCTCGGCCTTCCAAAGTGCTGGGATTACAGGCTTGAGCCACCGCGCCCGGCCCACATTTTACTCTTATGTTATACACCCCACAATGCATTATTATTTTTGCTAAAAAGAAAATTAGTTTTTCAAAGAAACATAAACATGAGGAAACAAAGTCTTGTGTATTTTCCTACATATTTACTATGTCTTGCACTCTTCATTCTTTTGTGGAGGTTCAAAGTTCCCTCTGGCATTTTCCTTCATCTTGAAATTTTCTTTATGATTTCTTCTAGTGCAGAAAGGCTGGGAATGAGTTATCTCAGCTTTTGTTTGTCTGAAAGCGCCATTTTACCTTCACTTTTGAAGGATATTTTCACTGGGGATATAGAAATCTAAGTTACTATTTTGTTTCTATCCATGATATTAAAGATGCCATTTCATTATCTTCTGGACTGCATTGTTTCTAGCAAAAAATCAGTGGTATGTCTTACTTTGTTACTTTGTAAGATGTCTTTTTCTTTGGCTGCTTTTAAGACTTTTAAAGAATCTCTGATTGTAATTGTGATATACATTGTTATAGTTTTTTTTGTGCTTATTCTACTTGGGACTCATTGAGCTTCTTGGATCTGTAGGTTTACAGATTTCATCAAATTTGGGGATTTTTCAGTCATTAATTTTGTATCTCCTGTCCCATCTTTGCTTTCTGGTATTCCAGTTACATATGATAGAACCCTGTGTTCCCATGGGTCACTGAGGCCCTGTTCATTATTTTTGAACTTTATTTTTCCTCTGAGCTTTAGTTCAGATCATTTCTACTATGTCTTTATGTTATATGATTGATCTTTTTTTTCTGGAGGGTCCAATCAACTGTTGTCCTCATCTAGTTAGTTTTTTTTTTATTCCTGATGTTGTGTTTCTCAGTTTAGAAGTTCCATTTGATTTTTTCTGTATTTTTCATTTATCACTTCATTGTGTCCCTATTTTAACTGAAATCTCATACATATTTACAGAGCTGTTTTAAAATCTTTGTCTGGTAATTCCATTATTTCTATTATACCTGGGTCTGATTCTATTGACTAATTTATCTCCTGGTTATGGGTCACATTTTCCGGCTACTCAGAGTGTCTAGTACTTTTTAATTAGATGAAAGACATTATGAACATTATGTTGCTGAGTATCTGGATTTTGCTGTCTTCTTCTAAAGACTGCTGAAGGTTATTTTGGCAAGCAGTAAACATTTCTTGCAAATGAGATTTTAAAGGCTTATTTTTATGATCTGTTAAGATAAGTCAAATGTAGCCTTTACCTTAGAGCTAATTTAGTCATCCTATTGAGACATAACCCTTTGGGTACCTCTAATGAATGCATGAGGTGTTTAATGCAGTCTCCCAATGTGGTTGGAACGTAAATATCTCCCAACCCTATGTGAGATCTGGGAAAGGTTTAGCTCACAGTTATCCAGTCACTTCCATTGCCCAACCTTGTGAAGCTTCACCATTTGCATGAGCATCTTAGCATTCAGCAAAAATTCAAGAAGAATCCTATGCATATTTCTGGAACTATTTTTTATACATGATTCTCTCCTCCTGGTGCTCTGTACCACAAATGTCAGTAACTTTGTTCTCCACAAATTCCAATATTTATCCCTTCAACTCAGAAGTCCTGCTGGGCTTTAATTATGTTTCATCTCCCTGTGGCATAGTCCAGAAAGTACCTTCAGGCTAAACTTGGAGTGAGCTTAGGAATTATCTTGCCTGTTGTCCTTCTCTCAGGAGCCACAGTCCTACAATACCGGTTGTCCAACAACCAAAAATCATTATTTTAATTTTTTTTCAATTTTCTGGGTTTCTTTATGGTGGGAGAGCAAGGATAGAGCTAGAAAGAACTTGAAAGGAAAGTCCACACCCTTCCCTTTTGTAGATGAAGCAACAGAGACTCAGGGTGGAGTTGCAGTATGCTCAAGGTTACATAGCTACTGGTGGAAGCATCAAGTGCAGAAGCTGTTTTCGAAGTCCAATGTCCTTCTCACTCCAGCATGCTGCCTCTTGCAGAATGATTGGTAGAGTATAGTGTATTAGTTTCCTAGGGCTGTTGTAACAAATTATTACGAGCTAGGAAACTTAACACAATAGAAATTTATTCTGCCTAGCCGGGAGTGGTGGATCATGCCTGTAATCCCAGCACATTGGGAAGCCAAGGCGGGCAGATCACTTGAGGTCAGAAGTTTGACACCAGCCTGGCCAACATGGTAAAACCCTGTCTCTACTAACAATATAAAAATCAGCCAGGCGTGGTGGCACTTGCCTATATTCCCAGCTATTTGAGAGGCTGAGGCAGGAGAATCACTTGAACCCAGGAGGTCGAAGTTGCAGTGAGCCAAGATCACCACTGCACTCCAGCTTGGGTGACAGAGTGAGACTCCAAAAGAAAGGAAAGAAAGGAAAGGAAGGAAGGAAGGAAGGAAGGAAGGAAGGAAGGAAGGAAGGACGGAAGGAAGGAAGGAGGGAAGGAAGGAAGGAAGGAAGGA
>NC_045435.1:57111639-57132019 GCF_002776525.5 Piliocolobus tephrosceles | reverse complement strand
GAAGAAAGAAAGAAAGAAAGAAAGAAAGAAAGAAAGAAAGAAAGAAAGGAAGGAAGGAAGGAAGGAAGGAAGGAAGGAAGGAAGGAAGGAAGGAAGGAAGGAAGGAAGGAAGGAAGGAAGGAAATTTATTCTTTCCCAATTCTACAGACCAGAAATCCAAAACCAAAGTGTTGGTAGGGCTAGTTCCTTCTGAAGGTTCTGAAGGAGAATCCATTCTATAACTCTCTCCTAGTTTTGGTGATTGTTTGAAATCCTTGATGTTAGTTCACTTGCAGACAAATCACTCCCATTTTTGCCTTGTTTTCACATGGCCTTATCCTATCCTCTGTTTATGTGTTCTCTTCTTCTTATAAGGACACCTGTCATTGGATTTAGGGTTCACCCAGTAAACTCAGGATGATTTTATCTAGAGATCCTTCACTGAATTATATCCACACATACCTTTTCTCCAAATCGGGGTACATTCACAGGTATTGGGGGTTAGGACGTGGACATATTCTTTTTGAAAGGGGGCACAATTCAACTTTCAAAAGGTAGAAAAGGGGAAGGGTAAATAATGCAGTCAAAGTCACAATTTGGGAATATTTTCCTCATATAAAAGCAGACATTGAGGTTTCCCCTAGCTGAATCTATTTTGGAGAATTTGAAAGGGTTTCCATCTAGGACCATGAAGAAAAAAATATGCAAAAGCAGGTTGATAATGTTGTATTTCACCTGGGCACAATCATGGTACTGGCTTATACCTCACTACATTCATTACGTGCATCACGCATTTAACATCACTGTTAATTTGGCCAAATAACCCAAGATGCAACAAGGAATTATTGCTTTCTTTAATCTAACCTCTTCTGTCTCTAATAACCATATCAGTCATGACTAGAGGCTTGAATCCTGAAAACAGGGATATGTAGTAAAGATAAATTACTGAAAAGCCCTTACCTATAATAGGAGGAAAGTCATCACTATAACAATTGTGTTTGCTGAGATGACCCAATGCCAGTTTCAGTCTTTATTAGGTCAAAAGGAAAGGACATCTAATTGCTATCTTAGCTATCATTTTTCACTAACCACTGAACTGTGGTTTTTGTTTTTGTTTTTTAGCATGAAGTCTTTTTAAAAAAAAATTTCCAACTTTCTTAGTAGGTTCAGATGGTGCATTGTGAGTCAAAGGCAAAAGCAACAGGGAGAATCATCTCATGAGAAAAATTAGCAATAAAGCACTGTGACAGGACAGCAAAGACACTTTGTTAAAAAATTATTTCCACTGGAATAATTTGACAGTATTAATTTGCTAAGAAAAAAATCTCTAGAACAGATACCACCCCGAGATCCTTAAGCAGTTCTCTGAAACTTTGTTAATACAAACACTTCCACTACACTGCAATTGGGAATACATCTTTCAACCCACATTTTGCCTGGGTTATAAGGCCTATTGGGTACTGAGCAGAGGCAGTCAATTTGGTTTGCTTTATGATCTGAACCAAACACAAACATTAAGTGAGGTCAAAAAACACACCCCACTGGCAATCCTCAAATCTCTAAAGCTGATTTAAAAGAGACTGGGAAATTGAGCTCAACAGAAATGGCAAAAATAAGGAAGTTCATTTTTAATAAACAAGGAAGCCTACCAATACCAATCTCCATTGTGCCACAGATGCCTCACTGTGCCCAAATTGGACTGGAATGCACAAGCCAAAAAGCACAAGCACAACTGCCCCTCCACCCCCCAAGAAATTACAATTTGGCAGAAGGGAAAGATTTAGAGGAATGTTAACTTAATGCACCTAAAATTCAAATCATGATTAGAAAAGGGTATTCTGGATATGACAATTTAAGGTAGGTAAAGAGAGTTACAAATATGCCCAAAGTAATTGGAAAAGAGCCTAATACCAAGAGAATTACAGAATATTGGTGATGGAAGAGAATTAGAGAATAATTTTTACCTTATAGATCCTGAGTTCAGAAAGAAGCAGTTACTTGCCCAAGGTCATAGTGTCTAAAACTAAAATGGAATTAGAACCCACATCCTTTTGAGTCTGGTGCTCTCTCTACTCTGCCAATCAATTGTTCTCAAGGCTGTGGGGGGATGTTCAGAGTTTCTCGAAGTTCACAACAGGGCCTCGTTTCTTTCTTTCTTTCTCCTCCTCTTCCTTATCTCATTCTTTTCCCAAGCTTTTATTCTCATTGACAGGCTTAGTCATCCAAATGTATTTCTCCAGTTCTGACATCTCTGAACTCCAGACTTAGAATCAACAGTTCTATTTCTGGGTCTCCCAAGCAGCTCAAACTTAACATGTGCAAATGTAAACATCTGCCCCCCATCCTTCCCACTACAGGCTTGTTCCTCCCTGCTTATTCTCTATCTACTAGATGGAACTATCATCTTACCAGTGTCAGCCTTGAATTTGTATCTTTTCTTTACCCTTTCCCTACATCCAACCATCAGTAAGACCTCCTAAGTGTATCTCGAAAACATCTATCCACTTTCTCTGACTCCAGCTTAGTCCAAGCCACCAACATCTTCCTCCTGGACTGCCTCCTAACTTCTCTCTCTGTTCTGATTTTCCACTTCCAGTTCATTTGCCACACAGTAGCCAGAGTGATCTTTTAAATACATTCCATTTACAAAAAAATCTAAATTCTTCACCATTGCCTATAAGATCAAGCATTATTTGGCCCCTTACTTCTCTAATCTCATAGCATGCCACCTTCTTCCTTGACCCCTCCGCTCCTGGCGTAGTGAACTCTCTAAAGTCCCAAAATGCACTGTGCTTTTTCTAGTGCAGGGCCTTTGCACATGCTGCTCCCACTGTCAGAAGTGTTCTTCTTTTCATTGTGAAAGGCTAGTTCCTTTTATAATTCGGGACTCATGTTATATGTCATTTATAAAAAAGAGGCCTTTTCTGATCACTCATCTCAATGAGGTTTTCTTTTTAATTTAATCTTTCATTTTCAATTCATCCTTAATATTTCAGAAAGTATATCAACATTGCCTAACATGCTGTTTTACACACAATAGATATATGATCAATCTTTGATATAAATACACATATCTTAAAAATATTTGCTTTAACCAGCTAAATTTTTAATATTTTATGAACTAGTTAGCCCTAAGTCATGAATTTACCTGTCTTTTCTTTTTTTTGAGACAGAGTTTCACTCTTGTTGGCCATGCTGGAGAGCAGTGGCGCGATCTCGGCTCACTGCAACCTCTGACTCCCAGGTTCAAGAGATTCTCCTGCCTCAGTCTCTTGAGTAGCTGGGATTACAGGCTCTTGCCACCACGCCCAGCTAATTTTTGTATTTTTAGTAGGGACAGGGTTTTGCCATGTTGGCCAGCGTAGTCTTGAATTCCTGACCTCAGGTGATCCACCCGCCTCACCCTCCCAAAGTGTTGGGATTACAGGCGCAAGTCAGCATGCCCAGCCAGATTTCCTTATTTTTTATGAGATTTAAAACATTTTTTTGAGATAGAGGCCTGCTATGTTGCCCAGGCTGGAGTGAAGTAGCTATTCATAGGCATGATTGTTGCACACTACAGTGTTGAACTACTGGGTTCAAGTGATCTTCCCACCTCAGCCTCCCAAGTAGCTGGGACTACAGGCACGTACCACTGAGTCCGGTGTATTTTTATAAGATTTTTAAAAACATTACACATTCTAAATTATGACATCTACATACCATTTACTTTTGTGTGAAATTATAAGGTGATATTTTAAATGATGGGAATGAACAACTTGACATGTATATCAGTAACCTCTAAACGTCTATTTCAAACATCTATTAACTGAAAGTCATGATTCCTCCAGCTCTTATACTAAGAACTTCCAGACATTAGAGCAATATACATATTCCAAAAGTGACTTAGTTCAATTTGACAAGTAAATAATTTTCCTATGTTCAGGTAAATTTGAAAAATATACATAATTACTACCTCATCCTAGTGAGAATCTCATTTATATTTATTCCACTATGTTCAAGATTTCATGACAAATTTAAAAGACATCGTATTATTAAAAGTGTATCAGATTAGCTCCCTCAACTCACTATGTCTAGTAATCATTCTGAAGAAATAGGCACTGGCTTTGAATATGGCCTGTTCCAGTTTATGGACAGTTAGTTGTAGGCAAGTAAAGTTGTTGGGCAAAGAGGTGAGTTGTAGGATGACTGAGGATAAATTGTCACTACTGTATATAAAGAAGACAAATGAGATGTAGGAAGAGATCTGTTATAATAATACATATGTCATATTATATCTATGTTTTTCATATATTTCAGAATTATAGAAACAAAGGTATGTAATCTTTTCTAAGATGTATAGATGACTTACTTTTAATAATATTTCTTGATTTATAATGTAAATAAGATTAAACGAATATGGGTTACTCTTGAATTTCAAAATTGGCACATGTAAATGAGCATTTTAATACAAATAATTAGAATATATTTACACCATATATAAATCTACACAATGGAAGATATTACTAAAATTTTGCTCTATAGCACCTTACCCTAGAAAACATAGAATTCTGGATTTCTCTTTAAAAAAATCACTGAGAATAATTAGATGATGACTGTAAAATAGGTTTTCCCATTACAATTCTGCTGTCATTCAAAGTTCTGACAACAGTTGTAGCTGGAGACTGAAGCACTTTATGAGAAAGCCTCATTCTTCCATCAGCTGGGTCACATCCAAAGTATTTCACCTGAATTTCTTGGCCAATTTCTAATCCTAGGGCAGTAGGATGTTTAACCTTTCATTGATCAAGCTGTGTGTTATAAAGCAGTACCACAGTCATATTTGGATATAATTTTACCATTACACCAGTATCTCTGCTTTCAGTTATTGTGGCGGTATACCCTGCTCCAAATTCTAATTGCTGCTCCTGATCTTCCTTGCAGATTTCGGCAATGAAGTCTCTTGCCTCATGCATAGCACTGGGTGTTGATGCAAATATAGAAAACGTTTCTTCATCCACCTGACTAATAGTTACAACTGTTTCAACCTGATTTTTTTTAAGTTATATCCACCTGGTCCAACAAGTTTTTCCCATTTTGGTAATGGAACCTGAACAGTTTCTACAACAGGTCCATTTTCTTTTCTAGATGTTTGAGGTTTTGAAATAGTTTTGTTCATGATTTGTAATATCTCCTTTTTTGCCACTGAAGCTTGTTGAATAGCCTCCATTACAATTTTCATTGGTATTCCAGATAATTTAATATCAGCCTGTAATGCAGTTATCCCTTTGTTAGTGCCAGCTATTTTGAAGTCCATGTCACCACTGTAATCTTCAATTCCCAGAATATCTGTTAGCAAATGATAATCTTTTATTTCACCCTTCTCAAGATCGGTTTTGGTGGCCAATCCCATTGCTATGTCTGTGACAGCAGGTGAAATTGGAACCCCTGAATCCATTAACGCTAAAGTTCCACCCCATGCAGATGCCATAGAACATGGCCCATTTGACTCTAGGACTTGAGGTGTAACTCTTACAGTGATAGGAAAATCTTTGGGAATAACAGGATACAAAGCTTTCTCAGCAAGAGCACCATGCCCAAGTTCTCTTCTATTTAAACCAGTGACTTCGACAATTTCATTAGTTGCATAAGAAGGAAACTCATAGTGCAGCATGAAATTTTTATCTTTTATCCCATTTATAGCTATTATAACTTGATCCAACTTAATACTGGATTCTAATGAATCAAATGTAACAACACAAAGCACCTGTGTTGTCCTCTTTGCAATAATTCTGATCCATGAAGGGTTTTAAACATATCTACCTCACAACCTATATTCCTAAGTAAAGTCAAATCCTGACCATCGCATCTTTTGTATTCATTCAAAATAATACTTCTAAAAACTTCCTTTGCAACAACATTGAAGAATTCTATTATTTCATATAGATCAACCTCTGGAAATATTTCTTTTAGTTGTTCTGCTGTATCTAATCTTATTTTGTTAACAGCTTCATCTCTGGAAATTTTATCACATTCACAATCTGTAAAAACTGCATAGAGTCTCTCCATAGCAAGTTTTATGAGTATGTTTCACAATCTCTGGTGAAGGGGTAAATAACTTCTGAGGTGTCCCCTTGGTAACACCAATTTCTTTTACCAACTGCTGGATGCCCTGAATTATTTTTTGGGTATATTTCACTCCCACTTTGATAGCATGGCAAAAGTCCTGCTGTAAAATGTTCTCTGTAGAGGCTTCCAACATGACAATCTGACATTTAGGTGCTCCGGGAACCACTACATTTAAAGTACTAGAAGACATTTCTTTTCTTGTTGGGTTAACAACACATTCTCCATCAGTTATTCCTATTCATACTGCCCCAACAGGTCCATTCCAAAGAATATCTGATCATGAGAGGGCTACAGAGGCACCATTAATTGCTAGGACATCAAGCTCATTAATACCATCTACGGCTAACAGATTACACAGAACCTGTATATCATAGAAGTAGCCAGCTGGAAAGATAGGTCTAATTGAACAATCTATTATTCAACTTGTAAGAAATTTTTAATCAGAAGTACCAATCTCTCTACTCAGAGGGTTTGTGGGAATTCTACCTGCTGCAGCAGCCTTTTGTCTGTAGTCAACCACCAAAGGCATAAACTGGGAAGGTGAAGGTTTTGTTTTACTGACCGCTGTGACCATTACTGCAGTGTCACCTGACTGTACTACAGCAGAGCCATCTGCAAATCTGGCCAGCTTTCCAGAGGATATTTCTAATTTCCTGTTGCCCAAGTCCACGGCCACAGCTCAAGACCCTGCGCTACTCAATAGTGCTCACACCTGTAACTGGATGAGTCCCCGATCCCACCCTGGCAGACAGAAGGGACCATCGCTCAGCGGCCGGAGCTGGAGGCTCAGTGAGATCTCAGCTTCCTCCTGCTATCCTCTGTAGCTATGCCTTACTGTTTCCTTCACAGCACTTATTACAATTTGTAGTCATTTACTGATGTGATTATCGGTTATTATCCCTCATGAGTCTCACAGCTAAATAACAGCAGGGATCAGGTCTGTCTTCCTCCCTGTGTCACAGTTGTATCTGGCACCAAGCACATACAAGGCATTTGATAAGTATTATTTAACATAATGAAAATTAAGTACATTTATAACACTGTTCTTTCTACCCAAAGAGGACACAAAAGATTATGGACTTCCATTCTGTGTCAATATATTCAACAAGATAGAAGAAATATCACAACTGAGGGTTGCAAAACACTGAAAGTTATCAACGCTTGTTCTCTAGAGATCCTTGTTAAACAATGTCCCATCCATCAAGGGTGAATTAAATTTGTCCCTGGCTTGAGGACAGAATAAGATGACTTCACCCGGCCCCTTATAAACTTATAATTTTATGAAAAATCCATAAGCTCTCATCTTTCCAGCACTCTGATAACGAAGTAATTACCCTTTTAATGAAAAAGGAACCCTTTTTATATCTATCCCCATTGAATTATGGACCTCAAAATTGAATTGGAGTCTAATAGACATCAAGCACAACTACCTGCCAGTTCCTAACAAGGATGAGGAAAAAAAAAAAAACAGTGATATCTGGGGAGCCAAGGGGCAGTGTGACAGGGTGTCCTTCCTGCCTTCTCTGATGACCCTTTGCTATCAACACCAGTTCTGCCTTTTGTGCCTTACTCAGTTTGTGAGCCAGACTGCAACAGCAGAAAAGTCATTAGTCACCCTTCCCTATCTGTTCCATGGACTTTGAAATGAAGCCCCGGTTCAGGTTCCCGTTTAAGTGACTTTCTCCATTCCTACTATGTGGACCTTAATCAAAGCGCTGGGCTTGGTCCTGACAACACGTTCAGATCAGATCCCACACTGCACTAGCCCTGCTCCAGAATCTCAATCTATTTTCCCAGTGTCCTAAGACCTGTCAAAGCCCCTGTTACCAGCCTCTTCCACTACTGACTGAGCCCTTACATCGAAGGACTAATTAATGGAACCACAACACCAACACCCCACATGAATTATACCCAGAGTCCACAATCTATACTCCTTCCCCATGTCCCTTCAGTTTATCAATGCTGCTTAATTATCAGTAGTGGCTCAGATTAAGCCCTAAACATTTAGCTACCCTGTTCCACAGCCAAGACTGTTACTCTCACTCCTCCCTCCTGGGTCTTGCCTACCTCCCCCCATTTCAGATATTTTATAGCTGAGTCTATCCAAGTTGTCACTCACAGCTAAATTCACACTTTTACTTGTTCTCCACATTTTAATCCTTTGTGATCTCTTTTTATGCAATTGCCAGTTTAGAGGCATAATCTTGTGAACTTTTTACCTTCTGGACAGTAGCATTGGAAAGTTCATTACTTTCGATTACGATACAACATTGAGTGACAAATGCAGCTTCGGAAAGTGGAACAACTTTTTTCTCCTTGAGAGTCTTTGCACAACTTTCCATATTTGGAACCCAAGGACATTTCCTTTCTCTCTCTGCTAACGCGGAGTACAGAAAGGTTACATTAGCTAATAAAAGCCCTCTGCTGACAAAAGATGCTTTTGAAAAGTCACTCGAAAAGGGAGCTCTGTCGATAGCTTTATTAAAATAAAATGCCACATCTTTGTGAAGTTAAAAGTCTCTGGATTGTAGTTAAAAGTCTGGTCTGCTCCAAATACAATGGAAAGTCTTTTAAAAGCCATGTGTTTCTTAAGCTGGCCTCACCATGCATAACAGCTAGAATATAAATCTAGACTCTCCCCACCCATCCATCTTTTCTTTTCTGTGTCACGTAGAGGTTCCCATGTGAAGGAAAGATCTCCAGAATAAGATGAGAGATAGCTTTTATAAGAACACCAAATGATAGAAATTATGGAAATCATGATATTGAAATAATGTCTTCCAAGTTAAAACAATCAGGTACATTTTTGCTTATCAGATAGGCAAGAATATTTCAATCTGAATGTTGGTCAGAATTCAAGGAAATGTTACTCTCACATATGTTGCTAGAAGAGTAGTACATTTGTACCGCCTTTCTAATGGGCATTTTGATAGTGTATATTAAAGTATGAAGTGCAGATGTCCTTAAATTCAGTGATTCCTCTTCAAGGTATGCTACATACTTGCACATGTGTAGAAAGCAACCTCTACACGATGCTCATTACAGCACTGTTCATTATGGTAAAAATATTGAGACTCATCAAAATGCCTATCATCAGGGGAATGATCTATGCACATATATGCAGCAATTTAAAACAATGAGGAAGACTTACACTACAATGACCTAGGAAGATATCTACACAACAATACAAACAGCATAATCCCACGTGTATTAAAAAGAGAAACCAAGGCCAGACACGGTGGCTCAAGCCTGTAATCCCAGCACTTTGGGAGGCCATGGTGGGTGGATCACCTGAGGAGTTCAAGACCAGCCTGGCCAATGTAGTGAAACTCCATCTCTACTAAAAAAAAAATACAAAAATTAGCCGGGTGTGGTGGCATGCACCTGTAGTTCCAGCTACTCAGGAGGCTGTGGCAGAAGAATCACTTGAACCCGGGAAGCAGAGGTTGCAGTGAGCCAAGGTCATGCCACTGCACTCCAGCCTGGGTGACAGAGCAAGACTCTGTCTCAAAAAAAAAGAAAAAAAAAAAAACAAGTTAAATCTTTTTGTATAAAAATATATGCACAAAATAAATATATATTTATTTAAATGTATATAAAAACGTTGTGAATAAAATATTTGCAAATTATATATCTGATAAAGTTGGGAAGAAAATATTTGTAAATAATTATCTGATACATGATTTGTGAATATATATTATTCACAAATAGCTGATTACATATATGATGTATTTATTTATAAGTTATATATATAATAATCATATATCTGATATATATCTAATAACATATATAAATATCGATATATATATTTGTAAATCACATATCACAATATATAAAGAATGCTTACAACTCAAAAAAAGGGCAAATAACCCAGTTAAAAAATAACAAATGGTTTAAATAGACATTTCTCCAAAGAAGATACACAAATTGCCAATAGGCACATTAAAAAATGCTCAAGATCATTAGTCACTGGGAAAATCAAAGTCAAAATCACAATCAGGGAATAATTCATGCCCATTAAGATGCTTATGGTCAAAAAGACTGACAAAATACAAATGGCGACAAGGATGTAGAAAAGTTGGAATCCCCAAGCTTTACTGATGGGAAGGTAAAATGGTGCAGCTGCTGCAGAAAACAGTTTGGCAGTCCAACAAAAAGTTAAAGATAGTTACCATATCATCCATCAATTTCATTCCTAGATCTATACCAAAGAGAATTAAAAATAGGCATTTACATAAATACTTATACAATAATATTCACAAAGCATTATTCATAATAGCCAGAAATTGAAAACAATCCAAATGTCCATCACTGGTAAACAGATAAACAAAATATGGTATACATACAATAAAATATTATTCTGCCATAAAAAGGGATGAAATACTAACATATCTACAAAATGGATGATCCCTGAAGACATTATGCTAAAATGACACAAGTCAAACACAAAATGCTTTTCATATGATTCCATTTATATGAAATGTCCATAAGAGGCAAATCCATAGAGACAGAAAGTAAATTAGTGGTTGCCAGGGGCTGAGGAGTGGAAGGAATGGGAAGTGACTACTAAAGGAATGATGAAAATGTTCTAAAATCAGATAGTTGCACAACTGTGTGAAAACACTAAGAACCACTGAACTGTACATTTTTAAAGAGTGAATTTTATGGCATGTGGATTATATCTCAATAGAGCTGTTATTTTAAAATGAATAAAAATTGTAAAAGGTCCTGAGAAGTACCTACCGAGCCAGTAACAGTAGTTATGTGGGGAAAGGGAATTAATATATTTTTAAGAATAAGAATAGATTCACAAACCCTGGGCAATATGGTGAGACCCCCGTCTCTACAAAACATAAGTTAAAAGTTAACTGGGTATAGTGGAGCGCACCTATAGTCCTAGCTACTCAGGAGGCTGAGGTGGGAGGAGTTCGAGGCTGCAGTGAGCCATGATTGCACCACTGCACTCCAACCTGAGTGAGAGAGCAAGATCCTGTCTCCGGGAAAAGAAAAAAAATAAAAAGAATACATGTGTATTAGTCCATTCTCACACTGCTATGAAGAAATACCCAAGACTGGGTAACTTATAAAGGAAAGGGCTTTAATTGACTCACAGTTACGTATTGCTGCGGAGACCTCAGGAAACTTAGGATCATGGCAGAAAGCAGAGGAGAATCAGGCACCTTATTCACTAGGTGGAAGGACAAAGTGAACGCAAGCAAAGGAAATGCCAGACACCTGTAAAACCATAATCTTAGGAGAACTCACTATCACCAGAACAGCATGGGAGGAACCGCCCCCATGATCCAATTACCTCCACCTGGTCGGGTCCTTGACACATGGGGATTATGGGGATTACAATTTGAATTGAGATTTCAGTGGGGACCCAGAACCAAACCATATCAACATTCATATATTTCTTATTACTTACATAATTAAAAATACATTTAAAAAGAAAGAAAAGTCCTAAGCACCACTCGAAATGGTGGTGTATTATGAGAAATGTATAGCAGTGTGTTTTACTCTTTTTAATTTACAACCTAAGACTAAATATTTATTGTAGAAAATAAGCATTCGAGGACACTTTTCTAGGCCCTTGGTATGTAAAAATGCATAAGCCATATTCCTTTTCTTCTAAGACTTTATGGTGCATATCAGAGTAGAGGCATGTACACAGCCAATTGTTAAATAGTGTGATAAACGTTATGCTACTAACATCTGTCTCTAGCTCTGGAAGCACAGGGACAAGGGACCCAGGGAAGAGGAGCTGAACTTTAAAAGATAAGCAGAAGTTAACCAAGCAGAGAACAGCTAAGGCAGCTAGGCAGTGAGGACAATGCAGGAAAGGCCTGACAGTATGCTGGTGCATGGAGTTTTCTAAGAACAGTGAACATCAGTGGCTGTGATCCTAAAAAAAATGTCTTGTGGGCTAGGCATGGTGGCTCATGCCTGTAATCCCAGCACTTTGGGAGGCCAAGGAGGGTGGATCATGAGGTCAGGAGATCGAGACCATCCTGGCTAACATGGTGAAACCCTGTCTCTACTAAAAATGCAAAAAAACAAAATTAGCTGGGCACAGTGGCGGGTGCCTGTAGTCCCAGTTAATTGGGAGGCTGAGGCAGGAGAATGCCGTGAACCTGGGAGGCAAAGCTTTCAGCGAGCTGAGATCGCACCACTGCACTCCAGCCTGGGCGACAGAGTGAAACTCCATCTCAAAAAAAAAAAAAAAGTCTTGTTGGGGAGATTCTTGCAGATGAAAGGGTTGGCTGGAATCAGACTAAAAAGAGCCTTAAGTAATACCTTGCTAAGGAGTAAGGTCGTTATTATATAGACTAGACCAGATGGAAAGAGACTAGAGACAGGGAACTCAGTTAGAGATTCCTGAATTAGCCAGGCAGGAGAGATGAGCTTGTGAACAAGAATAGGGGCAGTGGCAGTGAAGTGGGAGATCAGATTCATGAAATCTTTCATAGACAGAATAGGCAGGACTCCATGACGATGCGGGAGGGAGAAGGGGATGTGGTAGTGACTCCCAGAAGCCATTAGTTGTCAGAGCACATATGGGAAGATTATAGTCAGACTTGTTTGCCCCTCAGGAAATAAAATGGAGATGAAAGAAAGAGTTTCATGTCCAATAGGAGAAAATATGTCCTACACTTCACATGCCTCTGGATAGACAGACTCTCTCAAGCTCTAGTGACATTATGTGCTGGTGCAAAGAATTATTTGTTAACATTAGTATTAAGCCGATAATAGAGGATGTACCATGCACTGTGTCAAGTGCTTTACATGCATAATTTTATTGCATCCTCAGGACACTGTTTTGTAGAGATAGAAAACTAAGGCTTACTGATACTAAGAAACCAAGTTCAAACCCAGGCAGCCTGACTTTAGAGGCCAATGTTATAAACTTCTGTGCTCTCCTGCCTCAGACAAGATGCCTCTGAGAGATTAAGTTAAGCAGCTTCACTTATTTACTTCCAACATAGTCAAGCCAGATAATAAACTCATCCTCCTTTCTCTCTCTGCTGATCCAATGCACATCCAGAGCATTCATCACTTTCTCCCAGTGGAGATCAAAGTGACTCTTCAATCTTCTCAGTGACTTTCAGGATGTCAGCAATGGCCCCATGAGGCAGGTGCATCCATCAGTGAGCAGCACAGCTCTCTAGCCTTCCAGGGAATCCAGGCAATAATGAAGGGTATTCCAGCCATTCTTTTAGGCCAATGAGATTATTCAACCTAATATATGGAGATTCAGAGATCCACTATGGGAAATGTAGGTTGTTTTTTACTACCTAGCACATATTTACTCCTTTTTGGTTAACATCATCCCTTACTTTTATATGGAAGACGATATGTGGTCTAGGTTTGGTCTATGTAGTTGGGCTGAATGCACTTCATGTCTGCCTTCATGGGTGAGTGCATGATTCAGGCCTGACCAATCAGAGCGTCTTATCTCCTTTTCTCTAGTAACTGGCTCAGGGTTGGGCATATGATGCAATTCATTCCATTGAGAGTCAAGTCCAGGACACTTTTTCAAATTGACCAGTAAGAAAAAAAGCCCTCTATTTCATATGTTTAGACATATAAAGAAGAATGCCTGACAATTCCAGGGACATCAACAGGGCAAGACTCTGAGCAGGTAGCCAATACAGAGGGATAAAGAACCGAAATATGGAAACATGGAAACGTTGAGCCCCTGAATCAAGCTGCTCCTGAAACCTAAGAAGAACTTTTCTGTTGGCTACACAAGCCAGTACATTTCCCTCAATGTTTAAGCTATTTTGAATATCTAACATCCGCAACCAAAAACAAAAAAAATTAATCAGAATAAAGAAAAATCGAAAAAACTTGTCTCAAGAACAACTAGAAAGTTCTGAGTGGGCAGGTAGCTAGCCTGCTTGTAAAAGAAACATTTAGAGGGGGCCGCTACTTTCAAGGCATTTACCGGGAAGATCTACCTAGGAGAAGCAGCTAATGTAAGAGCTGTCACACCAGGAAATGCTCAGCATTGGCCTTTAAATAGTACATTACATAGAGGAGGTGTGGGGCCTAAGCAACCAAAGAGAAGGTTAAATAATCTCTGTGCCCATAGCATGACTCCTGTCAGCCCAGCTTTCTCACATTCTGGTAAATACAATTTCTTGTATCCTGACATCACACATGTAAGTCGTCCCTCTCAAAATGTCCTCCCTCATCAACCCCAGGTGTTCAAATCCTAGGCATTTCAAGACTCACCTCTAGTTTCACCTCCTCCAAGGAATCTTTCCTGGTCATTGCAGCCTTTTTTGGCATCTTCTTTGAGTTCCTATAATGCTTAACCTTAATACCAACTAATAGGATCCAGGCAAAAGAGTTGAGTTTGCATATTTGGTTGGGAAGATATTCCTGGAGCTTGATATTCATCTGTGCCAAAGGTCCATGGGGAGAATACAAAAAGAGGAATTTGAGGTTACTGCCAAGTCCACAAGAGGTATGGATTTTAATATCACAGGGAGAGAATGATTATATTCTACGATCTTGCAGTTCTACAGAGGGTATATGTAGGGGAAGAACACATACTGGCCATGAGCGAGTCTAGGCACTTAGCATTGAGTGGGGGCAACTGCAGCTTCCGCCATTCCTCCAAAGGGTTGAGAATTTATGCAGAGCTGTGGGTGCAGTGCTGTCAGACACCCTGCAGAGGTGATGCCAAGAGTAAGGCTAAATATGTTATTGTTGAGAGGGAGTCCAGAAAGTCAGACTTCAGCAGACACCAAAGAGTCTATTCAACTGCTCTGATGGGAGGATCCGCAAGAGCAATGCTGAATAGTAACATCCCTGATAAGAGACACCATGGAGAGTAGCTGCTGGACTTGTGACCACAAACAACAAGAAAATCCTTTGCCTGGAGCTGCCTCTGCAAAGAGCAGTTAGACTCTAGCTGGAGAGTCTGACAGAGAAACACTTCCTAGCAGAGGCTCAGCTTCTTGCCTTTCCAGCATGAGAGGCTGTGTGGTTTTGTGTTCAAGATCACAGACTCTGAACTGACAGACCTGGCTGGAATAATTCTCTTCCCCTGACTACTGTATGACCTTGGGGAAATCTCTTAACATCACTCTAAGCAACAGTTTTATCATTCATAAAATAAGGATAATACTACCACTTCACAGGGATGTTAGACAGATAACATGAGATAATACATATAAATGGTTTTACTCCATTCCTGGCACAAGGTAAATGGCTCAGTACGTGTTAGGCATCATCATCATTATTGTCATTATTCAGGGGAAGATTGTGGGGATTAGAAGGCACACTTGTGGGTATGTTGAGACACCTTCATTGAAAAGACAGAATAAGAAACTCCTCCCTGAAACCTAGAGCAGATGGTGGCCCAGGATTGACTGGGGACTCACACTGATCATTGAGAATCTATGTTGTAGAGACCTCAGATTCCTATTTTTGTAGGAATCTTTGTAGGACACTGAGGTGTCCTACAAAGAAAGGTTATAGAGATTCTATCTTGAATTGTTTGTGAATTTTTCCCCATGTATTAGTTTTGCTGGATTATAGACTTCTATAACACAACCATATGTTTCACTTCTTATTAAATCTCTCACAGGGTCTAAGTCAAAGGACCGTCATTGATCTGTTGATTGGCACTAGAGTGGTTGGCCTAGAGTGGGTGGACATAGTCATTGTCAGTGTCAGAAAATCTTGCACCCCATCAGAAAAGCATAAGAGGAAACATGAAAATTAAACAGAGGATGCAGCAACATAACAGTTCTATAAAGATAGTACATACTGGGAGTCTAAAAAATATCCATATCTTCTGACATAATTCTATTTCTAGGAAATCATCCTACTGAAATACCTAAAGAGTAGAAGAAACTTTATGAAGAAAGCCATTCTTTGCACAGAATATGTAAGCAGAAAAATTTTGAAACAATCTAAATATCAACAATAGAGGATATATTATATAAACTATGAATCTTCATCCATGTAAACCTGCTATTAAAAATAATGCTTAAGAAGCATTTTCAAAGGTTTAACAAGTGCTTATGACATAGTGTTCAGCAACAAACAATTGTATACAAACTAGGATCTCAATTATGTTCAAGTGTGTAGAATATTGACAGTGGGCATTTCTGATTTGGGGTGTTTCTAATTTTCTTGTTTGAACTTCCTATTTTATATTTTTCAAGTTTCCTGCAACAGTAATGTTTTACTTCTATAATCAAAAAACTATTGAAATATTACTTTAAATTATGCATGTGAAAAGATTACCTGGTCCAGGTGGTCATTGTACGCAGCTGAAGGTGTTAAATCTAGCTAGACTCTGGTCTGGGTCTTGAGAGCTTAATATCTATGCCTCACCTTCCCTGCCAAACAGGTTAGCAAGCTGGTAAGTTGGTAAAGGAGCCTAGCCTCTTCCTCCCTACAGGACACTGCAACATCAAAACAAAGCCTTCTAAATACTCCCCTAAGGACAAGGAAGACTAATATCTGTGATGTAGCTACTCTCTTCTGAGACATAGTGGAAAAAAAATAGGTCTCTCTCATAACAAGACACCATCCCCTTCTCAGGTTAACCTACCATTACCTTCCAACACATAGAAGCAGAGGGCTGTTTCTGCAGCCCTATCCTACCCAGTCAGCCCTCTGTGTGCTCTCAACTGCTATTCTCACTGCAGACCACCATTTTCAGACAAAGCTCTGAAAAGTCCCTCAATGCCCAAGAGCCACAGGTTGTGTTTGTGTTAATTACTACAGTGCTCAGTTCACAATATCACTTAATAAAAAGTAATAATTTTCAAGAATAGATTCACAATCTTCTCAGTTACCAGAACAGTGAAAGTGATTTATTGCTTATTGGAACAGTA
Source organism: Piliocolobus tephrosceles (assembly GCF_002776525.5). Taxonomy (NCBI): domain Eukaryota; kingdom Metazoa; phylum Chordata; class Mammalia; order Primates; family Cercopithecidae; genus Piliocolobus; species Piliocolobus tephrosceles. The sequence continues at coordinate 57,115,070 of NC_045435.1, read as the reverse complement.
TTATAAATGTTAGTTTTGTTTTAATACTTCATTGATGAATCACATAATAGTTTATAAAATCATATTTTTACCTGATACACTTAGTTGGCCATGTTTTCCTGATTACAACAAACAGATGAAAAAGAATTTGAGTCATTTCCTTTTTCCTTCAGTATCTCAAAGGATGTTCACTGTGAATACTGACAAAATAATTTATTATTATTTTCCTACATTCTGACCATCTGTCTGCTAATCAATTCATTAGAAATTCAACTCAAAAAGAAAGTTTTTGGAGATAGTATGTTAATATACCAGTTTAGAGAAAACAACATACAATTACTTTGCACAAGGTCAGTTGGAGAATAGTTTGAGAACTGTCTGGAGACAGCAAGATATTCTCAAGATGCTCCGAGTATCCATTCTGACTCTATGACTATTCTGAGCACAAACTCAGGACTTCAGTTTCCTTCACTAATACCTTGTAATAAAAAACCTCCATGTATTATTTATGAGAACAGTTATGCAGATAAATAATAAGTCTCCTGACACTTCAAAGGAAAATGAAGAAAATATGAGTAAATATAAAATCAATTCATCAGAGACATTTTAAATTCCAGCTGTTAGAGTCAGAAAGAATCGCAGAATATCATTTCACTCCACCTCCTGACTTTATGTTGATAAGGTACTACTCTATCCATATGAGCGAAGATGAAGAAAGCCTGTTGCCATACAGCTGGTTAGCACCAAGAAGCAAAGTGAAGTCAGATTTCAGTTTCTAGTATCCTCATACTGGCCTCTTCTCAATGAGTCAAGCTACTTCTTTTTTAAAAATAATTCTGTCTGGAGCATTAAGGGGGTCATCCGTACTGATTCTTCATGTTTTAAATACATATTGTTTGCCAGTCATTATTCTAATAAGAATACAAAAAGAAAACTATATGTAGTATCAGCACTTGAAGACCTCACAATCCAGTAAGGAAAATGTCAACGTGAACAATACCCATATGATACTTGCATAGCAATATGAGCACAGTGCTGTGGGAACATAGAAGACGGAGCAATAAATTCTGCTAAGAAAGTGTTAAAAAGTTTCACAGAAGAGCTAGGCCCCAAAGGATGAGTAAGAGGTATTTAGGCAGAAGGAATGATGAGAACAAAGGCATGGATGTGAACAACATGTTTGAGGAGCAGCAAGCATACAGCATGAAAGATACTGCGCATCTAAAGCAACACAGCCTTTGCTTTTACACAGACCTATCAATGGTCAAGCATCCTCACAGCTGTACACATTTAGGTAATCTCTGTGTTCCCCAGCCCTTCTAAAGAGCATCATTGTGTTCTCCTTGACTGTATCCATGCTGTGCCCTCTGTCAAGAAAGGCTTTGCCCTTTTCCTCTATGCCAACTCCCCACTGTCCCTCCTGATACATCTCCAATATTACCTCTTCTCCAACCTCCCTGGGAGAGTTAATTACCTCTTCCTTTGTGCTCCTATAACAACTTTTACATCTCTTGCAAGAGATTATTTGGATTATTTGCTTACGTACATGTCTATCTCCCAAACAAGTCTAAAAACGGTAGGATTTTAAATAATTATATGTTTGATAAATATGAATGAATGACCTTTTCCATGGAAAGCTCGGTGCTAAGGGTGATAGAGAGATAACATGCACATATGCACTCTCAAGGGCAATAGACAGACACATAGATAATTTATAAGTAGAGGAATAATTCTTAGAATCGAAACCCCCAGGGAAACATTCTCACTCAACTGAAAATCTAACTGCAATCTAAAGATTTTCACATACAACCACTCAGCATTGACTAAAAACTCCACCTAGATAGGTTCATAAACTCAGATCCTTTTCTTGTTACATTCTTAGAGCTCATAAAAGGTGGTCTGAAAAGGCAGTTCTTTGGGTATAATTTAGTCATATTAAACAGAATTGTAAGGGAGAGAAAATGACTGTCTAGTCCTTCATCACTGGGCATGTAATCCATTATAAAGGTGTTAAGCTCATTGGTAAGTGTAAAAATGAGAGGAAATGAGTCTACTGACAAAAAATGCAATAGACAATAAACTAAAATTAATGCTTCACAAAGACTCAGCTTCTCTGCCTTATTGTCTCAATTTGTTATTCTGATAAATTATCAGAAAGTAAAGCACAGCCACTGCTCCTAAAAACAAAAATCTTATTAAACTTATTATGCATAAAACTGCCTGAAGACATTGGCTCTCCTTTGACCTCACGAGTTACTCAAGATACTCAATCCCAGGGTTCAAAAAATTTATCTCATTAGCAGTACCAGATGTCAGCAGATATGTTATTAAACTGTCTGTCACTCAAGCCTCAATTCTGAAAAATACCTAGGTCACCTAATCCTTTATGCCACCCACATCTTTTCACATACAATAACAGGAACTTTAGTGCCTGGAATTGTTATTAATAATAATTCCAAAAACTCAATCATTTCTGGGATGCCTTTGAGTTAATGGGAAAGAGGCTACTATCTGCCCGACAAATTGCTACCCACCGGTAAAAGATGATTGATAGAGGATAGATAGTGTATTAGCCTCCTTGGGCTATGCCATAATCCATTCAGCTGGCTCTAGCAAAACGCCATAAACCAGGTAGCTTATAAACAACAGAAACATATTTCTCACAGCTCTGGATTCTGGGAAGTCCAAGATCAAGGCACTGGCAGATCTGTTGTTTGGTGAAGGCCCACTTTCTGGTTCACAGATGGTAACTTCTTGCTATGTCCTCACATGGCAAAAGGGGCAAGAGAGTTCTCTGGGGCCGCTTTTATAAGAGCAGGAATCCTATTTTTGAGGGACCTGCCCTTCATGAACTAACTACTTCCACCACCTCCCAATACCACCACATTGAGGATTAGGGTTCAACATATGAATCTGGGGGTTACACAAACATTCAGACCATAGCAGACTACCTTAAGAACCACAAACTGAGTAACTTAAATGATAGAAATTTATTTATTCAAACCTTTTGCTAGCTGAAAGTCCAAGATGAAGGTGTCATCAGGGTTAGTATCTAGCAAGGCCTCTCTCCCTCTTGTGGGTCACTGCCTTCTTGTGGAATGCTCACATGACTTTTTCTGTATGCACTCACAGAGAAAGAATGAAATGAGCTCTCTGGTATCTCTTCCTCTTTGTACAAGGTATTGGATTATGGCCCCACCCTTATAAGCTCATTTAACCTTAATTATCTCCTTAAAGGCCCTATCTCCAAATACACTCACCTTCAGGTTAAGGCTTCAAAATATGAATCTGATGAGAGACACAATTCAGTCCATAACAGATAGACGGATGGATAGATGTGGATGGATGGACAGATGCATGGATGGATTCATGGATGGGAGGGAGAGAGGGCGAGAGGGAAGAAGAGAAGGAAGGAAGGAAGGAAGGAAGGAAGGAAGGAAGGAAGGGAGGGA
>NC_045435.1:56818537-57111539 GCF_002776525.5 Piliocolobus tephrosceles | reverse complement strand
GGGGGGGGGGGGGGGGGGGGGGGGGGGGGAGGGAGGGAGGGAGGGAGAGAGGGAGGAAAGGAGGGAGGGATATGATTAACTCATGAAGGAGGCCTTAACCCGAAGGTGACTGTATTTGGAGATAGGGCCTTTAAGGAGACAATTAAGGTTAAATGAGCTTATAAGGGTGGGGCCACGAAGGAGGTAGGACTACAATCAGACTTAAATCTGCTGGAAGCAAACCATTGCCTGTGAGGTGAAAAATTGAAAAGTGTTAGAAAAGCCTCACACTGCTCCAACATGCTGCACATAAACACACATGGGCCACAGTGCCTAAAATTTCATATTAATCAAAGATTCAACAAATATTTATGAAGGAAGAACTTTGTATCTGGCACTAAACTAGTGTTACAGAGTATGTTAACTGAATTCCTCGCTGAAGACATTTATATTCTAATATGGATGAAAAAAAATCTATGTATAAGAAAGTTGTTCTTAACCTGAATTATACAAAGGATCACTTGTGAGACTTGAAAAAAAATACATATTCCATAATCATATCTTCTGAATCTAAACAGCCTGAGGGAGGCCTTGGGCATTGAGATATATATATATACACACACACACACACACACATAACATATTACATATATATATATATATATATATATATATATATATACACATAACATATCTCTAGGGGATTCTGAAGCACAGCAATATGAAAATCCCGTCCAGACCTGAGATAAGCGTTGGCCTTTTCTTCTAAACACTAATGACTCTAGAAGATAATATGTGAAGAACCTACTACCTCAGTGTAAATAAACTCTCTAGAAGGCTAGCAATAAATGATCCAGAACAATATGAGACTACTGGGCAAGAGAAGGCATGATTGATTTCAGACAATGTACATTAAACTTGATAGCAGACATGAAATCCCTTTGTAAACATAAAAGATTATTATTACTCAGTAGGTCACCATTTTACAAGGCAGATCATTTCATTTTAAGAGCTTCCAAATACTGAGCCAACACATGGTTCTTTTTTGTAACTTTCTTCCAATGTGTCTAGGTCTATACTTTTCAGTGCATGCCTTCTCCAGAAGTCTTCAGGGTGAGACTCCACAATGCCTTATGTCTAGAACCATAGCCCTCTGAAGCTCCTGAGCAAATCTGGACCAAAGCTGATCAAGATCACTAGGCTTAGCAACAGAAGTATTTGGGAGTCTGGAATTAATTTTGTGGCCATTATGCCAGGCTTCAGTGGGTTATAAGCCCAGGGCAGCTGAATATCTGTTACACTGCAGTGTTCCTTTTCATCCCACCTGCTGCCAGCCCTCAGTCTAATCCATTCAACTGACTTCTGTCTGGGGTTCCTGTTCTCCACTAGAGCTCTCACGGGAACCCTAGCCTGTTTGGTGCTCTGATACTCTGTCCAGTCATTGCCACCTGCACACTTCAGGGCTGGGTTCCATTCCCTATACATCTAGTCAGTGGCTGGGTGACATTTCCTTACTATTGACATGCCTAAGCTGCTATATGGACTCCTGGTTTAGATCATTGATTCTCAGATGGGATGGTTCTACCCCCAATAGAATGTTTCAGAAACTGTTGATGACATATCTGGTTGTAACAACAGTAACATCTGCCTCCTTCTACAACATCACCACATGTTTACTGGCATTTAGAGTGTGCGGGCCAGAGAAAATAGACATCCCACAATGAAGGCACTGTATAATCCACCCAAGGATTAGTTTTATTGTGTTCTCGAACACTCATACAGATGAAAAACCTCTCTGTTAGTATCTGAGCCTAGAAGCTAACTCGGTTTCACACATAATCTCAAAGTACTTTTTGCAGCACGTTTTAATATACAACTAATTTTCCAGGACAGTTTCTAGTCTGTAAATCATGGGGAGGAAACTTTACCAAAAATTGTTCACCATCCTGAAAATCACTTCACCAATACTACAATGACATTCTTGCTATTTGAGTCACAAGTGCAAAGCTCCTGTGACAGTCTGCATTTGCAATTTCCCTTCTTCATGTAGGTATAGCATCTGACTAATTCATCATGTCTTTTAGTGACCAAGCTCAAGCACTTACATATTAACATATATATTATGTTACTTTTAATTATTTTACACTTTTAAACCTTTATATAAAAATTAGGGAATGATATTAATTTATTTTCTGTGTGAAATTAAGTATGTAGGGATATTGTATTACCTAAAAATTACATTATCTTTGAAAGTAAAAAGGGAACTACAAAATATCTGTTGGAAAGGGGACATTAGGTCTGACAGGTTTAAGTTCAGTATTAGTCTTTATTCAGAATAAAGTGAATATTCTCAATAAACCCTGTAGATTCTAACCATACCCTTTCATGGCTTGGCCCTTACAGCTGCATCAGTTCCTGCACTTCAGCTCCCAACAAGGCATCCTACAGGCCAAGGATATCTCAGGATGCCTTGCAGACAAATCTACCCATTGGCAGATGCCATCCTATAATTCAAAAATAAATCCTAAAAATTATTTGTGTAATTCATTTGAATTAAAAGTCTGACTCAGCAATAATAGCATAAAGAGGTTGGTTATTACTTTTAAAACCTGTATTTCAATAATGCTTTCACATATATTGATTTCATTTGATATTCACAACAACACGATGAGATGATAGAGAAGATTGTGAATTTTTTTAAATTATACTTTAAGTTCTGGGATACATGTGCAGAACGTTCAGGTTTGTTACATAGGTACACACGTGCCATTGTGATTTGCTGAACCCATCAACCCATCATCTACATTAGGTATTTCTCCTAATGCTATCCCTCCCCTAGCCCCTACCCCCGACAGGCCCCAGTGTATAATATTCCTCTCTCTGTATCCGTGTGTTCTCATAGTTCAACTCCCACTTATGAGTGAGAACATGCAGTGTTTGGTTTTCTGTTCCTGTGCTAGTTTGCTGAGAATGATGGTTTCCAGCTTCATCCATGTCCCTGCAAAGTCATGAAGTGTTTGCCCATGCCTATGTCCTGAATGGTATTGCCTAGGTTTTCTTATAGAGTTCTTATGATTTTATATCTTACATTTAAGTCTTTAACCCATCATGAGTTAATTTTCATATAAGGTGTAAGGAAGGGGTCCAGTTTCAGTTTTCTGCATATGGCTAGCCAGTTTTCCCAACTCCATTTATTAAATAGGGATTCTTTTCCCCATTGCTTGTTTTTGTCAGGTTTGTCAAAGATCAGATGGTTGTAGATGTGTGGTGTTATTTCTAAGGCCTCTGCTTTGTTCCATCAGCCTGTAAATCTGTTTTGGTACCAGTACCATACTGTTTTGGTTACTGTAGCCTTGTAGTATAATTTGAAGCCAGGATGTGTGATTCCTGCAGTTTTGTTCCTTTTGCTTTGGATTGTCTTAGCTATATGAGTTCTTTTTTTGTTCCATATGAAATTTAAAGTAGTTTATTATAATTCTGTGAGTAAAGTCAATGGTAGCTTGATGGGGATAGCATTGAATCTATAAATTACTTTGGGCAGTATGGCCCTTTTCACAATATTGATTCTTCCTATCCATGAGCATGGAATGTTTTTCCATTTGTTTGTGTTCTCTCTTATTTTCTTGAGCAGTGGTTTGTAGTTCTCCTTGAAGAGATCCTTCACATCCCTTGCAAGTTGTATTCCCAGGTATTTTATTCTCTTTGTAGCAATTGTGAATGGGAGTTCACTCATGATTTGGCTTTCTTTTTGTCTATTAACCGTGTATAGGATTGCTTGTGATTTTGCACATTGATTTTGCATCCTGAGACTTTGCTGAAGTTGCTTATCAGTGTAAGGAGATTTGGGGCTGAGATGATAGGGTTTTCTAAATATACAATTTTGTCACCTGCAAACAGAGGCAATTTGACTTCCTGTCTTCCTATATGAATACTCTTTCTTTCTCTTGCCTGATTGCCCCGGCCAGAACTTCCAATACTATGTTGAGTAGGACTGGTGAGAGAGAGCATCCTTGTCTCACGCTGGTTTTCAAAGGGAATGCTTCCAGCTTTTGCCCATTCAGTGTGATATTGGCTTTGGGTTTCTCACAAATAGCTCTCATTATTTTGAGATGTGTTCCACCAATATCTATAACACCCTTGCTGTCAATATTAGACAGATCAATGAGACAGAAAATCAACAAGGATATTCAGGACTTGAACTCTGTTCTGGACCAAGCAGACCTAATAGACAGCTATGGAACTCTCCACCCCAAATCAACAGAATATACGTTCTTCTCAGCACCATTTTGCACTTATTCAAAAACTGACCTCATAATTGGAAGTAAAACACTCCTCAGCAAATGCAAAAGAAAGGAAATCATAACAGTCTCTCAAACCACAGTGCAATCAAATTAGAACTCAGGATTAAGGAACTCACTCAAAACCACACAACTACATGGAAACTGAACAATCTGCTCCTGAATGACTACTGGATAAATAATGAAATTAAAGCAGAAATAAATAAGTTCTTTGAAACCAATGAGAACAAAAGACACAACATACCAGAATCTCTGGGACACAGCTAAAGCAGTGTTTAGAGGGAAATTTATACCACTAAATGCCCACAGAAGAAAGCAGGAAAGATCTAAAATTGACACCCTAACATTACAATTAAAAGAACTACAGAAGCAAGAGCAAACAAATTCAACAACTAGCAGAAGACAAGAAATAACTAAAATCAGAGTAGAACTGAAGGAGATAGAGACACAAAATCAAAAACCTTCAAAAAATCAATGAATCCAGGAGCTGGCTTTTTGAAAAGATTAACAAAATAGACAGCTAGCCAAACTAACAAAGAAGAAAGAGAGAAGAATTGAATAGACATAATAAAAAATGATAAAGGGGATATCACCACTGATCCCACAGAAATGCAAACTACCATCAGAGAATACTATTAACACCTCTACACAAATAAACTAGAAAATCTAGAAGAAATGGATAAATTCCTGGACACATACACCCTCCCAATACAAAACCAGGAAGAAGTCAAATCCCTGAATAGAACAATAACAAGTTCTGAAATTGAGGCAGTAATTAATAGCCTACCAACCAAGAAAAGCCCAGGACCAGACAGATTCACAGCCGAATTCTACTAGAAGTACAAAGAGGAGCTGGTACCATTCCTTCTGAAACTATTCCAAAGAATAGAAAAAAAGGGACTCCTCCTTAACTCATTTTATGAGGTCAGCATCATCCTGATACCAAAACCTGGCAGAGACAGATCAAAAAAGGAGAATTTTAGGCCAATATCTCTGATGAACATTGATGCGAAAATTCTCAATAAAATTCGGGCAAACCAAATCCAGCAGCACATCAAAAACTTATCCACTACAATCAAGTCAGCTTCATTCCTGGGATGCAAGACTGGTTCAACATACGCAAATCAATAAATATAATCCATCACATAAACAGAGCCAATGACAAAAACCACATGATTATCTCAATAGATGTAAAAAAGGCCTTCGATAAAATTCAACACCACTTCATGCTAAAAACTCTCAATTGTATATTTCTATATCTGTTTTAAAAAGGAGAATCTTGAGGCTCTGAGATTCTGATCAGCTCAGTCACAGAGCTAGCAGGAGAGCTGGGATTGGAGTCTACACCTTCAGAAGCCAAAAGCTGTGATATTTCCGCTTACATAACACTGCCTCTAAAGTGAGACAAGTAACAACAGGAGGAAAAAAACAACAGAAAGAACAAAATAAAAAGAATCAATATGAAATGCTGAAACATGTAAATACTAACAGGGTAATGGTAATTTCTGAAAGCCTAAAGAGGAAAATTCCACACCACAATCCAAGAGATCTGATTAAGCAGGCTATTTTGTCACCTGAATATACTCTTCTATTACAACCCACCACAGGTCACATCTTTGCACCCACTGTATACAATGCCTGTGTGCACACACAAATGGCTCCCAAAGAAGACACTTAAAAATAGCTGTGCTGCCCTCTACTGTTGAAAAGAGAGCAAGCATGAAAACTGCAATCAGATTTGCTACTTAAGTTGTGTGACTAAGCTGATAAGTGAACAGCAGCAGAGTGCTACAAACATTATTTCATGATTATCAATCAGTGGTTCAATAGTAACTTTAGCATTGAAATAAATATTTTGACATTAATGAGATCAGTTTATTTGGCTTAACAAAGACAATATCATAACTGTTTATTGTTGGTGCTATCCTTGTTACTTGGATTGTGTGCTTAAGACTAGCTGAATAGACATGAATATTCAGTATTTAAAGCTAGTTTTCAGATTCTTGTAATGTCAGGGCTAAATAAATCTTAAGGGTCACATAGAGGTAAACGGATGTCTTACACATGACAACTCTGATCCATAGGCAGCAGTTGCCTGGAGAAATGTATAAATAAGGATTTGGAGACTCTACCCAAGCTCAGTGACAAAGAAGATTACTATTGATTAGTAATGTCTTCCAAGTAAGAGAAAGTGAGATAATGCTATACGTGCAACATCCATCTGTATCTGGGCTAAATCAGACTGCCATCCCTAGGTTCGTCCGATCACTTTACAGAGAAGGAAATCAAGGCCCACTGAGATGAAATTGCTTGTTAAAGATCTTATTGCCGCTGGAAATTAGGCTGGGTCAATCCTATTACTGGGTATATACCCAGAGGGATATAAAGCACTCTACCATATAGATACATGCACACAAATGTTCATTGCGACACTGTTCACAATAGCAAAGACATGGAATCAATCTAAATGCCCATCAGCGACAGACTGGATAAAGCAATTGTGGTACAAATACACATACAATACTATACAGCCATAAAAAAGAATGAAATCTTGTCTTTTGCAGGAACATGGATGGAGCTAGAGGCTATTATCCTCAGCAGATGAATGCAGGAACAAAAAACCAAATACTTCATGTTCTCACTTATAAGTGGGAGCTAAATGATAAAAACTTATGAACACAAAGAAGGAAACATCAGACACTGGGTATAGTTGAGTGGGAAAGGTGGGAGGAGGGAGAGGAGCAGAAAAAATAATTATTGGGTACTGGCCTTAATTCCTGGGTGATGAAATAATCTGTACAATAAACCCCCATGACATGAGTTTACCTATGTAACAAACCTTCACATGTACCCTGAACCTAAGATGAAAGTTTAAAAAAAATACCTGTAATGTGAAAACCCTTTACTAGTGGGATTAATATTGTTTGGGCAATTGTCATCACTGTAAAAGTGGCTGTTAATAGCATTTTCTACTTGCTGTGTGCTGGGCACTGTACTATATTCTTTACTAATTATTATCTCATTTAATTATCAAAGACTCCTTTGGCATTGGATATTATTACCCTTGTTTTTTAAAAAAAGAAAAAAGAAAGAGAGAGAGAGGGAGGGAGGGAGGGAGGAAAGACGGAAGGAAGGAAGGAAGGAAGGAAGGAAGGAAGGAAGGAAGGAAGGAATTAGGCCAGATCAAGAATTCAAGCATCCTGTATTCTGGAACATTCTTCTTGCCATTAGATATAAGTTTCTTAGCTAGACCTCCAGGAACGGAGGACAAGACATTTCAGCCCAAACTTTAAAAAGTAAAAAGTGTGTTCATTCTCAATACAGCTTTAAGATAATTCTTTACTGTCACCAAGGCACATGTTTTCCTCTTTACATAGACCAAACGGCTTTGTGAAAGGTAAGGGCACAGGCAAAGCCTTTTCGTCTTATAATTGATCTTTTTGATGATTTGTTCATAAAGAAATAGAATGTCCCATTGTGGAGTCATTTCCATGGTTACCTATTGATTTCCTATAGGAAGCATACTGTTTACACGGCCATCAGGTCTTTATTGTGGAGGGTAAATCACCCTCTGAGTTTTCGCTTTATCTGCAACCTGAGGCATGTAAAAATTAGCTCTGCAAAATTACCAGAACAAGATAAATAAATGATTCATGCGAATTGGTTTTGCATGAATAAGTGATTAATCCTCTCTTTCAAATTTGCTATGAGAGAATGCAGAATTAATGTAATTCTATGCAAACAGAAGCCCACTTTTCTGAATGCTGACCTAATTGTAGGTATTTATGAGGCAAAATATATGTAAAATTTCAGTGGTTTTTAAAAAACTAATGATACTGCTACTGAAAATCAGGAACCAAACTTCTCTTTATAAACCTTAACTGCAGATGCACATGGATAAGATTGTGATTTACCCTAAAAGTTCCTTCAAAGCATCTTGTAATTTGGCATTCCAAAGGTATATGACCTTAGTGTTCCAAAGTAGGACTTAGAATTGCTCACTAAATAGCCTAGTCCTTAAACCACAGTCCATGTGGCAGCCTTAGTGGCCTGAATTAATTAGGTTCTTGGAAGAAACGCACCTAGGACTCCAGAGTTTTCACATAATGAGAAATCAGTGCATCATTCAATAAATCAGTAAAACACTCAAGAATCCAAGACAACATCAACAAAAATAAATCCCTTTAACTGGGGACATAAAATAACAATTCTACTCTATGGAGATGTGCCTCAGCATTGTGCTAGAAGCTTGGGTCTCTTCCTCCAAGAGTATTTCACTTGTAGTCAGGAACTTTGAACATAAATCCAGACCAAACAAGTGTTTCTATAAGTCACAAAATAAGAATACTAGGAAGAAGAGATCATCTTGGGCTGGATGAGCAAAGAAGGCTTCTTGGTTTGTGCAAAATTGTAGCTTTTGCCATTACTTTCAACAGCAAAGGAAATTTTGGCAAAATATATTTTTAGGAGACTTGCAGAAGCCGTGAGAGTTGAATAGATATAAATAGAAAATTACAGTAGCTAACAGTTAGTGAGCATTTACCATAGGACAGGTGCTCTGCCAAACCCTTTATACTCTATCTTATTTTACCCTCATAACTATCCAATGAGGTGAGTAAGTTATTATCATTCTCTTTTTTATAGGTTAGATCAATGAGGTTAGACCAGGTGTGGTGGCTCACGCCTGTAATCCCAGCATTTTGCGGGACCGAGATGGGTGGATCACCTGAGGTCGCGAGTTCGAGACCAGCCTGACCAACATGGAGAAACTCCATCTCTACTAAAAATACAAGATCAGCCCAGCATGGTGGCGCATGCCTGTAATCCCAGCTACTTGATAGGATGAGGCAGGAAAATTGCTGGAACCCAGGAGGCAAAGATTACAGTGAGCCAAGATCACGCCATTGCACTCCAGCCTGGGCAATAAGAGAGAAACTTTGTCTCAAAAAAAAAAAAAAAAAAAGGAAAGAAAGAAAAGAAAAAGAAAAAGAAAGCTGAGGTGCTAAACAACTAGTGTGACAGGGCTAGTTCCAATTATTCTAATACATACTGTCTCCTGAGTCTACAATCATAACTAAACCATTTCAGGCAGAGAGAAAAAGGGAATATAGTGGCAAGAAAGTAAATCACATAGCAAGAGAGTGACAGAGGGTAAATCACTACATCAACAGAGAGTGATGTAGCAAAGGGAGGAAGGGCTGGGAAAACTGCATGAGGGCGGATTACAGAAAGCTCTGAATGCCATTCTTGGTAGGATAAGATGTGAGAACTGAACCCCAACTGAGAAGGTGCCAATTAATTCAGGTGGCACTGACCTGTGAGGCTGAGGAGGTCTTAATCACCAGAACACTAAATGCTCATTATCCAACCTTTTAATTAGCAAAGAAACTACCCCATCTGGAAAAGTTTTCAGCAAAGAACCAAGATTTGATCATGCTGTTAAGGAAAAAAAAAAAAAAAGAAAAGAAAAGAAAAGAAATAAACAATCCTCTGATCTCTCCCAGGCAACAACTCTTGTATTTCAGATGTATGTTTTCTTATCTTCCAGGTCCCCATTGGAGAGAAAATGAGGAAAAGGAAGAACAGATGGGGCTAAAAGCAGAAGGTACCTGATGAAAGAAAAAAAGCAAGGCTGGGGGAAGGGTGTTTAGAGAAGGACTGGGAGAACAAAAGCAAAGAATTCTGAAATGTAAGGTTATTTCCTCTGCTGAACTACACACACAAAGTGGTTCTATTTACTGCTTTGCAATATTGAATGACTCTAGCAAGTACTGGTGGCAATCGGTGCCTAGGAATAATCACATGGATCTCTCAGCAGAAAGGTGACTTTACAGAACCAGGTCACTAATAAGGGCCTGGGGCATGTATATCACCACGTAGGTATGAAAATGCAGGACAGAGTCAGGCTATGCCAACATCTTCAATTCATACATGTGAAAAATGAAACCCAAGAAGGTCAACAGAAGGGGCACTGGCCTTGGAATCAGAAAGGTAGTCTTTTCCCTGAAAGAGGATAAATGTACTTTCCCAAGGTGACAAGATAAGTAGTAGAGTGCCTACATTTTGTTTCTTGCCTCTTAGGAGAGCATGTTCTCTTCTGTTCCCATGAACTTCAGAATGAGCCACATCTTTACGCAAAGCCTCCTCTGCCACTTATATGTGTGACCTTAGGTAAGTTATCCTCTTTATCATACAGATAAATAAAACAAGTTCTTTGATCTCAAACAACTAAAGTAAATCAGGCACAGATGGGTAGGCAAAGTCCAACAGGAGGAGTTGGTGTTAAGTGACTCAACTTTCTTCCCAGCACGAGGCTCATAGTATAATTATAACTAAGAGAGTAGAATTTACCACTTCAGTAGGGGAAAGGCTCCCCGTGCTTTTCCACAGCTTCCAAAGTTGGTTTGATGAGTATGGGGGAAGAGAAGGAAACTGGGACAACACCTTCAATACTAGATAGTATTTATCAGTCACTCAGAGCTGTCCACAGTCACTCAGAGCTGTCCACCATGCTTACAGGTTGGTGTATATTATTTCATTCAATCCCCCAATAATCCTTTAGATTATTATTTCAGTTGTACACATGAGAAAATTGAACTTCAGAAAAATTAAGGGACTTGCCCAAATCCCACTAGATTTAGCACTGGGCTCCAAACTAATAGCAAACTAGAGAGCTCTTATGTGAACAACCATATTACTGCAGCTTTCCCAGTGTAGTTGCCATGACCAACTCAGGGCTCTCCAGTCCAAACAAGGAGGTCGTGCTAATCTGTTCATACATCTTAACTCCCAGGAATCATTTCCATTCCCCATGGAGCAGAATTTTGGAAAGCAAATTCAACAAATTTTGCAAGGTACTGGGGGAAATGTGGCTACTACACAGACATAAAAGACAACTTTCCTGTTCTCTAAGAACTTACAGTTTAGCATGAAAGTGGTAAGTAAACAGACAACAGCAAGTTAGACATCTTATTCAGAGATATATTTGAGCGTGCACATGTACAAAGAAGGGGGAAGAAAATGAACAGGGAGGGAGACATTGAGGAAAAGCTGAGGTAGAAGGGAGAGAAGGAGGGAGGGAGGGATGGATCGAGGAAGGGAGGAATCGAGGGAGATAGCGAGGAAGGGAGGGAGGGAGGGAGGGAGGGAGGGGAGAGAAGGGAAGGGAGGGAGGGAGGGAGGCAGGTTTTGTCTGTCAGGCACTGTGTTAGCTATATATTGCCTTATCTCAATTCTCCCAATACCCAGTTGTCGATATCATTACTCCCATCATATTCCTCCTCCTAACCTTCATCACCCTTAGAGTGACCTAGTCTTGCATGATATGGTTCCTGCCTTCCTCTGTGACATACATCCTACCACACTGACCCCTCTCCTATGCCTTAAACATATCAGTCTCCCTTCAACCTCAGGGCACTTGCTGTTCTCTCCAGCTCAAATGTCCCCCCACTGCCTCCAGATGTCCACATGGCCTGCTTCTCTCTCTCTCTTCCTTCTACTCAAACGTTGCTTCCACAGAAAGGCTCCCCTTGATCCCCCTAATAACCTACCTCTCAGCTCCACTCTCATCTCCTTACTCTGGTTTATTTTTCTTCAAGGCACTTATCATTACCAATCTTTCTTTATTTATATTTGTTTGTTGTTTGTCTCCCCATTCCTCCACTAGAATGTAAACATTTACTCTCTCTCAGGATACTGGGCAGTGACTGTTTATTTTTATATATCCCCAGAGGAGTCTAAACAGTGCCTGACATATAGTAAGTGCTCAACAGAAATTTCATGAATGAACTAATGAATCTGCCTTTGCAAGATATGAAACTGGGGTTCAGACGAGTTACGCATCTTGGCTAGGTCACACAAATGGACCTACCAACTTCATGACATTGTTATGCTCATTCCTGCCTCAGGTTTTGGGCCTTGAAAAATCTCTCCTCCTGTAGGTCTGGTGACGGATCTTCACAGAGCTGGCTCCTTCCCATAGCTTCAGAAGGGCTTTCTGGGGTCACCTGCTTTAAAATTGCCCCTTCCACTCCCATTACCCTATTTTACATTCTCCATGACACTTACTACTCTCTGAAATTACCTTAATTTGTTATCTCCCCTATTAGAATATAAGTACTAGAGAAATTGGACCAGTGAGATTACTTGTTTCTCATTCACGGCCTGCCTACAGCAGCACAAGCAATACAAAAACAAACCAAAAAATGAATGAGCGTGTGTATGTAGGTCTCTTAGGACCATGCTTGGCCCATAATAAGTGCTTACTAGCTACTAGTTACTAATTTTTTAGTAGTAGAGATTTAATAGGCAAAGACTGTAGGAAAAGATGTTCAAAACAAGGGAATAGTGTGAATTAAAGACTAGCTTTTCTTAAACTATGTGGCCAAGGTAGTTTTACCCATAAGTCTGTGTCCTGGGCAAAAATAGTGGAAACTGGCTTCAGTGCAATCACCAGACTTCTGGAGGAGTCTTTCACTCCATATGGATCAAAAATGGTGTGTTTCAACCAGGAGCATGGCTTTGGACATCTTGTACAATTCACATATTTGTTAGTCATATAAACATTTCAATTTCAAGAATGGCATCTAATGTGCAGTTTAATTTGAACTCCATTTTGTAACTCTCCGAGCTGACAAATGTAGTTATTTTCACTTGCAGCAACATGGTTTTGTTGAATAGTGTGTGGCTATCCAGGGCTGGAAGAAAGCAAAACACCAATCAATAAGAGCAACAAAACTGGAAATCCACAAGACGTGTGGCCTGAAACATGTATAATTTTTAATTCACAATTTACTTAAAAGATTGATTCTCCCAAAAGAAAGAACATAAGTGATAAATTGAAGTCTTACTGTGCAGAAAAATGAACACAGTGCTGATATGTCTTTAAGATTTCTCCACAACCAACAGAGAAGAAAAGGTAACTTCTGGACCCTGAAGTAAATCTTATTTTTATCTGGAGGATTATTTGGACATAGCTGCTATTGCCAAAAAAAGATTAATCCATACTATGCCCACCTCCCACAGGCTCTACAACCATTCCAAAGAAAAACAGGTGAGGAGCTAAAAGATGTTGCAAAGATCAGCGAATTTGGAACAAAAACATCTGTATTCAAATATTGACTCTGTGGTAGGTAAGACTGGAGGATCAGACAGGAGGGCAAATATGTTGAATCTTTACTTTTTTTTTTTTTTTTTTTTTTTTTTGAGACAGAGTCTTGCTCTGTCGCCCAGGCTGGAGTGCAGTGGCGCGATCTCGGCTCACTGCAAGCTCCGCCTCCCGGGTTTACGCCATTCTCCTGCCTCAGCCTCCGGAGTAGCTGGGACTACAGGCGCCCGCCACCTCGCCCGGCTAGTTTTTTGTATTTTTTTAGTAGAGACGGGGTTTCACCGTGTTCGCCAGGATGGTCTCAATCTCCTGACCTCGTGATCCGCCCGTCTCGGCCTCCCAAAGTGCTGGGATTACAGGCTTGAGCCACCGCGCCCGGCCTGAATCTTTACTTAAAGACCAACTCCCTTGCTGCCTACTTTTTTTTTTTAAGAGACAGATTTTGCTATGTTTCCCAAGCTGAAGTGCAGTGACTATTCACAAATGCAATCATAGCACACTACAGCCTTCAAATCCTGGGATCAATCAGTCCTCCTTTCTCAGCCTCCTGAATAGCTGGGACTGTACCTATCTATTTTTGTGCTCCACACTTATCTATTTCCCTTAAGAGGTAAAGGTTAGTATTTGAGACTTGTCCCTTGAAGCAGGCCTCCCAAGAAACAAGTGGGTTTTCTGCAAAGTGCCAATGAAAACTGGCAATGGCCTAAATCTTAATGACATTAATCCTGGTCAATGATGGCAAGTCTTGGATCCCAGTCCCCCAGTTATGCCAGTTTCTCTAGCAGTGAATGCTGATGTGGCAAATCCAGCTGACAGCTTGCTAGACTATACAGCTGCAACCACAAGAGTTGGAATCCAGCCTGCTAATTACTCCAGCAGAGAGGCTGGTGCTACCCCAAACATAAATGCTGAGTTAGCAGCATGGAGCTAGAGCCAACTCATATTGCTGTTGTATCCTGGCTGATCTCTGAATATAGCAAGGAGGAGCTGATGCTTCCCTAATAATTCAACTTGAAAGCCCCAAAGCCCAAGGATGGGGGTCTCTCCCAGAATCTGACTTGCAGCCATACCGAATTGCTGTGTGCTACCCTAGAATGTGATGAACAATGAGAAAATCATATATCTACTACTGCATACTTTTGTAAGTTTGCCTCTAGGGCTGAGATACATTCTGGCTGTACACATTCTGGCTATTTGTCCTGGTCCCCACAATACCTCATTGATAATATTTATGAAGTGAAGAATAATACTTCTTGATAACTTTTTGGAAGTTGATGAAATAGAAAAAGAAGGTTCAAATGTCTACATTTTTATGTATACAGTTATATATATTTACAACTTCTGATAGTTCTTCTTTTTCTCAGATCACATGAGCCTCTGGACTCTGGAGTAAACATGTAAATATATACATATATGTCTCTGTATGTGTGTGTTTCTGTGTCTGTATTATCTATATTTATATTTATATTTATATTTCTAGGCATTTTGAGGTCCTGTGGTAAAGGCCTTGGCCATGTCTGCACAAAAGTCAGCATGGGATATCCTCAAAGGTGCAAGGCTCCACCTATGTAGACACTACTGGGAGCAGGATGCCTGGGAGACGAAGCAGGGCAGCATAATTTTTTGTAGCAGAGGCAGCATCTGGGGGTTGTCTTTGTCTGAGGATTGTTGCAAAAGAGTTCATAATGTGCAGTTCCCTATCTTCCCCAACCCTTCAAAGATGGGAAAGATCTTCATTTAGATATTCCATCCTGCCCAGTTTTTTTACTGATCTAGGCAATGCCAGGTGCCCTTAACACACACACACACACACACACACACACACACACTTCCTGCAATATATTGTGCAGAAAATTAGCATTGCTGTCATAGTCCCACTATCAGGAGAGTTTGGAGTAATGCCCAGCCTAGTCCATAATAAAAAATTCTGGCTCAGTGTCCTGATTAAAAGCATATTATCCTTTCTTGTCTATAGCTCCGTTCTTAATTTCAGTCTAGCCCAAGATGCTATGTAAGGTGGCTTGGCATGCAGGCCCATATGTTCCTTTCTGCTCTGAGTACAAGTAGAACTGGCAGAGCTGGGGATTCAAATTGAGCTCTCTCTTATTCTGAACCCCATGCTCTTTCCCATGAAGAGTTGTTGTTGTTGTTGTTGTTCATCTGTTAGGGGCTGTTAGGGGTTGACTTGTGTTTCCTCCATCCTCCCTGAAAAAGATATTTTGTAGCCCTAACCACTTAGTACCCCAGAATGTGACCATATTTGGAGATATGGTCTTTATAGAAGTAATAAAGTTAAAATAGGGTCATTTGGTGTGAGCTCTAATCCCATATAACTGATGTCCTTATACAAAGAGGAAATATGAATACCAAGAAAGAGACACAGGAATCAGAGAAAAGACAGACACCTATGAGCCAAGGAGAAAGGCCTAGGACAGATTATTCCCTCACGATCCTCAGAAGGAACCAAGCCTACCAACAACACCTTGATCTTGGACATTCAGCCTCCAAAACTGTGATGCAATCAGTGGTGCTTTGTTATGCCAGTCCCAACAAACTAATACAAGAGAAATTCAGAGTTTCAAACTGGAAGTGCATGTCCATGAACATTAAATTGTTGCAGCCATCCAACTGTACAGTGCAGAGCTCCAGAGGGCAGCATTCCCAGGGTCACATCATGGTGCATTCCTGCCCTAGATGTCATACACCACACAGCGTCACACAGTGTCCCTGACCAAGCTGACACAGAGTCTCCTCCTGTGAGACACCTTTTACACATGTTACATATGTTAAACCTGTTATAAATTTAGCTAAATTGCCCTCAAAGTAAAGATTATAAAAGAAGGATGTTAAGGGAGATGCTATTGGGTTTGTTGCAGTGCATTTAGAAATAGATAACTTAAGGGCCATAGGATATGGGACTGTTTTTTAGCACAAAATTATAAAAGCGGAGAACTAATGTATGTTAACCTATCAGGAAACTCATCTGAGTATGAGCTCGGCAGATGTTTTGATTGTCTATGGAGGGCTGGACTTCCCACTTTCCTCCCATTCATCTGACAGGATCAGTTTTTCAGGTGGTAAGTTAGGAACAAGGTGAGAAGTAGGTGGCTCCAGACACCCTGGATATAGCACTGTTTTCTGTTCATGAGATTCAGATGGCCTGATAATTAAAGCTGTCTCCACAACAGAATGGCTTTCCTCATCTAGCATTCCTGGCACAGGGTAATTCAACTGAAGACTGGGTTCATTTATCCATTCAACTCCATAATAAATACTTATTGAGTATTAGGCAATGTCCTGGATATTGGAGGAATACAAAGAATGTGCCAGTCATATCAATCTTGCTCTCAAAGAGTTTATGTTCTAGTAGGAGAAATACAGTAGATACGTAGAAAATTCCAATATAGAATATAAAACTATGTGTCATAGAAAAAGCGCAGTTAAAATGCCACAGGAGTTCAGAGTAGTTTAGGAAGGAAGACATTGGGAGAGTGATGGCTTTTAAGCTATATGAATGACATTAACAGATAGAGAAAATGGCATCAGCCAAGATAGAGAGGAGAAGTTGAAGGTTGACTGGAGTACAGGGCATGTTTTGGGGAGCTAGAAAATACAATTGGAAAGGTCGTCTATATCTTCTTTGGAGACAGTTTTAACCACTAGACCAGGAATGTAAGTTTTATTCTGAGGACCAATAGGAGCCACTCAAAGAAGACAACCTTACAGAGATGTTGACAGAGAAATTCCAAAGATAAGAAGTTACCCTCCAGGCAAGGTGGCTCACTCCTGCAATCTCAACACTTTGGGAGGCCAAGGCAAGCGGATCATGAGGTCAGGAGATTGAGACCATCCTGGCCAACATGGTGAAACCCCATCCCTACTAAAAGTACAAAAATTAGCTGGGCGTGGTGGCGCGTGCCTGTAGTACCAGGTACTCAGGAGGCTGAGGCAGGAGAATCACTTGAACCCAGGAGGCAGAGGCTGCAGTGAGCCAAGATTGCACCATTACACTCCAGCCTGGGTGACAGAGCAAGACTTTGTCTCAAAAAAAAAAAAAAAAAAAAGAAGTTACCCTACCAAGTGACTTCTGAAATCTCCTTCTCAGATCACTGAGTCTCTGGATTCATGCTGAAGAAGAAACAACAATCCCTTATCATAGATAAGGACCACATCAGTTGAGATAGGACTTGGAGGGTGGGGAAGCTATGAAATCCTTCTGAAAGAATGGCTATATTTTAGGGGATCACAAAGAATGCAAAGTTCAAGCAACTAAAGGGAATAGAAAATCCAAGCTATGTAGGGGGCTCTTCCCTTTCTCATGATCCCCCTGGGCAAGAAGCCAGTTCAGAAGACATCATCAGCTTATTTTCTCACAAACAACAATTTATCAGTAAGAAAGTGATATTTTTCCTTTGCCTGACTCCTTAACACATAATTGGTAGTACCTCCCATACCTGATTATCTTAGAACAAAGCTGAAGTAAAAATAACTATTGTGAGCTGGAAGAAATAAACTAAACTCTCGGTGTCTTTGACCTCATTAGATCCATTTACAGTCAACTTTAGCCAAGAGAAGCAACGATTTAGAGAGCAGCTAGAAGGGATTTGTGGAATCCACTGAGCTGGAATTTGGCGCACTGAGCTAATCCTGCAAAACTATGATAATAAAATTACAAAGCTTGACCAAAGAAAGCTTCGTGCATTGTGTGGACTTGTACCTAAAATCACCCTTAGTCTGAAATATCCTTTTTTTCTTCCGCAGGAATTGGCTAACTGTATTGCTCTATTTATGCCATCTTTGCACCTAAATACTATGATTAACTTGAAGTGTGGTTTCCAAAAACTTCTTATGAGGAAACAGATAAATATGGAAAGATGTATGCAGAAAGATGTTTACTGCAGCAATGCCTAAGATAAAGACTGAAAACAATATAAACATCCATCAGGAGACGACTGCTTAAGTGTATTATAGTAACACACTGAACTATCATCCAGCCAATAAACAGAGTAAGTTAGATGTACTAACAAGAAAACATGTCCATCTGTTGCCCATGTGTCCATTAAATATTGCTAGGAAAAAGAAGTAGGATGCAAACAGTATGTATAACATGAACTAATTTTTAACTTTGTATGTATGTTTGAGAAAGAGAAAAGCATAAAAATGGTGAATCAAATTAACAGTGATTTTTCTGTGGAAGACTGGGATTGTAGTGAATCCTTCATTTTCTCCCTATGCACTTCTGAATGGCTTGGATTTTGTTACAATGAGTATGTACTGTTTTCATAATTAGAAAAATGATATTTCTATTAGAAAAGGAAGATAAAGAGACTAATTCTTCATTATGCTTTCCAAATTTTAATATTACTTATATCAGATATTATTTTAAGATCTTTTTAAACTACTCAGTGTAGTGGAAGCAATAATGGACCTACAAGCCAGTCTTCAGTTGTGAGTTCCAGCTCTCTGTTTTTCTTATCTGAGCCTCAGCTATCTTCATATATAAAATAAGTGGCTATATTTACTGACTCACAAAGTCCCTACTAATCCTCACATTTCATAATTCTAAATGGAAATAAATACACCAGGCATTGAATCCTGTCTTATGAGATATGGCCTAAAATGAGGCCCACAAACTGCTATAATCCAAAGACAAGTACGACCGGTCCCTCTGAACTCTTGGAAAAGCTGGATTACATAATAGAATAACTTTCTATCATAGATCCCCAAGTCACTAGCACATTCTAGTTCACTAAGCAAAGAATGCAAGGGAAAACAGAATGAGTCTTTTTATACACTTACAGTCAGAAGTTCTGTCAATAATTCTACAATCATCTCCAGCCCCAACACACACAATTTATTAGACAGGAAACTGAGGTCACAGAGGCAAAGGGTCTTGTACAAAATCTCACAGCTAATGAGTAGAAAATTCAGGATTACAAACATTTAATCATTTCTGGGCTGAGTGTAATGCTTCTTAGATCTCAGATTTTAGGCTAAACATATGATAAGTTCAAAACAGTGCTTTGACTGTCCCCCACAGCCCTACACCCAAAGAATTTCTTTATGATATCCTCCACAGCCCAATCCACATCTCTGAAACTGAAACACATTAAAAGGAAAAAACTTCTGAAGAAGGATAATTTCCATTTCCTTTTCCACCCACATATGTGCAGGCACACTGATATAAAAAGGGACTTTAAAGATTTTGTGGAATCTTAAGCAAAAAGAACAAAGTCAGAGGTATCACATTACCCAACTTCAAACTATACCATAAGGCTACAGTAACCAAAATGGCATGTTACTGGTACAAAAACAGACACATAGACTAACGGAACAGATAAGGTAACCCAGAAATAATACTGCACACCTACAGCCATCTAATCTTCGACAAAGCCAACAAAAATAAGCAATGGGGAAAGGACTCCCTATTCAATAAAAGGTGCTGGAATAAAGGGCTAGCCATATGCAGAAGAATGAAACTGGACCCTACCTTTCACCATATATAAAAATTAACTCAAGATGGATTAAAGATTTAAATGTAAGACCTAAAGATTTAAATATGAGAATCCTAGAGGAAAACCTAGGAAATACAATTTTGGACATTAAGCTTTGGGAAAGAATTTGACTAAGTCCTCAAAGGAATTGTAATAAAAATGAAAATTAGCAAGTGGGATGCAATTAAATAAAGGGTTTCTACATAGCAAAAGAAACTATCAACAGAGTAAACAGACAACCTATAGAATGGGAGAAAATATTCCCATAATATGTATCTGACAAAGATCTAATATCCAGACCCTATAAGGAACTTAAACAATTCTACAAGCAAAAAATAATAATAATAATATCATTAAAAAGTGAGAAAAGGACATGAACAGACACATCTCAAAAGAAGACATACAAGTGGCCAACAAACATATTAGTAGAAAACACTCAACATCACTAATTATCAGAGAAATGCTAACCAAAACCACAAAGAGATACCATCTTATACCAGTCAGAATGGCTATTATTAAAAAATCATAAAACAACAGATGCTGATGAGGCTGTGGAGAAAAGGGAATGCTTATACATTGTTAGTGGAAATGTAAATTACTTCAGCCACTGTGAAAAGCAGTTTGGAGGTTTATCAGAGAACTTAGAACAGAACTTAAAATTTAAAACATTCAAACCAGCAATCCAATCACTGGCTACATATCCAAAAGAAAATAAACTGTTCTACCAAAAAGACACATGCATTTATATGTTCATCACAGCCCTATTCACAATAGCAAAGACATGGAATCGACCTAGGTTCCCATCAACAGTGGATCAGATAAAGCAATGGTTCCCAACCTGTTTGACACCAGGGACTGGTTTTGTGGAAGACAATTTTTCCACAGATGGAGGTGGGGAGGGGAGGTGGTGAAATGCTTTCAGGATGAAACTGTTTTACCTCAGATCATCAGGCATTAGATTCTCATAAGGAACATGCAACCTAGGTCCCTCTCATATGCAGTTCACAATAGGGTTTGCACTACTATGAGAATCTAATGTTGCAGCTGATCTGACAGGAGGCAGAGCTCAGGTGGTAATGCTCACCCGCCCACCACTCACCTCATGCTGTGCGGCCCAGTTCCTAACAGCCCATGGACTGGTACCAGTCTGTGGCCCAGGGGCTGGGGACCCCTGGGATACATAAAATGTAGTACATATATACCATGAAATACTACACAGCCATAGCAAAGAATGAAATCGTATCCTTTGTAGCATCATGGATGCAGCTGGAGGCCATTATCCCAAGTGAATTAACAGAGGAACATAAAATCAAATACTGCATGTTCTCACTTATAAGTGGGAGCTAAACATTGGGTACTCATGGACATAAAATGGCAACAACAGAAACTGGGAACTACTAGATGGGGAAAGGAGGAAAGTGAGGAAAGGGGCAAAAAATCACAGGGTACTATGGTCACTACCTGGGTGATGGGATCATTCAGACCTCAAACCTCAGCATCACATAACAAACCCATGTAACAAATCTAAAACCATTTTTCTGGAAAAATGGAATTAAAAGATAAAAATAAAAAATATAAACTTTATTTCTCTATACCATCACCATCAGATTCATGACATTTTTGTAAGTAATGATAACAGCCATTTAGCCATCCCTAAAGGACTCAGGATCCTGGTAAGTTAACCATGTCCACACAGTCTTTTTACATTGTTAATAAAATAAAAATGAGTGTCTTTTAAAGGTTTCTTAAGATTAGAAAACAGAAATAAGTCAAAAGAAGCCAAATCAGGACTATAGGGTGGATACCTAATGAGTTCCCATTGAAACTCTTGCAAAATTGCCCTAGTTTGTTGAGAAGTATGAGCAGGAGCGTTGTTGTGGCGGAGAAGGTCTCTCTGGTGAAGTTTTCCCAGGCGTTGTTGTGCTAAAGCTTTGGCTAACTTTCTCAAAACACTCATAAGAAGAAGATGTTATCATTCTTTGGTCCTCCAGAAAGTCAACAAGCAAAATGCCTTGAACATCCAAAGAAACTATTGCCATGACCTCTGCTCTTGACAGTTCTGATTTTGCTTTGAGTGGACCACTTCTCCCTCTTTGTAGCCATTGTTTTGAATGTGCTTTATCTTCAGCATTGTATCCGTAAAACCATGTTCCATTTCCTGTTACAATTCTTCAAAGAAATGCTCCAGGATCTTGATCACACTTGTTTAAAATTTCCATTGAAAGCTCTGCTCTTGTCTGCAGCTGATCTGAGCACAAAAGTTTTACCACCCATCCAGTAGAAAGCTTGTTCAACTTTAATTTTTCAATCAGAATTGTGTAAACTGAATGAACTGAGATATCTATGGTGTATACTATTGTCTGTGTTGTTAATCCTTGGTTCTCTTCAATGAGGGCATGAACAAGATGAATTTTTTTCTTGCAAGTTGATATGGATGGCCTGCTACTGCAGGCTTCATCTTCAAAATCATCTTGCCTCTTCTTAAAACAAGTCATCCATTTGTGAACTGCTGATTTCTTTGGGGCACTATCCCCATAACCTTTTGGTAAAGCATCAATGATTTCACCCAAGCTTCATTATAAATTTGATGTTCATGTTTCTCTGATAGGGCTCTTTTCAGACTGATGTCTTATCCTTCTTAGTGTCTCAAACTAGATTCTGTTCAGACATGTTATAATAAGTTAGTACAAATTTACTTTGATGCAAAATTTTTAAATCTGTGCATAGTTTTTTCATAACACACATTTTCTATGAACTTGTGAAGAGCCCTCATACACCTATCACTTACTTTGTATAATTTGCTTTAAAGCTGCAACCACACTCAAGGTGTAGATCACAGTTATCCTGGTTACCTGGAAGGAACAAAACAAAAAAAGACTTTAAGATGGAAGATATATTTAAAATTAGGGCTGAGTTAGAAGTGTAGAGCAGCTGTGTTTAATAGAAAAATCATGAAACTAGGAAATAAAAGACCTGGGTTCAAGTTCTGCCTCTGTTACTCAGTTCTGGTAGGACCTTGGTCAAGTTATTTAAGATTTCTAAGCCTAATTTCCATATGTATAATTTAAGAACTATTCACTCATTCTCGTGGTGTTTATGGTATAGTGGGAGAGTTAAATATTAAATAATCATACAATAAATGAATGAGGATTTGAAGACAACTAATATGGTCCCTTCAGAGAATATAACAAAAGTACCTGACCTCCTTCGTAGCAGGTGATGCTTCAACTTGGATTTGACAGATGAGTATTCATTAATTCACTGAAAGGAGGAAGGAGTTAAGAGGAAGTATATTCGAGGAAAAGGTACCACCATGTTCAAAGGCTCTGTGGTGGCAGGAAGCATAGCTGGTTTGAGGAAATGAAAAGAGGGCCAGTAAAAACGGCCACTGAAAAGTTTAAAATATGAGAGTGAATGTTACAGGGTAGCTGTGAGACAATATGAAACAGGGCACAGAACATTTATTTAAGTATTAAAGCACAAAATATATTAGGTGTTGATAGGATAAAAGTATACGAATCATCTAAAAGAACTCTTCCCCAACACAAAGGCACTGTCAAAATACTAGCTGGTGTCGTTCAGTGACTAGGGTACTCGGCTAATAAAGGCAGGAATGGAATAAAACAGCACCACGGTGACTTTTTTCAAGTTGAAAATCTTGCAGCAGAAAGAACAAAAGATACAGGTTCACCATGCATAAAAGAACCTGCCTGTAGGGCAAACAAATGACAGAATTTGTCAGAAATCTCCACTACAGAACCACCAATGAATACCAACCCAGTTTGACACAGTACAGGTGAAATGCCAGAACAGAAGCCCCCAGGTTGTGATCAAATGCAGCTGCTCAGAAACAATTCAAAATGCAAACAATGGACTTCCTGAACTCCTGGATCAAGTTTCAACCACAGAAATTATAAGCTGACTTTGTCACAACTAAAATTTATCCCACAAAATGGATATTTTCTTTTGAACTTGCATGAAACTAAAAAAAAGGTATCAATAGAATTGATAGGTCATTTGTCTTTCTCAAGAACACTGCTGGGGAAATTACTTATAAGACTTATAAATGAGGGTGATATAATGTCAGCTCTGATAAGGATATTAATTAAAAGAAAATTGTTGACATTTCTGCAAGTTCAGCCTATCAGATCAAACACAAACCCAAAGGAAGGAAGAAGGTCAAGGTGATATTGTATAAGCCAGAAAGTGGGTTAAAAGTTTCTGGACAAGCTAAGACATATGAAATTGCAGACCTGTGGGATTTTATGCTTATAGAAAATCTAAACTAGAACCATCTACAACTTAAATGGAAAGGAATTTGTAGAAACAACATACTAGATAGCAATCAGCATGATAATACAGAGCAGATCAATGTAAATTTTCTTTTTTTTTTTTTTTTTTTTTTTTTGAGATGGAGTCTCGCTCTGTGGCCTGGGCTGGAGTGCAGTGGCCAATCTCAGCTCACTGCAAGCTCTGCCTCCCGGGTTCACGCCATTCTCCTGCCTCAGCCTCCCGAGTAGCTGGGACTACAGGCGCCCGCCACCTCGCCCGGCTAGTTTTTTGTATTTTTTAGTAGAGACAGGATTTCACCATGTTAGCCAGGATGGTCTCGATCTTCTGACCTCGTGATCCGCCCGCCTCGGCCTCCCAAAGTGCTGGGATTACAGGCTTGAGCCACCGCGCCCGGCCGTAAATTTTCTTCTTTGACAAAGCGAAAGACCACATAAACAAAGGGGAAAAGCAGTGTATAATCTATTGTAACCTTAGCAAACTTTTCAATTCTGTCATGCAATACTTAGTACCATATAAGATAAAAATCTAGATTTTTATAGTAATGAGATGACTGGAAAGTTATATGCAAAGAGTGGTTAACTAAACAACAGGATAATGTATACTAACAATTTTAAATATATACAAAGCTATTAAAAAACTAATTGAATAAGTATTCAAAGCTTTGGAAAGAGGAACTACAAGCAATTTGAAAAACCAGAAAGAAAAAGATGGACATACTATGTCACCTATAAGTAAACACACTTCTGAATATCAAAAGAATAACCCCAAATAGAGAGAAACTACAGATTGGGGAAAACACTGGCAAATAATATGGTAGACATCAGATTACTATCTTAAATATACAACAAGGTCACTAAGATACCAGTGAGAACATGGGTAAAAAATGATAAAGACAATAGAATTAAGGCCTGGCTTCTAATGAAGTTTTGTTTAGGGTCATTGCTTTGATTCCTCTGTGTATTTGTTACCTATTTTCATATAAAAAATACCTAAAACTAAGTAGCTTAAAACATTAAATATACAGCTTAGCAGCTTAGTTGGCTGGGGCAGCAGTCATCTGAAGGCTTGACTGGGGGTTGAAGATCAGTTTCCATATGGTTCACATACACGGATATGGGCAGGAAGCCCCAGTCTCACCACATAAACCTCCCCATAGGCTGCCAGAACATCCTCACAACATGGAAGCTGATTTCCCCCAGAGTGAATGATCCAAGAAAGAACAAGAGAAACTCACACTATATTTTGTGACCTAGCCTCAGCAGTCACACTGCCATTTCCACAATATCCTACTGATTATACAAATCCACCCCACCTAAGGTGGGAGAGGACTAAACCAGGACTTGAGTCATAAGACGAGCTACTGATTAATAATAGAAAATATAAATCTTTCTTTTTTCACT
The DNA here is from genome assembly GCF_002776525.5 of Piliocolobus tephrosceles. Taxonomy (NCBI): domain Eukaryota; kingdom Metazoa; phylum Chordata; class Mammalia; order Primates; family Cercopithecidae; genus Piliocolobus; species Piliocolobus tephrosceles. Next base: position 57,085,969 of record NC_045435.1, on the reverse strand, counting down.
AAATATTTATTGAATATCTACAATGTATCGTTGGGAGTTCTACCCTGGTAAAAACCAATTCAAAATGGTAAACCTCACAGTCACAAAAACCTCAAGCAATAACATCATATTTCAACACTGAGCAAGAGTGAGATCTAGGAGATGCAGCATTCAGGTTGCAGTCTCAACTCTTCATCTCTGAAACACCTATGGATCATTATGCCAATGGGAAGTTCATAACTTCATTTAATGGCCAGAAAACTGTTCATCTATGTCGCAATGCCTCAGCTCAACATCAGCTCTTTCCCAAGCATGTCAACACGAATTTCCAAACAGAAATTGCAGCTCTCTAGCTAGGACCAACACAAGAATCACCAACCAATGCTTGAAAGGCTCAGATGTGAATCCTGTAGACATTTTCTGGATTGTTCCAAATTCATTTTAAGTGCAAAAGATGATCTTTCTAGCCCACCACCCCTAGAGTGTGCATTTCACTTTGTCTACTACCCAATCAACACATATTTGATGGAATGCCTGTTAGATGTTAGGCACTAGACTAGTTGTTGGGAAACATATTTTGTCTTCATGGGAGAAATAGACAGTGAAGCAAAAATAAATACATAAATAAATAAACTAATTAATATGGCTCATCATAAATGCCATAGAGCCAATAAGCAGAGGACTTGACAGCAAATGTTTAGAGAAGAGTAGCAGAAGCAGGCTGGGATGATTTTATGAGATAACACTTTAAGCTGAGACCTTAGGGAGCTAGTCATTAAAAGGCCAGAAAAAAGCACTCCAGGTCCAGCATTTCAGAGTGATAAGTGCCAAAGTATAAAAATGCTTGGTAAGAACTTGGATCTGTTGGATGACAGTTTAGCTGAAACAGGAAGCAAGGAGAGCATCCCTCAAACTGAGGTAACAGAAATAAGAGGCAGAAGACAAACTGTTTAGAGGCTTAAAACCTATGGTAAGGACTTTGGGGTTTATGCTGAGTGTGATAGGGAACCAGCAAATGTTTTTCATCAGGCAAGCGGCAAGGTCAGATTTAAATTTGTAGTTTGTGGCGTAGTCCATTAGACCTGTGGTTTGTGTGATAGCTGCCAGAGAGCACCAAGGGCAGTCAGGGCAAAGGAACCAAGCAGCTGATTTGGCCCCTAGAAAGATAAAACCCTTGGTCTTATCTTCATTTGAACAGTGCCATTTATATTTGGGACTGAAATAAATGCAGCTATTGCTACTGATGGTTAGTTTGTCCTCATTTGCTGAAAGGGAAAGGTCTTCTCTTCATGACTCATCCACAAAGCCTGCTGATCCTCCTAATTAAAAAGTTTTCAAACAAGTTGATACATTAGTTATTATGAGCCCAGACACACCAGGCATAAATCCTTCCTGCCATCCATATGTACACCAGGACTTCACTGTTTCATCTTTCATCATTATGAGGGATATTCTTCAATATAATTTTCATGACACCATCTGCCATGTTCTTTTCTCAACATTTTTTGGTGGGGTGACTACTTAGTGATTATGAATGTCATATCTGGCATCTTTTAAAACTAAAACTCTGTCAGAGATCTCAAGGAGTAAAACAAGTAATAAAAACATATCCAGCCAGGAGCAGTGGCTCACTCCTGTAATCCCTGCACTTTGGGAGGTCAAGGTGGGCAGATCACCTGAGGTCAGGAATTCAAGACCAGCCTGCCCATCACTGTGAAACCATGTCTCTACTAAAAATACAAAAAAAAAAAAAAAAAACAGCCAGGCATGGTAGCAGGCTCCTGTAAACCCAGCTACTTGGGAGGCTGAAGCAGGAGAACTGCTTGAACCCTGGAGGCAGAGGTTGCAGTGAGCTGAGATTGCGTGACTACACTCCAGCCTGGGCGACAAAGCGAGATTCCGTCTCACAAAACAAAACAAACAAACAAATATCCACTGGCAAGTGCTATGGACCACAGACCTAGGAATGCACTGCAAGTTAGCCTTTTTTACACCAAAATCAACAATGCAACTAAGAATGAAGGTAAACTGAATTTGTAGTCATCTTAGTTTTCAGTAAATTAATTCTTGCATTCTTTTAAAACATTGCACCTTTTCATCAGTATAATTGGTTATGTGTTGTAAACTATTAAAGGTGGAAAGAGCAATTCTTAAAATTAAACTGTCTCTCCATTCACCTTAACCTTATGTATCCAAGACCTTTAAAGCTCCACCTCCTCTGAGATGACTTGGCTAATGAATCCAACCACATGGTTTATTCACATTATGTGACATTATATGTGGCCTCTGGCATGAAGCCATGAGCAAATAAGCATGTATCTAATTTGTTTTTTTATACATCTCCACCCAAAATAAATAAATAAACAGAGACAAGGACTTAGGTGCAAGGAGTTTATTTTGGAGATACCCCCAGGAAGCAGCAGTTAAGGAATGGGGAGATTGGAACAGAGAGGTAGGAAGAAACAATAAGAGGTGCTGGTAACTACTGTAAGCAAGTGGTGCTCAATGCAGCTGGTGACTAATTCTTGAGTGGCAGGTAGAATGTACCTAAGAATTTCCTTCTGAAGGACAGGAGGTTAAGGCATCTATCCTATTTTCCACTGGTTGAAGTTTGCCCCTGGAGCATTAATTTTCCAAAGTTCTGTGCTACCCAAAAGGCAGATCGAGCCAGCTCCTGGGCCTTTGGAAAAAGCCTTGAGGTGGAAGTGCAGAGGGGTGGGAGGTGCTTAAAGTGGGATGAGGTCATTTTGCATGGGAACTGTCCAGCACAGCTATAGTGGGAATTAGTGGTGGATCAAGAGATTGTAGCAGAGGGCACAAAAAGTGTCTATTTCAGCATAAAAATTATGTTGTTAATTAAAAATAAAATTTTGTTTAAAATGATCTTGTTAAGAATATCACTGAAGATATAAACACTCATTTCTCTTAGTGTCATAGTGAGACTGACTGATCAGCTGACTCAGTCTGAAAATGCCCAAGTATTAAATGAGCACTTGTTGAACACTAGCTGAGCAGTATGAAGCAATGCACAAGTTAGAGTCAAGATGCCCAACTCTCAAGGAGCTTGCAATCTTACAGGGATTATCAACATTCACAAACAAACTAACACATAACTGGTAGTTCTGACTATAAAGGCAGAAAAAGTGAGAGATAGCACCATGTAGCAGTTAAAAGTTTCCACTCTGAAGTCAGAGAGACGTAGGTTTAAAATTAATCTAGGATTTGCAGTGTGATCTTGGACAAGGGTCTTATTCTCTCTGTGTCATAATTTCTTCATCTGATGATTAGAAAAATAATAGTATCTGCTGCATGGGGTTGTTGTGAGATGTAAATGCATGTAAAGCACTAATCAAAGCACCTGGCATATAAACATTCATTAAAAGTTGGTTGTTTTGTGAAAATTAAAGAGAAATATAATAGTAGAATAGGATTTAAAGAAAAGAAGTATCTCCATGTCAGACTTTCTCTTTCTTAAATATGAATTTTCTATAGCCTCTGGCCCCTATTCTAATACCATTTTACCTTTTTTAAAAGTTTCATTTTCTAAAAAAGAACTATTTATATTAAGATTGAGAGGCAAGTATTAAAAGATGTGGAAATATAGCACGAAAATGCATGAGCTTTGGAGCAATACTAACCAATTTTAAATCCATGTATCTTGCCACTGAATGACCTTGGGTAAATGTCTTAAGCACACTGCCATTCAGTTTTCTCATCTACAAAATGGGAGGAATATAACCCATCACTGTGAAGTGTAAAGGAATGTCTCTGGAGGATTTCTGACACATTCAGTACTTCAAAAGTATTGGTTGTTATTATTCACTATTCATTCAGTAGACACTTACTAGGCAGCTACTATGTATAATACACTGTACTAGGTTCTACAGAATAAAAAGACATACATAAATAAGATATGGTTCCAACAGACAAAAGTGTTACAGGTTAAACTTATTAATACATAAACAAATCTAACCATTTGAAATGACTCAAATTAATAAGTTACTTGAATATCAAATGTTATTATCCTAATTTCAAAGACAGGGAAGGAGACAGGAAGAGAGAAGGGGAGGAAGGTGGGGAAGGAGGAAACTAAGCTGGCTATCTCTGAGACAAGAGTTTGTGGAAATACAAGATAATGAGATCTATGTAAACTCACATCTGCTATAGGGTAATCAGAAGTCTACAACGTGAACTGAACTCAGGGAATATTTCTTCCATGGGGCTAAGAATGTATAAGGCCAAATCTACCCACCCTGAACCTGCAACATATAACAATGCTGCTCTATCCCAAACTTTTAATCTGGGTGAAACCAGGATGAAATTACAATCAATGACAGCCTGGAAGGGAAATGAGTTTGCATAGAGAGGAGAAAAATTAATATGGTGATGGTGGGATCATTCCACTGGCTGGAATGCATGTAAGGCCTCATCTCTTTCCTAAGTTACTGTCTTACCAAACCAGAATGAGGGGATTCCAAAAAGAGCAGCATCTAAGCTAGCACCCCAAGTTTCTTGAACTCAAGAATGGCTCTCAAGATGAGCATGATCTTTACAAGTATATACTTCTCCTTGGCTCAACATACATTTCTTCCTCACACTTGCAGAATACTTTATAGTTCACAAAGCACTTTAATGTCCATCATCTCACTTAACTCTCAGGACAGCCCTATGTGTTTAATCTCCATTTCATAGATGAACAAACTGAAACTTGGGAAGCTTAAGCAACCAGTTGGATGTCCCATACCAAGATGCAGAGGAGCCTGAACTGAAACTCAAGTCCTCTGGTTCCATTTCCAGGGCATTTTCCACACTTGTGTACAGCCTCTGAGAAAAGGGAAGGTTGCATCAATGGAATTGGAAGGCAGTGATTGGAAGCCATTTTCCTCTGACTCAGAGACCTGAGGTGTTTCCATCAAATCAAAATTCCCAACTAAAAAACTGGTGGTAAGCTGGGCATAGTGGTACAAGCCTGTAGTCCCAGCCACTCAGGAAGCTGAGGGAGGAGGATCACTTGAGATCATAAGTTCAAGGCCAGCCTAGGCAACCTAGTGAGACCCCATTTCTAAACAAACACACATACACACAGGCATACACATGAAAAAACTGGTGTCTCTGAATCTGTGCTATCCCTCCAGATACTCAGATGTGAAATCCTTAAATCCTTTGTGAACATGGAGCCTACTCCACGGAGAGCACCATTAGATTCAAGATAGTAAAATTCATTCGAAACTAATTGGTAAGTAACGAAGTTGCTAAGGTTTATGAGCCTTGCACTAACACTAATACACGGGTACAGTGTCAACCATAAAATTGTAACCACTGACAAAACTAGCCTTCATACAGAAAAGGGAAGCCTTTTCCCTTGGCCTGTAGGCAACAGCCTTAGACAATTTTTGAAGTGACAAGATCACTTCCTCTTGCCTAGTTTTAAAGAGTGACCACAAGGAACAGCTTCACCCTTAGAAATAACTTTTGATTACTTGATAATGGAAAGGAAAAAAAGTGTACAACTCTCCTCTAGTTAAATTTCAAGCATTTAGAGAAGTGGATACATCTATATCATAACATATCCTCAAAAACAGCCATGGCCATACACAAGAGAATAATACAATGCCCCTTTGTACTCCTGTCTACACAGGCAGTTGTCAGCTGCCAAAGAGGGGTTCCACAAGAAAATGTGATTTGGGGCAGAAAAGACTGGCCCCCCACCCACCAACCGTCCTATAAGAATATGTTAACCTCCCGTGCAACCCCCAGAGAGCTGAATGGATAAATCCATTGAGTACTCAGTAAAATCTACCCCGAAACAACTATTCTGGCTTTTGCTTAGTTAGTATTTGTTCTTCCTAATTGTACTGACTAAGAGAACCAGTTGTTTCCAGACATCAGTCCTGGAGAATGCTAGCAATCCCTGGGATCTCTGTTGGCTGGGATATTCATGTTGGCTCTGACGCTACACTGACCAACACAGTCACCACAGGTCATACACAGCTATTGAGCACTGAAATAGGGCCAGTCCAAGTGGCATGGACTGTGTGCAGACAAAGTGACTCCATATTAAATGTTAATAGCTACGTTGACTTATCAACCCCAGTCCCAGGAATGCTTTCTGATTCCCACTCTATTTACTGTCCTCAGTGTGAGAACATGTACTTGCTATAAATCCCGCCTTTACATCAAAGCAACCTTGATGTTATGCACAAATTATTGGCTATGACACACAAAACATTCTTGCCTTTTCTGGAGGATTGGCTTTAATTGGCTATAGAGCACATATGCCCTTTCTCTGTGGTATATAAGCTCCTGGTCTGAGGAGTAATGGTGTGGAGATCTACCTGTCTTGCTGCCACCCAAGACCATGTGGCAAGTTCCCCAGTAAATCACCCTTTACTAGCAAACTGGATTTGTCTGCCTCATTCTTTGGTTTCTCAGCTCCTTCTGTGCTTGGCGGTCACTTTGCATATGCGGCCTTCTCACAGGACAGACTGTACATGTCAAATACATATCAGATTTTGAAGACTTAGAATAAAAATAATAACATTGGTAATTTCTATACTGATTCCATGTAAAAACGATAGTAATTTGGAGGGATTGTTTTAGTAAAATAGATTACTAAATATATATTGTTAAACATAATTTCACCTGTTTCTTTCTTTCTTTTTTTTTTTTTTTTTTTGAGATGGAGTCTCGTTCTGCTCGCTCTGTCACCCAGGCTGGAGCACAGTGGCGCGATCTCCACTCACTGCAAGCTCCGCCTCCTGGGTTAACGCCATTCTCCTGCCTCACCCTCCCAAGTAGCTGGGACTACAGGTGCCCGCCACCACACCCGGCTAATTTTTTGTATTTTTAGTAGAGACGGGGTTTCACCGTGTTAGCCAGGATGGTCTTGATCTCCTGACCTTGTGATCTGCCCGCCTCGGCCTCCCAAAGTGCTGGAATTACAGGCATGAGCCACTGCGCCCAGCCTCACCTGTTTCTTTTTACCCTAAATAATATACATACTAGAAAATTTTAAATTACAAACGTAGTTCACATGTGTGAATTACATTATATTTTTATAGGACCTTAATGCTCTGGAGGACATATCCTTATTTCCCAAGATCTCTATCAAGTCATTTAGGTAGGTTTAATAGAAGACGTATAAATGCAATGTTTTAATGACCCTGAATTTGGGTAAGTTGGAAAGTGCTTACTTGCTGTCTAAGGTTCTTTGAAAGTAGAAGGATGAAAACAGTGTGTTTGTTTGCCTGGTTGTTTTGGGCAGTTGGATCTTTCATTATCTCTGGTAGGAACAGTGTCTGTTTAACTAATCTACAGGGATTCAGCATTGTGTGATGGGGCATGTAGGTGTTCAACTGTAACACTTGAGAAGAATGCTTACAGCTCAGCTGTTAGAATCTCGTGCTAAGGAATCTAAGGTTAAGGGTTGAATCCTCAGCCAGACAAACTTAGCTCAGCTTTTTTTGTGGACCAGGGATGCACTCCCCACCTGGGGTTGCTTTCTTACAAATGTTCATTCTTGGTTACAATAGGGGCCAGTGAAATAATGGTGCTGTACGCTTATCAAATCCATCATCACCACTACAAAAAGCAGCTCAGTTTCATCCTTTAGGGGAACAGCATCACCTGTACCACCTTTTCATATAAAGGAAAGCATATTATTTTCCTTTGTTAAAAAAAGAAGGTTTTTTTAAGGCTACATCTGTTACAAGTTTCAAAAGCCAAGCAAAGGCAAAAACATAAAAGGTATTGTATTTGTTCCCTCATTTGCTTCCAGAAAAACCATTCTCAAGCTACAAAGGTCCAGATTTGGGTGAGCAAAATCCTGCCCATCTAGGAGATTTAGAAGATCATAGAGAAACACATTTATGCTTCTTATTTTTCAGAAACTTACTATTAAGAAACTCAGTATATTAGATTCTTGCATGACTTGTATCCCTCAAATTGCCAAGAGGCATTGGCCAGCAGTGCTGTGTAACAGAAGCCAGAGTCCAGAGATTCAGGCCACAGGCTGACTCTGCACCAATGTCTGTGTGGGATAGGACAATTCATCTCCCTCTCTGGTTCTAAGCGTCCCCCTCTGTAAAAGCAGAGTTTGTGCTTACATTTAGTCTAATTCTATAATTTCAAAGCACCCTAGTTGACCACCTTGAAAGGCCAAATCAGACATTCATGTTTCTCAAATCTACTTTTTCTGTTGGTTTGTTTCTCTTCAAGAGCAACAGAGGTGATGCCTCAGAATTTGGCCGACCTTCATTTTAAACAGCTGTGCCAGGCAGCTTTGGAATGGGCTCCTGTCTCCAGTGGCTTTTGCACCTGCAATCTGGCTGGCTCAAGCTTTCTGTTTCCCGCCTGCACTGGCAGCAGGCTAGGAGTAAAAGCAGTTGTCTATGATGTTCTCTGAGCCTCCTGTCCCAGGTGACTGAGCCAGGAGATACCTAAGGGGCTTGTCAATACCTAATGCTCTCTCTCCTTCTTCTTGGCTCCAAACACTGTTCTGGGTATTGTCTTGCTGGACCTGGCTAAAGCTCTGCCTTCTGAAGTGAAGGTTGACCTTTTACTAAATACTAATCTACAAGAAAAGTAGAATAAACTAGTCCTGTTGTAATTTGCCAAGATTAATACATCCATAGAATTGGGACAGGAAATGCTGAAATAATCATGAGAGATAACACTAAATGTGTACTACAAACTAGATATTGTTAAGTAGTATATTTCTAATTTAATCTTTCATCTTTATAACAAGCCTATGTAATAGACAGGCACTATGATTATTGCCATTTTACAGATGTGGAAACTGAAGGTTAGAGAAATAAGGTAACTTTCCCATAGACTCATAGCTATTAAGTGACAGAGGTAGGATTTAGAGATAGGTAGATCCACTTGATTCCAGAGCTTACAGAGCTACCTACCTTACCATCAGGATGGCTTTTTGGAATTCATTTTGATTTAAAAAAATCAAGTTGGATATGACAGACTTGATCATTTCTTCTGCCTGAGATGCCTAACACATCTAAAAGAGCTGTACATTAGTTCGTGTTCATTGAAAAGCAGCTACCAAGACAGGCTAGATGTCACTATTTCTGAGCCTCCTTCTACTCCTTTTCTTTTTTTCCTTTTTTAGGAGGGAAAGACTGACGGAAAGAGGAATACACAAACCTCGGAAGGGAGCAGACAATTCATACATTTCCACAGTTTAACCTTCAGTGTCAGTAAGTGTCAGGTAGTACAGCTTCAGGTATGCCCCTGAAAGTCTCCTTGCAAGGAACTGAGAAACCTAGGACATTTCTGCATTTATGCTCATCCACCTATTTTCATCCTCTAAATTCATTTGATATCTGCTCTTCCTTTCAAAGGTAATTCAGATCACACCATAGCACCACGGACCATAAATCATTCTGAACAGAACTCTGTTTCTGGGGCACATCAATGTTTATTCAAGGAATCATGCTTTAGAAACTAACCACGAATGTATATTTCAGTAACCTACTCCAATACTTATAATGTGACACAAAGAACAATCTTCAGCCTTCACCAGTTCCTCAACACCACCACATTTTGCTCAGCTTTCCAGAACTGCCTTTGGAATCTCATCTTTTAGGAGGCAGCTTATATGCAGCAGAAAAGATAATGAGCAATCACGTTTACTATAGACTCATCTAGGAAAACAGCTAAGGAGAGAGGATGAAGCTTATTAATAAGCCCCAATTCTCAGCTTTGAGTACATTAGACATACCAAGTTCACTGGAACCTTACTAGGTATCCTAGTCTCAGCCACTGTATTTCCCAAGTCTGGGACATACCTCTGAGCCTGTCCCCTACGATGAGGTTGATTTATCAGGTAGTGCTTGCCAACAGCCTATGGCTCACGCTAAAAATAATTGAGGGTTGCTCCATTATTTCTAGAGAGGCAGTTGGTGTAGTGGAAAGAGCATTGACTAATAATAACAGCTATTGTTTACTCACTTCATGCAAAATATTTTACGTGCATTATCTCCATTCTGCTGATAACCTAAGGAAATGGGTATGATTACCCCCATTTTTTACCTGAGTCAATTAAAGATTAGAGAATATTCATGATTTACCCAAGGTCACACGTTTATTGTCCAACAGAGCCATGATGTGAATTGAACTCTCTCTCTGATTTCATATAATTCTGCTGTATCGTTACTCCCTCCAAATAGAAGGCAGAAAACTTGGTCAGAGTCTAGAATCGTCAGCTAGGTGGCCTATAATAAACCTTAATTTCACTCTGGATCTTAATTAGTTCAGCTACAGAATGAAAATAATGCTATGGAGCCTTAGTCAAGGATGCGGTCCTAAGAGTCAAGTAGCCTGGGTTAAAACCTAGTCCCATGCTTACTAGATGGATGAACTTGAAGAAGTAAATTAGCTTTACCTTTAACATGGAAATAATAGCAATACCTACCCCAGTAGATATTGAGTAGATTAAACAAGTTAAAACATGTAGAGTGTATTAGTCAGGGTCCTCTAGAGGGACAGACCTAATGGAATATATATATACACGTGTATATATACACGTGTGTGTATATATATGTGTGTATATATATATATGTATATTTACACGTGTATATATATGTGTATATATACACATGTATATACACACATATGTGTGTGTATATATAAATACACACACACACACACTCACACACAGAGAGAGTTTATTATTAACTGACATGATCACAAGGTCCCACAATAAGCCGTCTGCATGATAAGGAGCAAGGAGAGCCAGTCCATGCTCCAAAGCTGAAGAATTTGGAGTCCAATGTTCGAGGGTGGGAAGTATCTAGCAGGGGAGAAAGATGTAGGCTGGGAGGCTAGGCCAGTCTATCTTTTCACATTTTTCTACCTGTTTATATTCTAGCTGTACTGGCAGCTGATTAGATTGTGCCCAGCCAAATTAAGGGTAGATTTGTCTTTCCCAACCCAGTGAAGACTCAAATGTTAATCTCCTTTGGCAACACCCTCACAGACACACCCAGGATCAATACTTTGTATCCTTCAGTCCAGTCAAGTTGACACTCAATATTAACCACCACAAGAGTATATGACATTGGCATATGGTAAGCATTCTTATTCTTCATGTTCATCATCACCATCTAATTATAATCATGTGATTTTTTTCCTATCTTATTTCACCAAATGTTTTTGAGGATTGAACAAAAAACATTTAAAACTACTTTATGAATAATATAGACTTATACAGACATAAAGAAATAATATTATCAAAAAGGCCCATGCTATGAGACTAATAATAACAGTTGGGACAAAGTTCTAGCCTCCCACTTAAACCTGAGGAGTCAGAAGACTTATCTACTTCAGGTTAAATAATATAAAAGTTCTCTGCACTAATACATGAATATACTGTGCATTTACATATGAATAAAACAGAGTGTATTAGCCTGTTTTCATGCTACTGATAAGGACATACCCAAGACTGGGTAATTTATAAAGAAAAAGAGGTTTAATGGACTCATAGTTCCACGTGGCTGGGAGGCCTCACAATCATGGCAGAAGAGCAAGGAAGAACAAAGGGACATCTTACATGGAGGCCAGCAAAGACAGAATGAAAGACAAGCAAAAAGGGCTTCGCCCTATAAAACCATCAGACCTCGTGAGACTCATTAACTACCACAAGAACAGCGTGGGGGAACTCAATCCCCATGATTCAATCACCTCCCACTGGGTCCCTCCCACAACATGTGGGGATTATGGGAGCCACAATTCAAGATGAGATTTGGGTGGGGACACGCCAAACCAAATCACAGAGCCACCAGGTGATAGTCTGCAAACTCCTTGTTTTAAAATGATTTTCTCCTTTGCCTGGCCTAGAGGTATGGAGGCTCTATTATCAGAGCATCCAGCTGGACATAGGAGAACAGCCTGAATGCCAAGATGCCTGGTGTCAGATACTTCAGTTAACGGCAAAGTATGGAAATTGCTAAGAGCAGGAAAAAAGAAGATCCAAATATTTTCATCTGATAAGAGAAGATTACAGTGATCACAGAGTGTAGTGGTTTGGCATCAGGATGCCAAGAGTGAAATCCCAACAAGTTTGCTTATCGGTGTCTCAGCTTCCTTGTCTGTAAGGTCCCCCCGTTAATAGTATCTACCTGCAGGGTCACTAAGTAAGGCATTTAGCACAGGGTAAGTATTAAATAGGTAACAGATGTGACCCTATGAGGTATTCTACATATTTGCTGAGATAAATTCTTGTTCCTAATAATGTTTCCTCCAACTTCCTGTGAAAGTTTCAGTGGTGAGAAAGTTAGAATGGAAAAGGTATGAAATTGGGAGAAAGTTGCGAAAGGAGCAGTAAGATGGTGTTTGTGCCCTATGTCAAAAAGACTTGGTCAGAAACATACATCTTTGAGACAGACTTGAGAGCTCTTGTTTGGCTCTCTGACCTTCGGTGGAAAATTAAATTCTCCCAAGTGGTTAAATCCAAGCCAGTCTTTTTCTCCTTTTCTCCGTTGTCCCAGGTCATAAACACAGAAAAGGGGTTCCTGGCCCTGGTACCAGAGCTAATCTTATAGCCCAACCTAGCATAGTTCTAAACTAAGCATATTCTATAAGCAAAGTCCCTAGATTTGCATCCTGGCTTCACCGCTTATCATCAACTGGACCCTAGCAAGTTATTTAACCTCACTAGGCTTCTCTTTTATCATCTGTAAAATGGGAACAACAAAATAGAGACACTGAGAAAACTCAGTGAGACAATGAATATGTGATAGGCAGAACAATGTCCCCTTCCCCAAAAAAAGTCCATGTCCTAATTCCCAGAACCTGTAAATACATCATATTACATAGCAAAAGGGATGCTGAAAGTGAAATTAAGGTTTCAGATTTTCAAATAGGGAGATTGTCCTGGATTATCTGGGTAGACACAATCTAACCACATGGCCTGTAAAAGTGGAAGAAGCGGCAGAAAAGTCAGACAGAGACATGGCTAGAGAGTTCCAAAGCATGAGAGGGATTCAATCCACCCTTGCTGGCTCTGAAGATTGAGGAAGGAGGCCACAGGTCAAGAAAAGTGGGTGGCCCCTAGAAGCTAGAAACAGTACACAGTTGACAGTCAGCAAGGAAATAGGGACTTCAGACCTATAAGAGCAAATAACTGAATTCTGCCGACAACTTGAATTAGCAGGAGTCAGATTCTCCCCTAGAGCCTCCAGAAAGGAATGCAGTCCCGGTAACACCTGGATTCAATCCAATAAGACCTGTGTTGGACTTCTGACCTACTGAACTATGAGGTAGATTTTTGCTGTGTTAAGCTCTAAGATTGTGGTAATTTGTTATGGCAGCAAAGGAATTGTGGTACAGAATGTCAAGTACTTAGAATGTCCCCAGCACACAGAATAAAATCTAATTAAAATCCAACAATTTGATGATGGCAATGTTGATGAGGAAGAGGGGAATGACAAAGAAGTTTTAGGTTACATCTGAAATTATGAATATTAAGCCTGCCTATAATCACAATATTAAGATTTTTAGGTCCTCCTGTGAATCTGATATCCTAGTAAACGTTTTCTATTTAGTAAATTATTTTATCTAAGCCTCAAAACTATTCTATGAAGTAGGTACAATTATACCTATTTTCATGAGGAACTGGAGCTCAGAAAAGTTCATTTATCTTATGCTGAGGTTTGCTCTGAGTGATTTTGTGTTATGCAGAAGCTATCAAGGACATAAGACATTCCTAAGTGGAGGGGAAAGTTCATAATGTCCCCAAAGACAAAAATACAGTACAATGAGTTATTCCTTTAATGAGTATAGATACTTACACAACACATTCTTTCCATCAATGCCTAAAGCAATGGCTGGAGCTCTTTGAAATCAAGTTAAACAGGGAGAGAGAGGTGCACAGAAGCACTAGAACTTGCAACTGTTTAAGAGACAGAAAAGAATTGTGCTGTCTGAGCAAGACAATTCTAGCCATGTGCCTGCTGAGAGCCCAGAGCATGTGAGCTTTAAATAAGGAAACCAACTCCAAATCCTCAGCAGCTCAGGAAACACGAAATGGATTTCAAGTGGACTGAGACACAGTTTAGAAATGGGATCAAGTGTGCAGTCTCTTTTGACTAAAGTCTTAAAGGACGATTTGATTCTTCTTTTCCCAAGCAGAATGCAACTTTAGGTCACTCGTTACATCCCAAGAGAAATCCATAAAACTATTACTCAACAGGTGAATACCACAGGAGATTCTAGTTCAAATTTCAGACCACTCCAAGTATAGTCAGGCAACCACTGCCTGAAAATTACTTGTGTTGCCTGAAAGAAATACAGCTTCCTGTCCCTCTCCCAAAAGCAAAGAATTTGCAGAAGCCCAGAATCTGCATTTCTAACAAGTTCCTTCAGTGATTCTCTTGCAAATTCAAGTTTGAGAAACCCTTTGTAGAGACTTACATGGGTATCCAGAGGTAAGTCAGGAGGCATCAGCAGATATTCAGGCTTCATGAGAAGTACTGAGATAAAAATTCTTGCCCTGGCTCCAGGATTTCACAGGCAATTGATGAACTACAATACAGGACAGACAGACATAAGTAATACATAGAGGTAGGTATAAGTAGACTGCTCTGGACACACAGAAACAGAGCAATTAATTCTAGCCAGGGCTCTCCCTCCAGGATTTTAGGAAAAGGTATCAGTCAGACTGAACTTGACAATGAGGTCAGCAGATTACAGTGTAAGATTGGGGAATAGTAAGTTGGTTCCACAAGCAGAAGGAAGGTCCAGACCAAGGTCAGCAAAGGCACAAAAGCATGTCCAGGGCTGATGCTATGGTGGAAGAGAGGTCCTCAAAGGCTGTGAGTAAAGAAGTCACAAAATCAGTCCAGCTGGAGGACACCAAAGGCACTCATGGCCACAATAAAGTGGGGTACATTTTGAGTTTTTAAAGAAATGGTATGAGTTAGTCTATGGTTTCAAAATGAAATAGGCTATGCATTATTTTCCTGTCACTCCCGTAAGAAATCACAAAATGAATGGCTTAAAACAACAAGAATGTACTGTCTCAAAGATCTGGAGGCTAGAAGTCTGAAATCAAGTGTTGGTAGGGCTAGATTCCACCTAAAAGCTAGAGTGGAGAATCCTTCCTTGCCTCTTCCATCTTCCGGTAGCTCCAGGTCATCGTGGCTTGTGGCTCTCCTTCTATCTCTGCCTCTGCATTGACGTGAGCTTCTCATCTTCTCTCTGTTGTCATCCTCTTTTGTCTCTTATGAGAGCATCTGTGATAGGATTAAGATCCCAACCAGATGACTCAAAATGATCTCATATTTAGATGCTTAATTTAATTACACCTGAAAAAACCCTTTTTTTCAAATAAGGTCATATTCACAGAAGGTTAGGACAAGGATATATTTTAGAGAGGCCACAATTAAACCTACTATAGGCTTCCATTAGGCAGTATGATAGAGAGACAGAGAGCAGTTTTTGAAGACAGACCTACCCTGGTTTGTAAAACCAATTCTGCTACTTATATTGGGCATAGAACAAATGTGCACAATGGTGATAACAAATATTTTGTAGGGTTGTTGTGAGGATTCGAATAATGTTTCTACCTTTCTAGGATAGCAGGTGTCTGGTGCATAATGAGGTCTCAATAAACTGTAGTAATATTAATGACATGAAAGTACTAGTGCTTTATGCGATATGTTAAAGAGGCAGTGCAGTTTAGGGGGTGAGTGGACAGGGTTGAGAAATTAATGCTTTTGGTGCAGTTCTTAGCCTATATGACCAATGGCCTATGTGACCTGAGGAAAATGACTTTGTCTCCTGGAGTTTTTTTAATCTGATATAAGGAAATTTATAACATTTACTACATCAGTACATTGCTGTTAGTGTTTAAAAAAAAAAAAATGATGAATGTATTTAGCTCCCACTAGCATATGAGAAAACAAAACAAAACCAAGTAATGAATGTAAAACATCTATCCCAGTGCCTAGCCTAGCACACAGTAATTGAGCTACTCAGTGATTATGAGGATGAGACAAAGGATCATGTGTATGAGAAAGTAGTCACTCACACATGGAGACCTCGTGTTTGGAATGTAAACAAAGTACTTTTGTGTAAAATAGCTCATTTAGAGCTCCTATAAACTGTTATCTTATTTTGAGGCTCTGCCTTGGGCAAGAAGTCCGCCCTTCCAGATGTTCAGGGAGAGACCACCTCCCTGGATCACATTTCTTATTAAATTAAGTACTGCTGAAAATTTTCTGTTGACTTTTGGAGGGCAGAGGGCACAAAGAAAAAATGAAGGCTCTGGGGGGAAGAAGACCTGCATGAGGGTTCTATAACTCTTCCCATAGGCCTGAGTGAAGAAGACTGCTGCAGGAGGCGTTTTCTCACTTCTCACTTCTATCTCCTTCTTTGCTATGATCCTCAGAAATGAATTCATTAAGAAAAAACAAAACAAAACAGAGCTGGTCAACCAAGACCTGCTCAGTCCAGAGAAGCTACACAGAGCCCCACCGTGAGGAGAAACTAACATTATAATCTAGTGCTGACTGTTCTGTCTCTACCTCAACAAAGTAGAGGGGCTTTGCTTTAATTTTTTTTTTCTAATTTTAAAACAAGAGAAAAAGTTAATTGTTAGTGTCCAGGCAAAGCAGATCTGCTGAGGTCAGTGAGGCAATAAATAAATAAATAAATAAATAAATAAATAAATAAATAAATAAATTAAAGAGACCAAGGTGAAAGCACAAGGTGAATCACACAGAACTAGGTGGAGATACTGAGGGAACCAACACACTGTTCTGAACACTCTGGGGGTTTCCAAATATGAAGATGACCAGGTTCCAAGATATACACACAGCTTAAACGTTTCAAGGAGACACAAATCAGAAAGGTGTATCACCACAGGAGGAGAAACAAATAAATTCAAGTATTCCCAAACTAGAACACACCACAGAAATATTCTGAGACTCAGATCTAGTCAAATACATTGAGAGAAAAATGATCTACTGGCATGAGTGACACAGAATAAGGAAATAATATGGATGGACCACATTTATTTTCAAAGAAGAAAGTAACATAGCAAAGATAAAATTGAAACTAGGTTTCTAAATAATCCCTTATCTGGTCCCTTCCTTCTCATTCTGACATCGCCGCCTCCTTCCTTCAACTTCTATAGTAAGTTCTAACTGGTTTCCTCATCCACCTCCACTTTTAACCCATTCTTTTCACATCTACAATTTTAGCATTCTTCCCAAAAAACATAAATGGCCAACACATCGGAATAAAATTTCACATATGCCAATATAACAAGAGATGAAGGAAAGTTAATGGTAGAGGGAGGAATAGTGTGTTTTTTAGTTCTATCAGATTCTTTTTTATACTGGCTTTTTCATCTGTCAGCTCCTGTATCATTTTATTGTGATTCTTAGTTTCCTTTGATTGGGTTTTGCTGTTCTCCTGAATCTTGATTATCTTCATTCCTATCCATATTCTCAATTCTATTTCTGCCATTTCAGACAATTCAGCTGGTTAAGAACCCTTTTTAGAGAACTGGTGCAATCATTTAGAGGACATAAGACACTCTGGCCATTTGGGTTGCCAGAGTTCTTATGTTGATTCTTTCTCATCTCGACATGTGTGTGTTCCTTTAACTGTGATATAGATTGAATATGGTCAGTAGGCTTCTTTTCTGGATATGTTCACAGGGCCAAGGCTTTGTGTAGGGTCTTCATTTGTAACTGACATCTTGCCTTTGGTTTCACAGTGGGCGGGTTAGTGAGGTATTTTGGTGTTGAAGCTTTGGGGTATGATCCAATAGGTGGCATTTAGGTGGAGTGCTCAGTTGGCAGGTTCTTGCTTAGTCACTGCGTTCCCTCTCAATGCTCTGAAAGTGTGGGCTCCTCTCCCACTTAAGTGTTGGCTGTAGATCGTGGCTTGGCACTCCTGGGCTGCCCACCACTGCTGTGGGGTGATCTCTAGGTTTATATTTCCTCACCAACTTGGAGGCAGCAGAGGAAGAGGCCTTATCAATAGATGTGGCTGATGGTCTTTCACTTGTCTCCTGGGGGCTCCACCCCAGAGAGATGCAGGTCAGCAATCCCTCAGAGCAATCAGCCCAGGATAGGGGCTCTGTGTCATGGGCCCAAGCCAGGGGTTCCCTGCTTGGTGATGGGTGATGGGGTGGAGCCTGTGGGAGAAAGACTGGCCTCCTCCCCATAGGTCGACTGAAGCTTGTTAGAGGTGTGAATAAGACATTTACAGTCTTTGCTCCTTCATTAGACTGAGGGTAGCAGGGATAGTACCACTACAGAGGTAGTAGCAGAGTGGCTTTCAGTTGCTCCCGAGGGCTCTACCCTGATAAATGTGGACTCCCAGCTGTTACCCAGAGTGTTCAGTCATTGGGGTAGGGCAGCTGCACTGTTGGTGTGAGCTTGGGGCTCCTCTTGTTGGGGAGCAAAAGGCTAAGGGCTCACTGGGAAGAGAGACTAGTCTCCTCTCCATATGGTGACAGTGGCATGCTGTAAGCTCAGTTGTAGCCCTCAGGCTCTTTGTTTCTTCCCCAGACTGAGGGCAGCAGGAGTAGAACCACTGCTGTGGCAGTGGAACAGAGGCAGTCAGATGGCTCTGGGAGCCTCTCCCCAGAGAAACTCCAGACCACTACCACTGGGTATGCCCAGGATAGATAAGTTTTACCAGAAAATGTAAATCAAACGAGTTCAGGGGTTGTGATATTAATCTCAGACAATGCTTAATTCAAGAAAAAAAGCAATAAAGAGCATAAACAGATTAATTCATTAATTCACAATTAAGACAGCAACTTAACAATTTATAAAGAAAAAAGCATATCATAATATTTACATTTTGTTTGAAAAGAGAACCATTTAAACGCAACAGCAATGGACAACATTAAAGCACCCCCCTCTTAATTTTTTATAGTTCAAGTAGAAAAAAAATTACAGAAAATATATTTAGTCTAACATACATCATAATCCATATCCTAAAAATGGATCTATAATTTCTTGGAAGCATGCATGAAACATCTATGCAAATTAACCATAGATTAAAAAGTGAAGAAAGCTAAATATTCTAAAAACAATAGGTCATGATGACTATAGTTAATTATAATGTTTTGTATGATCAGGTATGGTGACTTACACCTGTAATCTCAGCACTTTTGGAAGCTGAGGCAGGAGGACCTCTTGAGGTCAGGAGTTCGAGACCAGCCTGGACAATATAGTGAGACTTAGTTTCTACAAAAAAATTTTCAAATTCACTGGACACGGTGGCATGTACCTATAATTTCAGCTACTCGGGAGCCTGAGATATGAGGATCACTTGAGCCCAGGACTTAAGGCTACAATGAGCCATTATCACACCATAGCACTCCAGCCTGGGCAACAGAGCAAGACCCTGTCTTAAGAAAAGAAATGTTTTGTATACTTGAAAATTTGCTAATAGAGTAGATCTTAAGTATTTCTAACACACACACAAAAGAAAGGTAACTATGTAAGGTGATAGATATGTTGATTAGCTTAATTTTGGTAACATTTCACAATCTGTAAATATATCAAAACATCATTTTGTACTCCTTAAATATATACAATTTTAATTTGTCAATTATACTTCAATAAACCTGGGGAAAATAAACAAAAAAAAACAGGTCAAATTACGTCCCTCAGAATGGGGATAAATTCTTTCCTAGGCTCCTTATAACCTACTTTTCCAGGCCTATTGCTACAAACTCATTAATTTTACAACATACTTTGGTCACTCTTCATAATTTATTCTTCCCCATGTCTCCCTACTATAGTCACCAGGAACCCAGCAGGCCTCTAACAACTCTTCCTCCAGCCCTGTTTAGCATTTTAATCAATGATTTAGATGAAGATACAGGGGCTATATTTATTGAACATGCAATTGAAACAATAGCAACTATATGAACAAAATCAATGTCCAAAATACTCATAAAAATCAAGCCAGTCTAAATAGAAGGAAGTTTAACATAAATAAAAATACAAGATTGGGTATAAAACCTAAAAAAGTGAAAAATGTCTGAGATTTGATTTAGCGGCAGTATGCCATGTAAAACTGACAAATTGTAATCTGATTTTAGTAGACAGTGAGCTTAATACACTTAATACAGTGTGCAACGTTGCTGCTGAAATGGGCTAATTGTGTATTACTAGATGTGGAGTAACTAGAACCAGAGAGGCAATCCATTCCAATTTCAGTTTGGGGTGTGAAATATTTTTATTGAACTCTTTATGGACTGAGTGGGCTAACTCAGAGGGCACTGAGTTCTCCATGACCAGAAGTGTTCAAGCAAAGGCAGAACTATGTTAGTAGACTCATTTATTCAGACTTTTCAGGAGTAACCTCAGGTTGGGTACCCTTGTGGTCTGAAATTTATGGCAGTTCCCAAAGAGTGCCTCCCTCCTGGGATATTCAGATTCAGTCACTGCAACCATTCTTTTTTGTTTTTGCTTTTGTTTTTTTGAGACAGAATCTCCCTCTGTCACCCAGGCTGGAGTGCAGTGGTCCAATCTTAGCTCACTGCAACCTCCACCTCCTGGGTTCAAGCGATTCTCCTGCCTCAGCCTCTAAGTAGGTGAGACTACAGGCACACACCACCATGCCCAGCTAATTTTTGTATTTTTAGTAGAGATAGGCTTTCATTATGTTGGCCAGGCTGGTCTTGAACTCCTGACCTCAAGTGATCTGCCTGCCTCAGCCTCCCAAAGTGCTGAGATTACAGGCACGAGCCACAGCACCCAGTCAACCAATCTTTATGTTGATATATCAGGTGACTTATTTTTTATTTCCCTTTCACGTTCACCTGACAAAATAACTACTTTTGTAGACAATACCCTTCAGAGAGCTTCAGTACTCCAATCCTGCTCAGGTGGAAACTTACTGAGTAAGAAGGAAGTGCCACATAAAAGCAGCAGATGGTAAAATTCCCCTAATACAGCAGTATCTGATTATCCCAGATAGCTGGCATATCTACAGACCAGACACAAGTTAGGGGGAAGAAAAGTTGCCCCCATTAGTAGCATTTTTATGCATAGGTGACATTCTACAGGTAAGTTCCAAGAGGGCAAAAATAAAAAATAACACATCTTGTAAGGCACAGGTATACACATAAGGTAACTCCAATCTGTGGCTGTGTGCTACCTGCATGAGCTATACAGCTTTTTGCCTTTTTCACAGAGAGAAATAGGAGTGGCTGGTTATGAAAACTGGCAGCTTCCCTCCCTGTGGTATCTTCCCAGATAAGAAAGCAGGCCTGAATCCCAGGTGCTGTTCTTCCAGACCACATGAAAGGTACCGTCTCAGGCTCCTCATCTGGAACTTTTATGCTTTACAAAGCTGATAATAGTCCCTCAAAACCACCTACAATGCTGAATTCAATAGCATTCAAAGTGTACTAGGAGAAAATTACAGTCAAGTTAGTCAAAAAATCTCTTAACCTGGTAACTTTTAGGAAACCACTTAATTTCTCCAACTCAGTCATCTTCGCTATACAATGGGAATAATAAAACCTATCTTGACTACTCTAGAAATTAATATTGAGAAGCAAATGAGGTAAGAGACATGAGGAAGATTTAGAAAGTATAAAATTCAACATAAATACAAATTAATAAGGTACATCTGTCACCTGATCTTTATAACATGACAATTGTCCAAATCAAAATGGAGTCGCTGAAGTTTTTTGTTGTCGTTGTTGTTTGTTTATTTAAAAAAAAAAAAAAAAAAACCTGACAAATAGAGCCAGAGAAGTTCATGAAGAGAGGGTTCTCATGTTTGCATACCTGATAAGAAACACTATCACAATGACTGCAAAAAACACAACCTTGTACAAAGACCTTTACAAATTTACACAAAAGAATACTTCTGCAAGGACATCTGCCCAGCAATTGCCTGTCCAATCTCAGACTGGTGTCACTCTTCTTATTTAGCTTTGTAACCAAGGATAATTATTTCAAAACAATTTTGTAATTCTCCTCATTTTTTCCTTTAAAAACCTTTTCTTTCTTTTACCTCCCTGAGTACTTACACGGGCACAGCATTCTCATTGCAGTGCATTCTCATGCACTATTCACCAATAAGTATCTTTTTTTTCTTTTAGAAAGCCTCTCTCTGTTTGTTATTTAGGCTGACAATAACAACCCCAGGAAATGAGTAAGTTATTATCCCTATTTATTGATGGGCTTGGGGGAGAAACAGAAAAGGATCAGGCTATTTGCTTAAAGTCCCTCAGCAAGTTGGCTCCCAAGGCAAGTTCAGTGCCCTTGCATCCCATCACCTCCTAGACCCTCCATCAGCACTGGTTATTCTCTCTGCTGTTTCCCCAAAATCATTCACTGCCCTTCTCCACATCACAAGAACTCCTGTCTCCTCTGACTTCAGGTTGGATTGGCTAATAGAAAGACCAAAAGGTGGCAGGAGAGAGGAGTTGGGCATTCGTTCCCTGGCTCTCCCCCTGCCTCAGCACTGTGGCTCTGACAATGACTGGATCCCTCTACAACTTCAACTCTTATCTAGTGCCTCCTTCCACAGTGGTAGGTCATGTCACCCCATGAACACTGGGTCCCCATGCTCACCCCGTGCTCTTCAGGCCTGGGCAGTACAACAACTTCCTGCTATTGCTAAAACGTGGCACCTCATCCTCTCTTCCTAGGTGCCTTAGCCCTGCCCACACATCTCTAAATTGTACCTTTAAATTGTACATCTTTAAATTGTACCTTTATTCAATTATCTGTAAAATTCCAATTGAGCATGTCTTCTATTTCTGCTGAGAAAACTGAGAAACTCCTCCTTTTCAAACTATTTGTTCACAGGCTGCCGAAAACTTTTACCACTTGTCCCCAGTTCCTCTCTCAGCCCTCTCCTCACGTTACCCAGACTCCCTTCACAGGAAGCCATAAGCCACCCCCATTCCTCTCCAGGCACAAATTTACCATGGGTCTGAACCTGCCCTTTGCCAGTTCTTCTCTATTAATTTAAAAGATGCTAAGCCCTCTCCCTAGCTCCTATTTCCCCATCCTCTCTTCTTCATCTGTCTCACACTTTATTTCTCCACAGGAAATAATTTGAACTATCGATCTGTCTGCTGTATAATTTGGATTGAGAAACAGAGCATTAAAATACTCTTTGCATACCTTCAGGGAAACATACTTTATTCAAACTATGTTTCTTTCAACTCTAAATTTGTAAACTATTCTTTTTTAAAGGTAGTTCTGCCTAAAAGGGATAAAAATTGACTACCCTATCAATTTTGCCCTGAAGGTTATACCAACTATTTCTACACTGGCAATACAATCAAGTGCACTACTTTCAGACTAGATCACAATTGTTACTAAGCACATGGGCTGCTAACTGTCTCCAAGGCTGCAATAATTCAGTGGCCCAACACTCTTTTTCATCATCAAAATTTATAGCAGAAAGAGGCACAATAGTCATTTTGGCCTCTAGGGTGCCTTCTCACTAAAGACCATGAGCTCAGTGGTTATACATAACGTATAATAATAGTTTTGTCTTCCCAGGGTGTGATTGGAGAAAAGAAAAGAAATAAAAATGCCCTTGCCTTCTTATGTTAGAATGCATAACAAAAAGCACCCAAGAGCTGACATTTAGTTTAGGATTTCTGAGACCCTTCCTCCTTTCCTTGCTGTGAAAAATAATGATCTGTTTTTCTCTGATTGTCATTCAAACCATGGGCCCAAGAAGCCAGCATCTCTCTCCTCACTGGCCTCTTGTTCTCTAAATGTACTGCCCATCACCAAAAGGGAAAAAGGACTTCTTGTGACACTTTCCAAACCACATTAGTCATGAAGTGCTGACAATAATTACTAACAAATTGAAACGGTTGCCCAAAATGATGACTGTACAAGCCTACAAAATTGGTATTTTTACTGCATTAAAAGGGTATGAGTATGAGGCTTCATAAGTAATTTTATGGCATTTTGGCTACTGATCACAGGTACAAATTATCCATGCTCAATTAAAGAAAGATGAAAGTTCAGCTTTCTATAATTAAACCAATAACTTGTTCAGCCTCGGGCTGGAAATAAATGTTAAGGATTTGTGTCTTGTAATCTTGCACGAAGAATTAAAGAAGCAAACTCTACTATCACTGACTTACTTAAAATCAAGGCCTTATCTATATTGGAAATTATTCATGATGAGACTCTTAGACCAGGAGAAAAATAAGTCATTCTCACACTCTTTTGGCTGCCTAGCAGGTAATAACTTTCTTCACTATTCTGTTTGGAATACTGCATCATTTAGATCATTCTTGGTAAGTCAATCCAGACATTTTCTTTAGATTCTGCTGAGAATATTATATGAAATTTAAGGACTTGAAAAAAATACTTAAAGGGATATTTTAGAATGATAAATAAAGTTTAACAACCAGCTCTGCAACTTCCTACTCTCTGCTTCTATTTCCTTACCTATAAAATGGGCTATGATGATTAGTTTTATCTGTCAGTTTAGCGAGGCTGCAGTCCTCATTTACTCAGCCAAACACTAATCAAGGTGTTCCTGCAAAGGTGTTTTGTAGATGTGATTATAGTCCACAGTCAGTTAATTTTAAGTACAGGAGATTATCCTAGGTAATCTGGGTGGGTCTAGTTCAATCCACTGAAAGTCCTTAAGAGCAGAACTGAGGCTTCCCTGAGGAAGAAGAAGTTCTGCCTGTGCCTTCAGATCATACCAAGGAGCTCCAGCCTCCCCATCCTAACAGCATGCCTTACAGATTTTGAAATTACCCAGCAGACCCCAGTTGTGTAAACCAATTCCTTCCAATAATTCTATGTCCATCCATCCATCCCCATCCATCCATCCATCTTACAGCTTCTGTTTCTCTGGTTATATCTTGACTGATACATGAGGATAATAATGCATATTCTGCAGCAGTGCTGTAAGAATAAAATGAGACTGTATACATAAAAATTATTTTAACATAAAATAAATGTAAGGATATGTACATAGAATTGCTATTTGATATGACTAACTTAAGTCCAGCTAACAACTCCATATAATCACTGCTCTTTCCTAACTGGCCTTTGATTTTGTTTTCCAGATTCTGCACATCTGTTACATTCTAAGGCCACCTCACAACACTACCAAGTTTTACAGTTTGGAAGACAGAGAATCATACCCAAAGCCACAAACATCCAAATGTGGTGCTCCTCACAAGAAACTAATAATGAACTTGAGACAGAGTCTACAGGGATAGGTATCAGAAGACAAGTCTAAAGTATATAAGGTCTGTGTTCAAACAGGAGCCTGAACATGACTGAGATAAAGAATGAGTCCAGAGCTGGGCACACTGACTCATGCCTATAATCCCAGTGACTCAGGAGGCTGAGGCAAGAGGATTGCTTGAGGCCAAGAGTCTGTGGCTGCAGTGAGCTAAGATTGCCCACTACTGTTCAGCCTGGGAGACAGAGCGAGAGCTTGTCTCTTAAAAAAGAAAAAAAAAAAAAAAAAAAAGATTGAGTCCAGTGTTAGAGCTCCAGGATAAAAAGAAGTTAACTGAACTCAGGGGGAGAAAGGAGGGGAACCTACTCCAAATTCTAGCTCAAGTCTTACCTGAATGTGGGCTAGCTCAGCTCCCAAGGGGCTGAGTGAGGTCATGACTGAGAAGAAAGGACCCCCGGCCCAAGTTGTGAGTCGAATGACTCTTAGGTTGAGAAGCTTTCATACCTAAGAATCAAGTGGCCAGTGGTGCACTGTGGGAGAGATAATCACCAAACTATTTTCTTCTCTTTCAGGTCACACACCTAGATTACCTGCCCCAGTCTCCCTTGCAGTTAGATCTGGCTGTGAGGTTGAGTTCAGCCAGTGGGATAAAGATGGAAGTTTCCATTGGCCTAACCCATAAATTCTTCCCCACAACTCTTCCCACTTTTAATCTTATGCCCCCATGTCGTCTCTTCTCCCAGCCTTCTTCGTCTCAGTAAATGTCACTAGCACATATCCAATCATTCAAGGAAAAATACAATGGAGAAAACCATCCTCAACTACTCATTCCCTTTACCTTACTCTTTCCCAGCATCCTGCAAAATCTGGCTCCAAATATAGTTCCAGTTTGTCCACTTCTCTCCCTCTTCTCCAGTCTATTACCTTGGTTTACTCCAACACCATCTCTCAATTAGGCTATTGAAATAAAATCCTACCTGGAATTTAAACTCTTAACTGTCTCTCTGTTTCTATTCTTATCCTCCAACAGCCTGTTCTGTATACCATGGCAGAATGATCTTTCAAATCATGTCACTCCACTGCTTGAAACTTTCCAGGAGGCTTCTCTTCCTTTGAAATTAAATAAAATTTGAACCCTGAACGTGACCTAAACCCTACACATTTTGCCTCACTGACCTCTGTCACTGCATCTCTCACCACTATCACCCTAGCTCACTGGGATTCATGCCACACCAAGCTTCAAACACACCAAGCGTATTCCTGCCTTACGAACTTTGAACTTGCTATTCCTTTCCACTCCTGGAACACTCCTGCCCCAGATCTTTGCTGGTGCCTTTATATATTTCAAGTCTCAGTTTAAATATCACCTCTTCCAAAAGAAATCCTGTGACTACCATATATCAAATATTGCCCAAGCTCATTATTCTTTGTCATTGTACTCTGTTTTACTTTTGGAATTATTTGTTTTCTTGCGTGTTGTCAATCACCCTCACTGAATCTTTAGCTTCATAAGAGCAGGGACCTTACCTAACTTCTTTATTTTTCTGCTGTATCCCCAATGGCACAATCTTGGTCATCTCATTCCCCTTTCTAACCCTTTTTTTCTCCATTTTTAAGATAATGACTTGGGATTCAGTGCTTACAGGAGACCAGCTTTGACATTCTTTGCATCCACAGTTCCAAGGAGGCTTTAGAGCTTAATACTTTCCAGCCAGTGACATTTCTAAATGCATTTTCCAAATGAAGTCAATGCCCTCAGGCAGCCCAGTGGGGAGGTCATGGAGAGCCAGTGAGAAGGAAGTCTGGTGAGTTGGATTACATAGCTCCTTTGCTACACCATTCCAGCCATACTGAGGAGATGCACCTCATTAGGTACTAAATGTTTAGTGACTGTCACTATTAATTGGTGGGGATTAATACTCAAAGGAGACAATAAATCTCATGCTGTACTCAATGACATCAGCCCCTTGCGGTCAGACAATGCATTGGGAGTTTGAATCTAAAGCACTACAAAAAAAGAACCCAGAGACTATCTCTTCTCTGCTTATAAGAGTAAATAATTGGTTGCCAATTATATTGAGTATCTCCTTAGTTACCAGGATCTATATTAAATATCTTACATGCTTTTATCATTTGATCTTTACCTTGATCCTATGGCATAGTTCCAATATTATCCTCATTTTATGGATGGGGAAACTTCCAAATAAAGAGAAGAAGAAGCTTGCCTAAGGTCACAGAGCTAATAATGATGGATCCTTTGATTGGGGTCTGTTTTATTCAGAAGCCTATGACCTTAGCTACTAAGTAATATTCCATTTCCTATAATTATCATCTGATCATATGATTACAATTTTTTTTATTCAAACCTTTTCCATTCTTCAAGTCTGGGCTCAAATGCTACTTTTTTTCACAAAGCTTTCTCTAACCCCCAGACAGACCCATACTCACTGTCACCTTTCTCTGCATTGGTCATATAGAATCAATCACATAGGGGAAGGAGACTCAGTCACTAACATTTAATAGCATATACAGTATGCAGGCACTGTCACAGTCAAAAGCTTATGTTAAGTCTTACAACTACCCTGAGAAAAATACATTCATATCTGTTTTGAAAGGTAAAATGCCTTGAGAAGAGTCTTATGGCTCAAAGTGGCAGAACCAGAATTTAAACCCAGGTCTGCTTGATTGCTGAGCCCAAGGCATTTCCACAAACTTACTATGAGCTCTTCATTATGCCCTTGGACTAAATAATTCCCCCTGTTATAAGTCCTCAAAGCACCATGTGCTTCTTTATAGCCCCCACCCCAGGAATAATTTTATCTATGTTTGTGTGATTAATTTTAATTTCCTTTTTTAGGCCCTAACTCCATGTATGAATGACCATATCTCTTTTTGCTCTATAAAATCCCCAACACTTGACAAATATAGTAGTCACAGACCTTATACAAGTATGTTTGAATAAATGCACAAACCATGTACATATCATTGTACACATTTAATACATAAAAAGAGCCCTTCCCTGCTACATTCTAATTTCTCTGAGGCAGGTTACCAACCTAATTTATTTCTGGATCCCTCATGATGTTCTGCACTTCATAGGAACTCAATAAACATTTATTGGATAAATTTTGCTTATCAGTCTGTCTGTACCATTTGAAACTCTGTAACATCCAAGGCTTCTAAGTAGGCCTTGGATTTAATTATAGAATAAGATGCCCACAGAAGAGTTTTCTAACCTAACAGGTATAGATTTGAAAGCCATGGGAAGCATGAAACCCACATCACAAAAGTGTATCAGTCAAAATAAGTTAAGTTATGTGGCTATGATAAACATAGCAGCTTAAGGTTTGTTTCTCACTTGCACTACACAGACATTGCAGGCTGTCTGAGGTCATTGTTCTACATCATCCTAACTCCAGGACCTAAGCTAACACAGCATTTCTGGTTGCCATGGCAGAAGGAAAATGGGGCAAAGGCAAATAATTCAATAGCTCTCAGAGCTTTTACCTGGATGGAATGCTGTATCACTTCTTCTCATATTTCATTGGCTATGTCTACCTTCAAGGAAGTGATAAAATGCCCTCTTACTACACAGGAGAGAGGTCATGCCAAAACATTTGCTGGATGGCACTAATGGCCACCACCACAACAGACTGCATAGGAGTAAACACTGAGAAATTGAAATGGGAGAATTCCCTGACCCCCTCTTGCTGGATGTGCAACAGGGGTGTGGATCATCTGTTTAGTCACCACTGCTCCTCAAACCCTAATGGGAGGGGGAGCATGCAGACAGGCAGGTTCAGGAGCCACAGCCAAGCACCCCTGGGCTCTAGCCCCAGGGTAGCATCCAGGGTTGAGAGCTTGCAACTCCCAAAGCCCAAATGAGCTGTGTTACAGTGCACTCTTTTAGCCTTGCCATTTGTGGACAGCTTATGTGTTAACCAGCTCAGTGGACTCTCTGCCTTTTCACAATGGCAGACAGCCAGTGTGACAGCTTTCTGCACCCAAGCTCTCGTCCAGCATCCCAGAAGAGTCAGGTCACTTACAGACTTGAAGGATGAAAGCACGGGTATTATTGAGTGGTGGAAATTGCTCTCAATGGGATGAATGGGGAGCTGGAAGGGGGATGGAATGTGAAGATGATCTTCCCCTAGAGTTTGGCCATTCGGTGGCCAATCTCCTCTCTGACCATTCCCAGCCAAACTCCTCTCAGCATTCAGATGGCCCTTTTCTTCTCTCTCCCATGCCATTCTGCCACTTGTCTACTCTTCTCCTTATCTGCTTCTGGATCCTGCAGTCTGGGGTTTACATGGGTACATGATACGGGCTGTGGCGAGCCAAAAGGCAGCTTTGGGGCATGAAAACAGGAATGCCTGTCCCCATTTAGGGCCACGAGTATCCCGGCTTGAAGGTTCCCTTGCCAGGGAACCACCCTCTTGTACCCAGTGTTTCCCTATCTCCTGTCTGTTCTAAATGATCCGTTTAGAACCTGACCTACTGTCTGAAAAAATACATCTCCAAGGCAATCTATTGTTATAAAATCACTGAAATTCCTAGTCTTTCCCTAGGCTTTTGAGCAGTTGCTTTATGGGCCTCAGTGTCCTTATCCGTAAAATGGGAATAAAAATAGAATTTCAGGCCGGGCACGGTGGCTCAAGCCTGTAATCCCAGCACTTTGGGAGGCCAAGACGGGCGGATCACGAGGTCAGGAGATCAAGACCATCCTGGCTAACACGGTGAAACCCCGTCTCTACTAAAAAATACAAAAAACTAGCCGGGCGAGGTGGTGGGCGCCTGTAGTCCCAGCTACTCGGGAGGCTGAGGCAGGAGAATGGTGTAAACCCGGGAGGCGGAGTTTGCAGTGAGCTGAGATCCGGCCACCGCACTCCAGCCTGGGCGACAGAGCGAGACTCCATCTCAAAAAAAAAAAAAAAAAAATAGAATTTCAGAGCTGCTTTGAGAATTGTAATGATGGCCAGTTGCAGTGGCTCATGAAACATAATGCTTCTAAGAAACATAATTTTCATATCCAAGTATGGGCTTTAAAAATGTAAGACAAATTAATTCCTCCACATATATTAATAAGTGAGAGAAAACTATTCACTCACCCTCTAAACTTGACAGTTTTATTTTGCTGACATTGTTGACTGTCTACCTGCTAAAATGACTTGCTGCACACAACTACCCACATAACCCTGCATGCGAGTACTCAAGTAATTTGAACAGAGCCAAATGTACCACATTCGAAGGCAAAAAAAAAAAAAAAAAAAAAAAAAAACTAGGGAAAGGAAAGCAGTGAAACAAAGCTCCTAAAACAACTGGAAACTACCTGTTCCTCCCAAGCACAACCAACCAACCACCCCATCCAATAGGCTATACAAGTTACCACAATTTTTCTACCCTTCTGCTTTATTTCCTATCTCCACATCCCTCCTGAGCACAGGGCTTGGTGTAGGATCACAGTGTTGTACATTCCCCAGTTCTTTTCTTTGTAACTAAGTCACAGGACAAAGAGCCCCAAGCAAGTGGTTTTGGCCAGTGATGCACAGCCTTCCTGCTCCCCTACTGTCCACACTCACTCAAGTGTGCGATCCAAGGAGCTGTAAAGGAAAAATATCCCCAAATTAATTATTATTGTATTCCCACTCCTACTTATGCCTCCATACAAATGTTCTCAGGCAAGGGGAGAAGCACAAGTTAAAGTTGTAACGTTTCTAAATAGACGTACCATGTAAATACCTAAGAGAGAGAAGGCTCTCACTTTTTTCCTCCCTCCTACCCTCTTTGACAGTCCTCAAGGACAAGGTTCAATTCCAGGACACTAGCCATGTCTGCTAGCAGAGGGGCTATTAGGCAATAAAATATCACCATTTACATGTTCACTTCTGTCTTCTCTCCTTTTCATGCCACTGGATCATAAGAATGTGGACTGGTTTGCACATCAGAAAAGACCTGGCCATCTTATCACTTTGCTTTTCTTTCTTCTTTTCTACCCCTGCAGCCTAAGTGGTAAACTGGTCTGAGTAACGTCAGTACTACACTTTAGATCATGAGTGACATAAACCAAGAAAGTATCAACTAACAACCATATGGCACTTTCATTCTCAAAATGGTTTTCATTCTCTATCTTACTCTATCTTCACAGCAACCTGTACTTGTTTCCTAAGGCTGCCATATCACCATGCCAAAGCTGGTTGGCTTAAAACAACAGAAATTTATTGTCTCATAGCTCTGGAGGCTAACAAGTCCAAGATCAAGGCACCAGAAAATCTGGGTCATAGATGGCACCTTCTCACTGTGTCTCCACATGATGGAGGGGGCAAGGCAGCTCTCTTCGGTCTCTTTTACAAGAACACTAATCCTATTCATAAGGGCTCTACTGCCATGACGTAGTCAGCTTCCAAAGGCCTTCCAATATCATCACCTTAAGGGTTAGGAACTCAACATATGAATTTGGCAGGGACACAAATATTTAAGCACAGCAAAAAGTTTATACGTATTTATCCGCCCCTTCCTAGAACTGACCAAAGACTAGAGCTTGGGGCTAGCCCACTGCTCTGGATGTACATGCTTTCCCCTCCCATCTCATGCCTCCCAGAGAAACTACAGCTCCTGCATGCTTCCAGTGGAACTACTCTAACAACAAACAGCTACTGGAGAAGCAATATTGCCCTCTCAAATGCAATATTCCTGGACTATGTGCTAATAAGTTACGTTTAAGAAAACTACTACTTACCCATCCACTATTTTCTTTGCATTATTTGTCTACTGCTTTTGTCCACATAATCTGCTTCTCACGATACCCTCAAGAGATAGGCAGAACAATTATTACAGGTATACCTTGGACATATTGTGGGTTTGGTCCCAGACCACAATAAAAATAAGTCATACAAATGTTTTGGTTTCCCAGAGTTAGGCACTTGCTCTAGATTAGGCTTTGGCTTAAAGAAATGTCGTGTCCGGTTTAATGTTCCATCCAGACCACTCAAACATTCCCCACATCAGCAATACGACTGTTTGCTCTCTTATCATTCATATATTCACTAAGGCAGCACTTTTAATTTCCTGCAAGAGCTTTTCCTTTGCATTCACAACTTGGCTAACTGCTTGGCAAAAGATTTCCAGCTTTTGGTCCACCTTTCTCATTAAGCTTAATCATTTCTAGCTTTTGATTTAAAGTGAGAGACACGTGATTCTTCTTTTCACTTGAACAGTTAGAGGGCATTGCAGGGTTATTAATGGGCCTAATTTCAACACTGTTGTGTCTCAGGGAATAGGGAGGATCAAGGAGGGGGAGAGAGATGGAGGAACAGCCTGTCGGTGGAGAAGCCAGAACACACACAAGATTTATCGATTAAGTTTGCTGTCTTTTATGGACATGGTTCATGGCACCCCAAAACAATTACAATAGTAACATCAAAGATCAATGATCACAGATCACTGTAACAGATATAATAATCATGAAAAAGTCTTAAATATTGTGAAAATTTTTCACGTGTGAAACAGACACAAAGTGAGCACGTGCTGTTGGATAAATGGCACCAGCAGACTTGCTTGATGCAGGGTTGCCACAAACCTTCGGTTTGTAAAAAATGCAAATCTGTGAAAAACAATAAAGTAAAGCACAATTTTTAAAAATAAGAATCAAAAAAGCTAAGAGGAATTCACAAATGTGCAAAACAATTTAGAAGGTGTTCTAAAATCCCAGAATCTCTTCTCCCCCTAAAGAGCCTCCACTGCCCTCCCAACTGTGATATGGCCTTTGAAATCAGGGAGAATAGGGTCACAAGGTTTCTGAAGTGGAAGGAAATTAATCTTATTAAGTAGTACAGAAGGGAGGATAGGGAACAAACAATTCCCAAGACACATAATAAAACAATGAACAACTGTCACTACCTCCAGGTGATCAGTGTTGGTTAATATTTTCACCTTTCCAAGCAAGAGAAATGTGAAATATGGATAAACTTAGAAAATGAAAAACATAACACCTATGAAGTCCTTCCAATAAAAAGTAAAGTTTTATCATAATTACTGGCTCTGAAGTAATTTGGAAGCCCTACAATGACCTATTCTGTGGGTTTAAAATTGCCATCCTTCACATCCTTTAGTCTCTACCAAATCAATTTCTAAAACAATCCATAGTAACACACTCATAAAAGAATGTCTGAGAAATAATAAGAACCAATAAAAACTAATCACACCAGAGAAAACTCAAGCACGACCTTTTGAGCAATACTGTTTGTTGAGCTGACACTCTGCAAGATAAGTAACTTTTAAATAAATGAACACAGGCCAATAGTAACTGTATATGAGCATAATTTCAACACAAAGCTCTAGTATGGTTTTCAAAGCAATCATGCCTTCACCAGAAACAAAACAGCTTCAATTTAAAGAATTTATCACAGGAGTGATAAAATCTTTTGCAATGTCAGCATTACGTCTAGAAATTATCAAAGGAAAAGAAAATTAAAAATAAAAATGAAAAATTTGCTGACAATAGCAAAAAAGCTATGACAGTCCACCACCTCGTCAAATTATCTTTCTTTTATTGATTCTCTGGCATCAGTCTCCCATCCTCTGAAACTCATCCAAATGCTGTAGCAAACAGTTAAATATTTTATTCAGGTGTATGTTTATGTGCCTATTTTAAAAGACACCTTTACCCACTACCCTCCATTTATCTGTCACAGTCTTTTACCATCAAGAGCATGCCTGTTCTCAGTACTATGTAATATTTATGAGATACTCACAGTGTTCTCAATGCAGATATCAACTGAAGGTCTGTCATCTCTATACTCAACCTTATTGACCCAGAATCCCAGAGAGATTGATAAATAAACAACTACAGTAACAATATCAAAAACAACAATACCTTTTAACAGATACAGAGTTGTTGCTTTGCACCAGCACTATGCTAAGGGCTCCACGTATAATCTTATTTCATATGCATAACAGATGTGCAATATAGGTGTTCTAAGTATCCCCATTTTACAATGAAGAAAATTGAGACTGAGAAATGTTAGGGAACGTCCCCAAGACCACACAACTAATATACACCCAGGGTCTTTCCTGACTCAGGGGTCTTCCTGACTCAGATGCCTTACAAACAGCACTTAACCAACAGGCCGGATGACTTCACTAGTTCATCACTTCTCAGTGCATGCTGTTAAAATAGATACTGTCGTGGAGTGAAGACACTTTTCTTCATGCAGTGTGTTGCTGACACACATCTGAATTAATGCATACAGTGAAAAGGGGTTGAGAATAGTTGAAAAGTACTATAGCACAAATGATGATATGGCATAAATATAATGAAATGGAAAAATGTGAAAAGGAAAAAAGCAGATTGTAAAACAATACAGACAAAAGTATAAAATAATGTTAGCTAGCCTTTATTGTTTACTATATCTTAGATATTTTCCAAGTTATTATCCTGTATTAATATATTGACTCTTTATAATAGCTCTATTTATTTACATATACCAGGTATATTAGTTTTCTAGGGCTGTGGTAATAATTCCCACAACCTTAGCAGCTTAAACAACACAAATGTAGTGTCTTTTAAATTTTTATTTATTTTATTTTATTATTTTTTTTAGAGACAGAGTCTCTCTCTGTCACTCCAATTGGAGTGCAATAGAGTGATCATAGCTCACTGTAACCTTGAACTCCTGAACTCAAGTGATCCTCTGGCCTCAGCTGCTTGAGTAACTGGGACTACAGATGCACACCACCATGCTCCACTAATTTTTACATTTTTTTGTAGGGATGGGGTCTTGCTATGTTGCCCAGTCTAGCCTCAAGTGATCCTCCTGCCTTGGCCTCCCAAAGTGCAAGGATTACAAATGTGAGCCATCACAACCGGCCTAAAAATTTGTATCTTACACTTAGCTCTGTAGTTCAGAATTCTGAAATGGAGCTCACTGGGCTATAATCAAGGTGTTGGCAAGGCCATATTCCTTTCCAGAGGCTCTAAGGAACAATCTGTTTCTTTGGCCTTTCCAGCTTCTAGCCACGTTCCTTGGCTCTTGACCATCTTCTTCCATTTTCAAAGCCAGCAATAACATGCCAAGACTTCCTCATGCTGCCGTCTCTCTGATTCTGTCTTCCAATTCCCTCTTCCACTTTTAAAGATCCTTGTGATTACATTGGGTCCACCCAGATAATCCAGTATACTCTCCCTATTTTATGGTCAGCTGATTAGCAACCTTAATTCTATCTGCAACCTTAATTCTCTTTGCCTTGTAACCTAACATATTCACAGGTTTGGGGGATTGGGATGTAGACATCTTTAGGGGCCATTATTCTGCCTACCAGAGTTGTCTTCTGATCCGAAAAGATTCACAAATGTCCCAAGCCATTACACCAGGTAATTCT
Organism: Piliocolobus tephrosceles; assembly: GCF_002776525.5. Taxonomy (NCBI): domain Eukaryota; kingdom Metazoa; phylum Chordata; class Mammalia; order Primates; family Cercopithecidae; genus Piliocolobus; species Piliocolobus tephrosceles. The sequence goes on along the minus strand of NC_045435.1, from coordinate 57,050,428 downwards.
CATTGAATTTTCTCTATTGGATCTCCTGCTATCAAAATACAGAAGCTAAAAAGGTTCATACAGTATGAAACAAATCCCAAAATTAAATAATAAAACATTAACAATATTTATTGGTCAGACATGGTGGTTCATGCCTGTAAACCTTAGTGCTTTGGGAGGTCTATGCAGGAGGATCACTTGAAACCCAGGAGTTCAAGGCCAGCCTGGGCAACATAGCGAGACTTCATCTCTACAAAAAATTAAAAAATAGCCAGATGTGGTAGTACTAATTGGGAAGCTGAGGTGTGAGGATCACTTGAGCCCAAACACTTCGAAGTTACGGTGAGCTTTAATCACACCACTGCACTCAGTGTGAGTGACAGAGTGAGACGTTGTCGCTAAAAAAAGCAAAAACAATGTTTAACTCTGGGTAATGGAATTATGTGTGGTTTTTGTTTATTTCTTACTATGTGATCCATAATTTTTACAACAAGCATGAATAACTGCTGTAATCAGAAAAAGTTATCTTAAAAAATAAAATGTGTTGAAATGAGTGCCAAAAAAAGAATGTGCAGATGACAGAGGGGCAACAAGGGTAGCACCACCAGCTGCACTCAGATGGGAAGGGAATTAAAAGCTGTCACTGAGAGGGAGTATGCCAGATAGAGAAATGGGCAAGGAGTCTGATGGGCCAACCCAAACCAAAGAATGAAGTCAAGGGCTAGAGGCCAGTTGCTCTTGTCTCCTCCTCACCATCACTCACTGCATCAGGCATGAGTCAGAGATGGGCAGTTTGTTCATGATAAGGGACTCAGATTTGGCAAAAACCACAAAAGGAATCTAAGAAAAAGGAAGGACATGGGTAAATCAAAAACCAAACTCACAGAGTTGTGTTGAATAAAAGAAAGAACACAGAGAAACAAGTTCAAGTCCCACCTTCACAATTTACAACTGTGCCAACCTGGGCCAGTCTAGCTGTCTATCTGGTCTTTGGTTTCTATAACTTTAAAACAGAAATGAGAATAATGTCCTGTGCCTCCCAGGATTGTTATGAATATTAAATTACATGGTATACTTAGCAAACTATAAAGAATCATCAGGGGGAAGGAAGGAGGAACCTGTGGTCCATAAAGCAGCAGCTAAATGTCTCACCAGATAAAGGTGGAAAGTTGCAGGCAGCTGGAAGGTAGGCTGGCATTTGAGTAGTTTATGGGGATAGATTATTTTTAACAACATAAACACTGAGGTTCCAAGAAGTTAATTAACTTGTCTCAAGTTAACAACAATAAATGGTAGAGTTGGAACCCTCTGGCTTCAAAGTCTGCATTTTTTTTTTTCTGTCTCTAATATATGCATTGTGAAACAAGAGATTCAGGGTGTCGAGCAAGTGGCAGAGCGGGGATTAGAGCCTAGATCTACCAACAAGTATAAATGAGTGTCCTCTCTATGCTAGACACTGTTGTAAGCACTTTGTATATAGTAACTTATTAAATCATCCCAGTATCCATGGAAGGAAATTGTCCCCATTTTTATAGATGAGAAAACTGATGCATCAAAAGATTTGATAAAACCCAAGATCACATAGATAGTAGATGAGCAAATCAAGATTTGAATCCAGGCAGCACAGTACCACAATCTGTATTCACAACCACAAAGCCACATTGCTCATGAGCAAGTGTATACACATATATTCTGTCAGACTGCTCTGCAACTCCTTAAGCATTGTCTGCAAGCCCCCACATCCATTCTAAAGGGTCATGCATGTAATAAGTGCTCTTGAAAGATTTGTTAAGTTCAGAAATGGCCTTGGAATGCAGTAATATTCAGGGACATGATAAGGAATGAGGAGGAAAAAGCAGACATTCTGGGTGATGTACTATATATGGAATACCAAAGGGACAACATAAGGAAGGTGCCTAGATTAAGGACCAGAGACTGGCTGGATCCACCCAGAATGGGGCAGGAGCTCTGTTGAAAGATGGCTGGGAGAGTAAGAGGAAAATGAAGTAAAAGGAAAAGGGGAGCATAGGGAAATCATTAGTAATCATATAGGAGATGAGTTCCTTAAGACAATATGTTGACTTAGTATCTTTAATTATGCAAAAGAAAATACAAAACTGAAGAAAAAATCACTGCTAGAAATAAAGTAGGACAGGAATGGTTCCTCAAAAGACATTCTGGGAGAAGAAAAGTTTTCAATGCATATGCAAAAATATACAAACAAAAAAACACTCCAAAATTTCTAACCGTTAACCCAATGCCCCATTTCCAAACAGTCAGGTTTAGTTAATAGCTTTTATAGTGCATTTAATTTTCAATTTGTGAGATGTCAATCTCGGAGGCTTTGTTGGAAACCAATGAGGTAAGATTACTCTAGCAATTACCCCCAAATAATGGGTGACTGCATTCGACAAAGCTGTAAATAAAAAAATGCCTTTCTTTTCATTAGAGAGAATAAGCAGCAGCAGAGAAAGAGGGCATTTGGGATAACATATTGGAAAAGGTGATCACTCTAAATATATAGTGAGCTTTCACGGGACAGATTTCTAGAATCCTATAGAATAATCCCACAATTATACTTGTGTTTAAAAAATTAAAAGGCAGCACTATTTAGCTTACTAAATTAGGCATAAGACTCATAGATGGACAGACAGATATCATCTGTCCCAAGACTACTCAAAGCAAGGTCTACAGTCAGGTGAGCACCTAACCCAATTTGGTTTGCTGAGTTTTCAAGAAAGAGGTGTGCTTTATCTGTACAGCTGCCCATTTCAACTGTCCCTTCTAAGCCAATAGGAGCAGGAAAAGAAGGCCCTTGGAAATTGCCATTTTGTAATTGAAAGCTTAAATCCTCCAGACAACCATTAACTTTTAAAGGACATCTAAAAGTGCAACTCTGTGATAACCAAGAAGATGATAGTTCTGCCTATGACTGAATACATAAATCTCTTAAACCTCTATAGCTGCTCAACAAAACAAAGAAATAAACCTTGCATTCTGCTGAGAATCCATTCTATCATGTTATTCAACACATTTGTATTCATCTTTGACTATGTTACTGAGTATATGAAGTCACAATGGTGAGCAAAAATGAAAACAATTTCTGCCGTCACGGAGTTCACATTATAGAGGGAAGACAGGCATTAATGTATAATCACACAAATAAATGAACATAAAAACCCGTGATTATTGTTATGAATTTAAAAGGTATCCCTGTGGGGGGGGAAAAAAAAAAAAAAAAACCTTGAGCTGAGATCTGAAAAGTAAATCAGAGGTGACCAGGGCAAGAAAGGGGTGATGTGCTGGATAATGAGAAGAGTCTTCCTGGAAGAGGGAACCATATATGCATAGGTCCTGTAACAAGAGGGACCATAATACAGTTAAGGAACTGAAAGACGGTGAGGATGCCTAGAACACAGGAAGCCTGAGGGGCTCTGGATGACCTGAGATGGGAGAGACAGGCATGGTCAAACCACGCCAAGTGGAGGATTTAGGTTATTATAAATGCAGAAGAAAGCCATTTGAAGCAGAGGCTGATAAAGAAGTTATGATATGAATCAGATTTATGTTTTGAAAAATCACTCTAACTGCCCAGTGGTAAATAAATTGGTGGAGGCAAGCAATATGTCAGAACTAAAGTGATGGAGATTAGAGATTTCTGAACTTACATGACATCATATACAGAGTATTTGGGCAGAGCAATGAATAGCAGCCTCTTAATCCATGTTTGGCCTGCCAGGGCACAGATTGGTTAAAAATACAGACTGCTGAACTGGTTTGGAATCCCAGGAATGCCACTGTGTGCCCTTGTACAATTTATATAATCTCTCTGCATCAGTTTTCTCAATTGTAAAATGAGAATAATAATATAGGTTTCAAAATCTTCATGACCAAATATATTTTGAAATTCAGAATTTTTTGGACTTTTGAAAGGTATGAGATTACACTAAATATTCTGTAACACCTCCAGCAGAGTCTTGGGTAGGACCCCATATTCAAACACATTAATATTCAAACACATTTTGATGCAAGATGTATGATTATTAACACTGTGGAATAAAGACCAATAAGACTTATGTCAATTCAGATCAAGTTTTACCATCAAATGAGTTTGCACCAACTTTGAATAAAATTACATTTTTTTCAGAATCTTTTGAAATTCAGAACTGCAAATGAGGGACTATGCATATGTAGTACCTTCCTCCTAGGGCTATTATGAGGAATAAATGAATCATTGTAAACCCTTGGGAAAGTGTTTGGCACATAGTAAATAGCATTTGTTAAGTAAATAAAGCTCTTATGTACCAAACTAGCTAACTGCATGAACTTAGGGGTTCCTACTCTGTAAATGGAAGAATGATAAGATGACCTCTGAGGTCCTTCAGTTTTCAAGTTCCATAAGACCTCAAAGTGTCTTGAGGAATGTCTGTTTCCAATACTTTGTGGAGAAGTCAGGAGATGACCCTGAATCTATTCCTAATCACTGTTAAAAGAAAAACTTTAGGCAAATTATATTTACCAGAGTTTAATTGAGCACAAAATAATTTGAGAATTGGGCAGCCCCCTGATCCAGAACAGCTTCAGAGCAATGGTGAAACCAGACCAGTTGCCCCATAGCACTGATGTTTATGGTTATTTTTTTGAATAAACATAGAAATTGATGCTCCCAATCTTAAAAGTGGAGAGAGTTAAAATTGTCTTATCAGAGTTTCTTTCTCAAAAAACCAACCATCAGGCCTCCCAGATATTATCAAGGAACTGAAGCTTGCTAGACACCACATCTGGACAATGAAACACTAGATCTCTCACCCATCGTGATTACCTAACTGACTCCCTGCTTCCTGTTGACCAGTTCCTCTTCCTTACCCCTCATTAACTCATGCTTTCCTGCATGTAGTTACATTTCTTCCCCGCTGTATAAACCCCTGATTTTGGTTGGTCAGTGTGATGAATTTGAGACTGATATCCCATCTCCTCAGCTGCAGCACCCCATTAAAGCCTTCTTCTCTGGCAATACTCATTGTCTCAGCGATTGGCTTTCCATGCAGTGAGCAGCAAGAACTAGACCAAACTGCTGGCATTTTGGTAATAATGGGGTGGTGGGGACACATAAGTGAGATACAGAAACAGTTGGATTGGGTACAGCTTTGCATTTGCCTTATTAGAACATGGGTTGAACAACTGGCAGCCTGTGACAGGCCAAAACTCTATGATTGGTACAAGAGTAGGTTATAGTCGGTTTACACATCTAGTTAGGTTACAGTGCACTGTGTAAGGAGAAACCTTGAGGCCAAACTTAAAGTATGTAAGGAGGCTGCTTTAGGCTACACTTAAATTAACAACAGGTAATGATGATGCTATAGCCATTTGATACCTGGTCCTCCAACCTCTTCTGTCCCACTAGTCAGTTCATTTACATTCAGACTCGATTCTGTATTTACCTCTCCTCTAATACCATCTCACCCTCATTCTCCTACACCTCAGCCTGAACAGCCTCCCCTTCTTCATAGCACCCTTACCACAGATTCAGTCATGCCCTAAGCTCCTAATCACTGATACAAATCATCAGACTCCCAGAAAAAGCAAACTTCTGAGCCAACCTTTGCTGGGAAATGGAAGCTGACAACTATTCTCACTGTGCTTGCTTTCAAATGTATTGGGAGCATGGTCAAAGTTGGCATCAAAGAATCTAGCCGTATGACTTTGGAAGAGTCAGAAACTTAACTGCTCAGAACCTCAGCTCCCTTATGTGCTACATCGGAATGATATTAATAGCAATAGAACCTTCTTCATACTGCTACTGTGAGGGTCACACCAGGTGTAACGCTACTAAAAGTTACCTTACAAAGTGCAGCTTATTGTTATTATCAACTGTTGCTGCCAGACAAGGTGTCAGAGCCCCAGCATCAGAAACTGGTTGGTTCATGGGTCATAGGATAGTAAGAATTTACCAACAACCATATAGGTTTGAAGAAGAAAATTTTATTAGATAGAAAGAATACTGCAGAAGAATGAGTAGGGTGCCTCAGCAGGAGAGGAATGAGCGCAATGTGGTGGATTTTTCCTTGCGAGTATTTATGAATCTTAAAGCAGGTACTTAAGGGTAATTAGAACCATATTAGCCATGTAGTTCATGATAAATGATTGCATTTATAGGTGTTTTGGTACTTGGATGTCAGCAAGGGTTGCACAATGAGTTTCAATATGCATGCATTCCGGAGATGTATAGAAATTCTAGTTACTTATACATTTTTGGGAAAGAAACTTGCAACCAGATGCCTGCTTTAGATAACAGGGAAGTCTAACATTCTAAATTCCTGCCCCTTTCCTGGAAAACTCATGAATAAGCCACCCCTTGTTTAGCATATAATCAAGAAATAACTGTAAGTATACTCAGTTGAGCCACCCATACTGCTGCTCTGCCTGTGGAGTAGGCATTCTTTTGTTTCTTCACTTCTCTAATAAACTTGCTTTCACTCTTCTCTATGGACTCACCTCAAATTATTTCTTGCACAAGGTCCAAGAACCCTCTCTTGAGGTGTGGGTCAGGACCCCTTTTCAGTAACAGCCTGATAAGTGGGGAACTCAGGAATTGAACCCAGTTCTACAGAACGCATGCTCTTAACCACTGCGCTCTAATCATTGTCTCTGCAATCTCAGAAGAAGACACTAGGCACTATTCTAGATATTTTTATATGTATTATATTATTCAATCAAAAAACTTGCTTTTGTGGACAATGTCATCATATACCTTATTAAATTATTATATGTTTCTTGGTCTTTATTTCAAAACAAATACAGTTTGATGAAAGTCAGATTTATTAATCATAGATTGGTAGCTTAGAAATAATAACACCTTAAATCAGTACAGGACTTGATATTCTATAAAGGGCTTGGCCAGTCATTGTTGAACTTGATTGTCCCAACAAGATACAATTATTAGCACTACTTGACAGAGAAGGAAACTGAGGCTGAGATAATGGCCTTGTCAGAGACGATTGAACCAGAGTGACTTCATCTTGAATAGGAGTTGGGTAAAATAAGGCTGAGACCTACTGAGCTGCATTCCCCAGAGGTTAGGCATTCTTAGTCATAGGATGAGCTAGGAGGCCGGCACAAGATACAGGTCACAAAGACCTTACTGATAAGAGAAGATGCAGTAAAAAAGCTGGCCAAAACTCACCAAAACCAAGAGGGCAATGAAGTGACCTCTGGTCGTCCTCACTGCTCATTATATGCTAACTATAATGCATTAGCATGCTAAAAAGCACTCTCCCCAGTGCATGACAGCATACAAATGCCATAGAAACATGCAGAACGTATGGTCTAAAAGGGGAAGAAACCCTCAGTTCTGGGATTGCCTGCCCCTTTCCTGGAAAACTCACGAATCAGCCACCCCTTGTTTAGCATATAATCAAGAAATGACTATAAGTATACTCAGTTGAGCCACCCATACTGCTGCTCTGCCTGTGGAATAGGCATTCTTTTGTTTCTTTACTTCTCTAATAAACTTGCTTTCACTCCTCTATGGACTCACCCCAAATTCTTTCCCACACAAGGTCCAAGAACCCTCTCTTGAGGTGTGGGTCAGGACCCCTTTCCAGTAACAGCCTGATCAGTGGGGAACTCAGTAATCAAACCCAGGTCTAGCATGCTCTTAACCACTGTGCTCTAATCATTGTCTCTGCACTCCTAAGAAGGAATACGCCTCAGACACATTTTATCGAACAAGTGCTAAATTTCTTTGCTCAGATAATTTCTTCAAGCTATGTCATTTGGAAGGAAAATAAAACAGCATGGGACACAGCAAAAAGTGGTGAGTTTCATTAAACTGATGTAACAAATGGAAGCACAGAGAAGAAACACTCTAATGGTCACTTGCAACATGTAAATAAAAAAGCAAGGTTTGCACCATGATGCAGTTCTCCACCCTCCCTGTCAAGTCCTCCTAATTACTCTGATTCCTCCCTGGCAAGTCCTCCTAATAACTCTGATTTATGGTATGTAAAGTTCTACATCAGAAGGAAAATCAATTCCTGTTTACCTTGCCTCACCATTTCCCTTCCCATCTCAGAAGGTACTGTGCAAAGCCACTATGCAGACTCAATAATTTCTTTGGCATTTCAAGATGCTTTCTCACTGCTTTTTGCTTTTTCTTCTACAATGAGACAGAGAAGCAATTACCTCTCCATCTGCTCATCTTGATACCTATGCTTCGCTGGGCTAGAAAGAAGAGGAAATGAGAATGGGAAATCTAAAACCAACGGCCTAGAGCCTGAAGAAGATGTACAAAGTTTTTAATTCAATGAGATTTGCATGAAAATCTGCAGTTCAACTTTCTATCCTACTCCATTTCTGAGAAAAACCTAATTGCATCTGACCAAGGCAAGACAAACAGAACTGTATTTTTTAAAAATAATACTTTTAAGGTTCAGAGAATCTAGTATAACTCTATCTTGCATTTCTACAGTGATTTACACTTAACAAAGCATTCACATACATTATCTCATTTATTTCTTAAAGCAGTGCTAATTCCTTAAGCAATCATTTGAACTAGGAATTTAAAAGGATTTGGCAGAAACAAAAATTATCATTTTGAGTGCCTACAGAGTGCTAGTCATTGTACCGAGTGATTTGCATTCATTATCTCCAATTCTTACAACAACCCAGCAAGGCAGGAACATCAGCCCTGGTCCCAGCAGAGTTTAAAGTCATCCAGCAAGGATTGCTGCAGCAACCTGAGGCTAGCAACAGCTCTGACAACTCAGAGAGGGTAGTAAATGGCAACACAAACTATGGCTTTCCATGGAGTGAGGGGTCAACCCTTGTGATATGACAGGGAAAAAAATGAGGGGAATAGATACTCTTAACTCACTACTCACCTGCTGTTTGATCTACTGCTTCTGCCTCCCTTCCCGCTCCATTGTCTAAACACAATTGGAATCAGAGGACAAGGGATCCCACTGATGAAACCCAATAGAATGAGCCTCCTGGGTCATAAAACAGGGTAGGGAAGGGTGAAAAGTGGATCTGAAAGGGAAACAGAAGACATCCAGCACAGTCCAACGCTCCCCCAGGAACCCTCCCCCATCATTTCCTGTATTTTTAATTCAATTGCAAAAATGCCAAACCAGGAAGAAATTATATCAATTCAGTCATCTTCCCAACAGAAACCCAAAACATGAGCAATCACCAAAAGATGGTTTCCATAAAACTATCTTTTTTCATAAAAATATGAGAATAAAAGGTGAGGAGATAACTAGTTAACATAAAATATAACTGAAACCAACTCAATTGACTCATAGAATGATGTTTATGGTTCTTGAATAAACATAGAAATTGGTCCTCTTGGTATTAAAGCTTGAAACTTACATTTGTCTTATCTGAGTTCCTTTCTCAGGAAACCAACCCTCAGGCTTCCCAGATAGTATCAAGGAAACTGATACTCACCAGACTGGTGAGATGCCAGACCCCTTATTCCTCCTAATTGCTTCCTTACTCTTTCTTAATCTCTGTTTTCTAAATTTCTCCTTGCTATATACACCCCCAACCCCATTTTAGCTGGTTAGAGAGAACGGGCTTGCCTCCCATCTTACCAGCTGATGTCACCTGCAATATAACAAAGCCTTATCCCCTGGCAATACTCACTGTTTCAGTGATTGGTTTTCTGAGCAGTGAATGACAGGACCTACACCAAACACCTGGCATTTCCATAACAGTTCCTCTAGCTTCACATGTGAGCATAAGACCTAAGGTGATAAATGTAGCAGCCAGCCTTCTTCTACCATTATTCCATGTTTGCCCTATCCTCTGTCCACTTCTCAACTGGATGGTGTTCCTTACTGAAAAATTGACCACAGTCTTGATTTATGAAGGGCCTGAATTCATTAGGGCATAACTTCATTATCCCCTGGTAATCAGGACCAGTCACCTCACTGAATGCAGTGACCCCTTTTCTATACAATGGTCCAGCTATATGAGGAGCTCAAAATGGCCAGAGGCAGCTTCAGCTTCCAATTTACTAGTAACATGACTCTTTTAAAATTATTCTTTCTTTGGGCATTAGGATCTCCAGTACATTAAGCAGATGTACTTCCTATGGGTTATTTGGTGTATTGGTAAGACAGGCCACTCCCATCTCCACCCTTGGTTCCCATACCTGGGCATTCTGGCTCTAAGGGATGACGCTATATCCTAGCCATTGGTTTTGAAGCATGTATACCATATTATGAAGGACAGCACTCCAAATTTGTAGAACATTGCCTTCCTACCATCTTCATAACTGAGCCTTTGGCAGGCCATCCCACCATTCTGTTAAGTAGCTGCTTCTAGGTGATATTGCACATGTTAAGGCCAATGAATTCCATCAGGCTAAGTTGACTATGTCATACCTCTTGCAAGAAAAACTGACCCCAAGTCATAAGTAATATTGGGACAGATAAGGCATTCTGTACAGGAGACCATTGGGCAAGCTCTCGGGCATACCCAGAATGGGCAGCTCATCCACCTAGTTATGGAGAGCCTCATCCACTCTGGGTGTTCTCTATGGACATTAACACAGTACACAAATATCTGCTCACTCCGAAGAAATCCATTCATATACTTCTCTCCCAGAATTTTGATGTCCTGTAGGTGCCCAGCCCTACTCAAGAGAGTAGGGAGTTTCAGGTCCAAACTCAACCTGAAACCAATGGTCAAGAGAGCCCTTTGGTGTCATTCATAGGTCATCACCCCAGAGCACAGAACAAGGTAGAGAGGATAAAGACTGTCACCAGAGGGCAAAGATATTCAGCTCTGTAGATATTAGTGTCCCTTTATTCAGATAAAGAAACTAAGACTCCAAAAAGCAAATATTTTGCCTAAAGTCACACAGCTAGAAGAGGAAGCTGAGGTTCAAATCTTCCATTCTAAAACTCGTGTTCTTCCCTAGGCCATTGGTACCACATGGAGGAATAGAAAGCCTCTCAGCTTCCTGTCAAGGAGAATTAGGTTCATCTGAGATGCAAACCAATTACCAGCTTAAAACATTTTCTTACATTGATAAGTGAAATCCAAAGTTCCCTCCTGTGGTCATTAAAATTAAATCTTAAAGATTATGATGAGCAAGGAATTCAAAGAGCTTTATTAGCTTGCTCAGTGGAATGTCTTCTTAAAGATGGCTTCACCCCCAGTCCTGAGCCCCCACAATCACAACCTCCAGAAAGAGCAATCTGTCTAATAGAAATATAATGTGAGCCACATTATCAAAGTTTTAAAAACTTACATTTTAAATTTGAGTCACATTTTAAAAAGTAAAAATCAATGATATTAATTTTAATAATGTACTTTAACCCAATATGTGCAAAACATTATTTCAATACGTAATCAATAGAAAAGTGTTTGTGGGGTTTTTTTACATTCTTTATTTCATACTAAGTCTTCAAAATTCAGTGTGTATTTTGTACTTCTAGCACATCTCAATTCAAACTTGCCACATGTCAAATGTTCAATACCTGCATATTGCTGATGCCTACGTATTGAGCAGCATGGTTCTAGAGATGAGAAGGCCTTCCACCTGCTGGCTGTGTTTCTTCTCAACATCTCAGATGCCGCATCCTGAAAATAGGGATCATAGTACTCTTGGGACTAAAACAAATAACAATAATAAGAAGAAGAAATAATAATAACATGAATAGGTAATATTTATTTATCATGTGAGAGACACGCTAAATTTTAGAGAACTTATAGCACTTAATTCTTATAACAAACTATAACAAAAAATCGACACTTAAAATGATTAAGGGCCGGGCGCGGTGGCTCAAGCCTGTAATCCCAGCACTTTGGGAGGCCGAGATGGGCGGATCACGAGGTCAGGATATTGAGACCATCCTGGCTAACACGGTGAAACCCCATCTCTACTAAAAATACAAAAAAAAAACTAGCCGGGCGAGGTGGCGGGTGCCTGTAGTCCCAGCTACTCCGGAGGCTGAGGCAGGAGAATGGCGTGGACCCGGGAGGCAGAGCTTGCAGTGAGCTCAGATCCGGCCACTGCACTCCAGCCCGGGCAACAGAGCAAGACTCCGTCTCAAAAAAAAAAAAAAAAAAAAAAAAAGATTAAGTATCTTGCCCCAGGTCACAACTAAGATCACAATTTGAGCACTGACAATCTGACTAAAGGGCCTGAACCCTTTTATGAGAATAATAATAATAATAACAATAATAGCTACAAATAATATATTTAAATACCAAGGAAGTTGATAGAATTAGTAAGCCCACAGTAAGGCCTCAGCAAGGCCAAACTTGCATGATAAATGGAGCCATTATTATGACACTATCCTCAAGGAACTTATAATGTTGTAGAGAGAAAGAACACATGGGATGAGATAACTAGTCACAGAAGGCAGTTTATGGCATGTAACGGGCAAACAATGGTGAGCTCTACAGAAATTCATAGGGGCAGTGATCCATGTAGAGTCTTAGGGCCCTGCAAGGGGGAGATGAAATACAACAGCAAATGCAAGAAGGTCCCACTTCGTGGGCATGTGTGACTTGTGCAATCACTTAGGGCCCTGTGCTCAGAAGAGTCCCACACTTGGTTAAATACTCAGCTATCATGGTCTTGAAATTATTAATAATTTTGGCCGGGCGCGGTGGCTCAAGCCTGTAATCCCAGCACTTTGGGAGGCCGAGACGGGCGGATCACGAGGTCAGGAGATCGAGACCCTCCTGGCTAACACGGTGAAACCCCGTCTCTACTAAAAATACAAAAAATTAGCCGGGCGAGGTGGTGGGCGCCTGTGGTCCCAGCCACTCGGGAGGCTGAGGCAGGAGAATGGCGTGAACCCAGGAGGCGGAGGTTGCGGTGAGCTGAGATCCGGCCACTGCACTCCAGCCTGGGCGACAGAGCAAGACTCCGTCTCAAAAAAAAAAAAAAAAAAAAAAAAAAGAAATTATTAATAATTTTATCACTGAACTTATATTTTTTAAGTGAAGTCTGCTGGGACAATGGAGAATGTTCATGAGCAGAGGAGATACAGGTAACATGCAATCTATGTGTCCTCTTCCATTTCTTCCTGCCTATTTGCATACAGCATTCATGATGCCCCATGAGCACATGTGTGGGAGTTTACTGAGATTTAAAGGGAGTACAAGGTGAGTGTGTTATGAATATAACTTGGGAACTAAGCTCTGATTTTTTATCTTGCCCAAATTCCTACATAAGGGGTCTAGGGGATCATGCTCTACACAAATTCTGATCAGATGGGTTTTATTTGACCCTATATATCATAACTTACTTTTCAATCTGACTCTGGAATACCATTATGAGATAAGGAAAAATATATAACCTCAAAATATATTTTCTTGTCATATCTTGAAATTGCCCTGAAAGTCTCTTGTGGGAAAAATCCACATTCTACAGAGAATCCCCTTTCCCTTTTGTTTTCCTTCCTTTCTTTTCAGATCCAAGAGATAATCAACTAAGAGCCAGATGCCCTTTTAGGTCTGATAAGAAACATACAACCTGCTCTCTCTGAAGTCTGCTTGCTATTTGAGCGATTCCACTGTACAATAAAACTTAGTCTCCACAATCCTTTATCTTAACCTGAACATTCCTTTCCATTGATCCCAGGTCATCAGATAAACTCAACCAATTGTGAACCAGAAAGTGTTTAAATTTACTGATAGTCTGGGAGCTCCCACTTTGAGTTGTCCCACCTCTCAGAACCCAACCAATGTATTTCTTAAATGTATTTGATTGATGTCTCGTGCCTCCCTAAAATATGTAAAACCAAGCTGTACCCTGACCACCGTGGGCACATGTTCTCAGGACCTTCTGAGGGCTGTGTCACAGGCATGATCACTCACATTTGGCTCAAAATCAATTTCTTAAAATATTATACAAAGTTTGACTCTTTTCATCAACAAATGGAGTAAGAGGACAGCACCCCAAGAAGCCACATTGTCCCTTTGAACCAGAAATGGTTTCAATCACAGAATTAAGTCATTCTTTCTAAGAAACACACCATTCTAAGAAACACGAACAACCAATGAAACCCATCATATCCTTTCTTAATTATGCTACTTTATTAACTAACCACTCATGCTGAAAATGATGACACAGAAGAAAAGGGAAAGATAGGGCAACTCATATTGATTTTCCTTTCAGTCCTTTCTTACTCATCAGTAACCTTAAGGCAGAGACGTTGGGAGACTGTGTGCATATTAAGAAGAAAAATAGTAAGTTGATTTAGTTTTGTGTAGCATTTTCACTGTTCGGGTAAGAACAATACATATATATTTGTATATATATGTAAGCTATGAAAAACAAGTTGAGTAATTTTGGTGATTCTACATACAAGTTAATTGCTTTTTTACTTGCATTTCAAACTGGCATTAGGAGGCGCTTCCACGATGGCTGAATAGGAACAGCTCCGGTCTGCAGTTCCCAGTGAGATCAACACAGAAGACAAGTGATTTCTGCATTTCCAACTGAGGAACCTGGTTCATCTCACTGAGACTGTTTGGACAGTGGGTACAGTCCACAGAGGGCGAGCCAAAGCAGGGTGGGGCATCGCCTCACCCGAAGCACCAGGAGTTGGGGGATTTCCCTTTCCTAGCCAAGAGAAGCCATGAGAGACTGTAACAGGAGGAACAGTACACTCCTGCCCAAATACTGTGCCTTTCCCATGGTCTTCACAACCAGCAGACCAGGAGATTCCCTCCAGTGCCTGGCTCAGCAGGTCCCACGGCCACGGAGCCCAGCAAGCTAAGATCCATTGGCTTGAAATTCTCACTACTAGCGCAGGAGTCTGAGACGACCTGGGATGCTGGAACTTGGCAGGGGGAGGGGCATCCACCATTGCTGAGGCTTGAGTAGGCATTTTTATGCTCACAGTGTAAACAAAGCTGCCAGGAAGCTCGAACTGGGTGGAGTCCACCACAGCTCAGCAAGGCCGACTGCCTCTCTAGATTCCATTTCTGTGGGCAGGGCATATCTGAACAAAAGGCAGCAGGCTCGGTCAGGGACTTATAGAAAAAACCCTTATCTCCCTGGGACAGAGCACCTGGGGGAAGGGGCAGCTGTGGGCACAGCTTCTGCAGACTTACACATCCCTGCCTGACAGCTCTGAAGAAAGCAGTGGTTCTCCCAGCAGTGTTGGAGTTCTGATAATGGACAAGTGGGTCTCTGACCGCTATGTAGCCTGACTGGGAGACACCTCCCAGTAAGGGCCAACAGACACCTCATACAGGAGAACATGCTTGGCATCTGGCAGGTGCCCCTCTGGGACGAAGTTTCCAGAGTAAGGATCAGGCAGCAATATTTGCTGTTCTGCAGCCTCCACTGGTGATACCCAGGAAAACAGGGTCTGGAGTAGACCTCCAGCAAACTCCATCAGACCTGCAGCTAAGCAGCCTGACTGTTAGAAGGAAAACTAACAAACAGAAAGGAATAGCATCAACATCAACAAACAGGACATCCACACCAAAACCCCATCCGTAGGTCACCAATATCAAAGACCAAAAGTAGATAAAACCAGAAAGATGAGGAGAAATCAGAGCAGAAAGGCTGAAAATTCCAAAAACCAAAACACCCCTTCTTCTCCTAAGGATCACAACTCCTCACCAGCAAGGGAACAAAACTGGATGGAGAATGAGTTTGACAAGCTGACAGAAGTAGGCTTCAGAAGGTGGATAACAACAAACTTCTCCAAGCTAAAGGAGCATGTTCTAACCCATCACAAAAAAAGTCAAAAACCTTGAAAAAAGGTTAGAGGAATGGCTAACCAGAATAATCAGTGTGGAGAAGAAAATAAATGACCTGATGGAGCCGAAAAACACAGTACAAGAAATTCATGAAGCATACACAAGCTTTAATAGCTGATTCGATCAAGCAGAACAAAGGATATCAGTGATTGAAGGTCAAATTGATGAAATAAAGTGAGAAGACAATATTATAAAAAAATAGAGTGAAGAGAAAGGAACAAAGTCTCCAAGAAATATGGGACAATGTAAAAAGACCAAATCTACGTTTGATTGGTGTACCTGAAAGTGATGGGAAAAATGGAACCAAGGTAGAAAACACTCCTCAGGATATTATTCAGGAGAACTTCCCCAACCAGCAAAGGAGGCCAACATTCAAATTCAGGAAATACAGAGAACACCACAAAGATATTCCTCGAGAAGAGCAACCCAAAGACACATAATCGTCAGATTCACCAAGGTTGAAATGAAGGAAAAAATATTAAGGGCAGCCAGAGAGAAAGGCTGGGTTACCCTCAAAGGGCAGCCTATCAGACTAACAGCAGATCTCTCTGCAGAAACCCTATAAGCCAGAAGAGAGTGGAGGCCAACATTCAACATTATTAAAGAAAAGAATTTTCAACCCAGAATTACCTATCCAACCAAACTAAGCTTCGTAAGTGAAGGAGAAATAAAATCCTTTACAGACAAGCAAATGCTGAGATATTTTGTCACCACCAGGCCTGCCTTACAAGAGGTCCTGAAGGAAGCATTACACGTGGAAAGGAATAACCAGTATCAGCCACTGCAAAAACATGCCAAACTGTAAAGACCATGGACACTATGAAGAAAATGCATCAACTAATGGGCAAAATAACCACAGAACTTCATAATGACAGGATCAATTTCACACATAACAATATTAACCTTAAATGTAAATGGGCTAAATGCCTCAAATAAAAGACAGAGACTGGCAAATTGGATAAAGAGTCAACACTCATTAGTGTGCAGTATTCAGGAAACCCATCTCACATGCAAAGACACACATAGGCTCAAAATAAAGGGATGGAGGAAGATTTACCAAGCAAATGGAAAGCAAAAACAAAAAGTAGGGGTTGGAATACTAGTCTCTGATAAAACAGACTTTAAACCAACAAAGATCAAAAGAGATAAAGAAGGCCATTACATAATGGTAAAGGGATCAATTCAACAAGAAGAGCTAACTATCCTAAATATATATGCACCCAATATAGGAGCACCCAGATTCATAAAGCAAGGTCTTAGAGACCTAAAAAGAGACTTAGACTCCTACACAATAATAATGGGAGACTGTAACAACCCACTATAAATATTAGACAGATCAACGAAACAGAAAATTAACAAGGATATCCAGAACTTGAACTCAGCTCTGGACCATGCGGACCTAATAGATATCTACAAAACTCTCCACCCCAAATCAACAGAATATACATTCTTCTCAGCACCACATTGCACTTACTCTAAAATTGACCACATAATTGGAAGTAAAATACTCCTCAGGAAATGTAAAAGAACAGAAATCACAACAAACAGTCTCTTAGACCACAGTGCAATCAAATTAGAACTCTAGATTAAGAAATTCGCTCAAAACTGCACAACTACATGGAAACTGAACAACCTGCTCCTGAATGACTACTGGACACATAACAAAATGAAGGTAAAAATAAAGATGTTCTTTGAAACCAATGAGAACAAAGATACAATATACCAGAATCTCTGGGATACATTTAAAGCAGTGTGTAGACGGAAATGTATGGCACTAGATGCCCACAAGAGAAAGCAGGAAAGATCTAAAACCGATACCCTAACATCACAATTAAAAGAACTAGAGAAGCAAGAGCAAACAAATTCAAAAGCTAGCAGAAGGCAAGAAATAACTAAGCTCAGAGCAGGACTAAACGACATAGAGACACACACAGAAAAAATACCCTTCAAAAAATCAATGAATACAGGAGCTGGTTTTTTGAAAAGATCAACAAAACAGACAAACCACTAGCAAGACTAACAAAGAAGAAAAGAGAGAAGAATCAAATAGACACAATAAAAAATGATAAACAGGATATCACCACTCATCCCACAGAAATACAAACTACCACCAGAGAATAGAATAAACATCTCTAGGCAAATAAATTAGAAAATCTAGAAGAAATTGATAAATTCCTGGACACAGACACCCTCCCAAGACTAAACCAGGAAGAACTTGAATATGTGAATAGACCAACTGCCTGAAATTGAGGCAATAATTAATATCCTACCAACCAGAAAAAGTCCAGGACCAGATGGATTCACAGACAAATTCTACCAGAGGTACAAAGAGGAGTAGATACCATTCCTTTCTGAAAGTATTCCAATGAACAGAAAAAGAGGGAATCCTCCCCAACTGATTTTATGAGGCCAGCATCATCTTGATACCAAAGCCTGGCAAAGACACAACAAAAAAAGAGAATTTTATATCCCTGATGAACATCAATGTGAAAATCTTCAATAAAATACTGGCAAAACGAATCCAGCAGCACATCAAAAAGCTTATCCAGCACGATCAAGTCAGCTTCATCCCTGTGATGCAAGGCTGGTTCGACATACACAAATCGATAAATGTAATTCATCGCATAAACAGAACTAACGACAAAAATCACATGATTATCTCAATAGATGCAGAAAAGGCCTTCGACATAATTCAACAGCTCTTCATGATAAAAACTCTCAATAAACTAGGTATTGATGGAACATATCTCAAAATAATAAGAGCTATTTATAACAAACCCACAGCCAGTATCATACTGAATGGGCAAAAACTGGAAGCATTCCCTTTGAAAACTGGCATAAGACAAAGATGCCCTCTCTCACCACTCCTATTCAACATAGTATTAGAAGTTCTGGCCAGGGCAATTAGGCAAGAGAAAGAAATAAAGGGCAATCAGTTAGGACAAGAGAAAGTCAAATTGTCTCAGTTTGCAGATGATATGATTATATACTTAGAAAACCCTATCATCTCAGCCCAAAATCTCCTTGAGTTGATAATCAACTTCAGCAAAGTCTCAGGATACAAAATCAATGTGCAAAAATCACAAGCATTCCTACACACCAATAACAGACAGACAGCCAAATCATGAGTGAACTCCAATTCATAATTGCTACTAAGAGAATAAACTACCTAGGAATCCAACTTACAAGGGATGTGAAGGACACCTCTTCAAGGAGAATTACAAATACTGCTCAATGAAATAAAAGAGGACACAAACAAATGGAAGAACATTCCATGCTCATGGATAGAAAGAATCAATATCATGAAAATGGCCACACTGCCCAAAGTAATTTATAGATTCAGTGCTATCTCCATCAAGCTACCACTGACTTTCTTCACAGAATTGGAAATAAAGCTACTTTAAATTTCACGTGGAACCAAAAAAGAGCCCGCATTGCCAAGACAATCCTAAGCAAAGGAATAAAGTGGGAGGCATCACACTCCCTGACTTCAAACTATACTAGAAGGCTTCAGTAACCAAAACAGCGTGGTACTGGTACCAAAACAGATATATAGACCAATGGAACAGAACAGAGGCCTCAGAAATAACGCCAGACATCTACAACCATCTGATCTTTGACAAACCTGACAAAAACAAGAAATGGGGAAAGGATTCCCTATTTAATAAATGGTGCTGAGAAAACTGGCTAGCCATATGTAGAAAGCTGAAACTGGATCCCTTCCTCACGCCTTATACAAAAATTAACTCAAGATGGATTAAAAACTTAAATGTAAGACCTAAAACCATAAAATCCCTAGAAGAAAACCTAGGCAATACCATTCAGGATACTGGTATGGGCAAAGACTTCATGAATACAACACCAAAAGCAATGGCAACAAAAGCCAAAATAGACAAATGGCATCTAATTAAACTAAAGAGCATCTGCACGGCAAAAGAAACTGTCATCAGAGTGAACAGGCAACCTACAGAATGGAAGAAAATTTTTGCAATCTATTCATCTGACAAAGCACTAATACCCAGAATCTACAAAGAACTTAAACAAATTTATAAGAAAAAAAAACAACCCCATCGAAAAGTGGGCAAAGGATATGAGCAGACACTTATTAAAAGAAGACATTTATGCAGCCAACAGACATATGAAAAAATGCTTATCATCACTGGTCATTAGAGAAATACAAATCAAAACCACAATGAGATGCCATCTCACACCAGTTAGAATGGAGATCATTAAAAAGTCAGGAAACAACAGATGCTGTAGAGGATGTAGAGAAATAGGAACACTTTTACACTGTTGGTGGGAGTGTAAATTAGTTCAACCATTGTGGAAGACAGTGTGGCGATTCCTCAAGGATCTAGAACTAGAAATACCATTTGACCCAGCAATCCCATGACTAGGTATATACCCAAAGGATTATAAATCATGCTACTATAAAGACATACACACATATGTTTATTGCCGCACTATTCACACTGGCAAAGACTTGGAACCAACCCAAATGTCCATCAATAATAGACTGGATAAAGAAAATGTGGCACATATACACAATGGAATACTATGCAGCCATCAAAAACGATGAGTTCACATCCTTTGCAGGGACATGGATGAGGCTGGAAACCATCATTCTCAGCAAACTATCAAAGGACAGAAAACCAAACACCACATGTTCTTACTCATAAGTGGGAGTTGAACAATGAGAACACATAGACATAGGGAGGGGAACATCACACACCAGGGCCTGTCATGGGGTTGGGGGCTGGGGGAGGGATAGCATTAGGAGAAATACCTAATGTAAATGATGAATTGATGGGTGCAGCAAACCAACATGGCACATGTATACATATGTAACAAACCTGCACACTGTGCACATGTACCCCAGAAAAAGTACAATAATAATTTTAAAACCTGGTATTAAACTATATAAGATGAATAGTAAAATTCATGCTAATAATTTAAATTTAAATTTTGATTTATTAACAATACTAAATAGTAAGTAAAAAGACCATGATAAGTCAAGAGAAAGAGACCATGGAAGAAAGAAAAAAGCTTGATACTTTAGTCCTTTTCATGGCACTTTTTTCCTGCTTTTGAACAAGAGGGCCCATATTTTCATTTTGCACTAGGACTCACAAATTATGTAGCCAGCCCTGTTCGCAAGAGTGCAGCTTCCCCTTTCCTATGCTAATAGCAGACATTATCGATTGTATATGGCATTGTTCCTCACTGAGCCCAAATATTACCTCAAAATCCTTTTGAAAGCAGGGTTCAAAAGTGCAATCTGAGCAGGCATACAAGCTAAATCTATGCGCATCCCTCAAAATCAAACTATGCAGATGGAAATGGTGCTGGCTTTCCAAAGAAAATACTGGCTGGTGTGTATCAGAGTAATGAGTAGGCCAAGCTTGCTAAACTGCAAACTATCCCCTACCTGTGAACCCATCATCCCAGTTCCATATGTAAAACAACATAACAAAACTCAGCTTGACAAACAAGGTAATTAGACTTAACTTTGATCATGTGTTTCATTAGTTACAAAAATAGCCCACAATTTAGAGTTCTTTCTCATTATATTAGAGTAGAAGCCTCTAAAAAATGTATAATGCAATGAATGGCTCATTATTTATATGGTGCTAATTATATGCCAGGTGCTATTTTTAAGTGATTTGCATATATTAACTCATTTAATCCATATAACAGGCCCAGTGTGGTAGCTCACACCTATAATCCCAGCACTTTGGGAGGCCACAGCAGGAGAATCACTTGAAGCCAAGAGTTCAAGTTCAGGAATTTTGAGTCCACCCTGGGCAACACAGTGAGACCCCCATCTCTAGAAAAAAAAATCAAAAAAATTTTTAAAAATCCATACAACAACCTATGAAGTAGGTACCGTGGTTATCCCATTTTTATAGGTGAAAAAACTGGGACAGAGAGGAGTTTAATAACTGCCTCAAGGTCATCACCTAATCAATAGCAGAGTCAAGTAGTGTGGATTTAGAGTTTATACTCTGAAAATCTCTTGAAGGAGTCCCTGTAGAAGGTGTCCATCACAGACATGGCAATGTTTTGCTAAAGATGTTGTCTCAGGAAGCTCTCAGGGTTTTCTCTGGGTTTTTTCCTCCTCCTATGTGACATTCTTTGTCATCTGTACCTTTAGAGCAGTTCTACCTGAGCTACCTCACAGTCCCTAATGAGCAATTTCACCCATTTCAGCCCTTGTCACACTAACCATGAATTCAAGATCAGCCCAAGAAGTAACAACATCCATGTCATCAGCTCAGCCAGCCAAAATACCCTGTATTCCAGTTTTTGTAAATATTATTAGCTAATACCTTGCTTCAATCCTTAAAACCACACAGTAGAATCTTAGAGTTGGAAGGGTCTTTGGAAATAATCTCATCAAGGGATAATAAAAAGGTTTACCTCACATGCCCATTCCGATATGATCGATTGGTAGTGGATACCTGGAGTGACATGAGGGGGGTTTTGATACCATTTGGAGTTTACTGGAATAAGGTACATGCCTAAGTTTTGGGTGTAAGGAGAGAGCAGCAGAAGCTCATATGCTGTCCTAGCAGTACAGTGTAGCTCTTAGGAATACGGGCTCTGGGGTTAGATTTCCTAGGATCAAAGTCCTGCTTCACTGTTTGCTGATAGTGCAAACTTAAGCAAGTTTCTAAATATATCTAAGTTCTCTTGTTTGTGAAATAAGGCTGATAAAATCTACCTGATAGGTTGGTTGTGAGAATTTAGTGAAATAGTATATGGGAAGTGCTTATTGGAATATCTAGCATGCCCTAAGTACTCAACATGCTGTTATCACATATTGATCATAAGCAACTTGTGGTATCTGGCATGGGTTCTGGAGGTGACAGTGGCAGCAACAGTGCCATATATATGCCATTTCTGATCTAGTCCTATCTTCTAAACCTACAGATGGAGAAGCTGAAGCTGCAGCAACTGTGGGGCTTTCCCAAAATCACATATATTGTCTCCTTCAAAACTAAAGACACTCAGGGAACATAATCTTCTTGCCCGGTCTCTGCCTGTGCCTGCGTGCAACCTCAGGCAAAGCACTGCTCTCTGGACTTCAGTGTCCTTATCTGTATAATAAATCAATCAGAATCCAAACTGATCTTCACAGAGTAGTCACTCCCAGAAGATCCTGTATTTCCAGGGGGTAATGAACACTTTTACCCTTAGTTCAGTGGATGTTACAAATAGCAATTCTTTCCTTCCAGTTTTGACAGTTTTAGTGCTAACTAATCACTCCAGTGTTCCTTGCACAAATGCACATGTACATTCCATCTGCTTTGATCTCAAACTCAAGTTTTTTATGAATGAATCCTACAGCTGGACAGCAAAAGATTATCTCATTAATTTTTCAGTATGCCTAAGGGGGTCTAACGGGCTATGACCCACATGGTCATCTCAGCAGCCTTCCACTTCCTCTTGAGCTGGGGGCCAAGGTGGTGGTGAGGTGCAAGTCCCAGTTTATCTCCAACCCTCCTAATCTCAGACTTTCTGCACCTATGATAATACTTGAACCAACTCTTCTCTTTTAAATTGAATCCAATGCAATGTACCTGGGAACCCTGCTTCAAAATCTGATGTCAAATCTAAAACACTGGACAAAATCCAGGTTTTTATTCATTTTCTGATAGGCATTTACTGCTAATTAAGCATCTAAACAATGTTCTAAACAGGAAGAAAAATAATAAAATATGGACTTAACATTAATCACACAGACATACATGTAATATAGCTTATCTTTATAGCGGGAACAAATAAAAGAATATAATATAAAACACATATTTGTACTAGATACTTTTGTATAAATATTTTAAAGGTTTCTTAGCTCAGGGATTAAAGCAATGGTTTTGTAAAGGAGCAGGTCACATATTCAAATTTCACTAAGACATTCCTGATGTCTTTCAGAGAAGTATAACACACATATTAAGAATCTGGACTCAAGAGCCACATGATCTGAATTCAAGTCTTGACTTTCTCACTTCCTAGCTGGTGACCATGAGCAAGTCACTAAATAAATTCTCTTACCTCAGTTTGCTCAACTGAAAAATATGAATAATGATAACCTGGTAAGAATTGTTTCAAGGACTTTGGGAGGCCGAGATGGGCGGATCATGAGGTCAGGAGATCAAGACCATCCTGGCCAACATGGTGAAACCCCGTCTCTACTAAAAATACAAAAAAATTAGCCAGACGTGGTGGTGGGCGCCTGTAGTCCCAGCTACTCGGGAGGCTGAGGCAGAAGAATGGCATGAACCCAGGAGGCGGAGCTTGCAGTGAGTCGAGATCGTGCCACTGCGCTCCAGCCTGGGTGACAGAGCAAGACTCCGTCTCAAAAAAAAAAAAAGAATTGTTTCAAGGACTCAATACATATTAAGCGTTTAGCCCAGTGACTGCCCACATTTCAAGATAAAGGTGAATTCAAGCCTCTTGACATAACAACCTCAACTTATTTATTGCCTCCTATTTTTCAGAAAAAGAAACTGAAGTTCAGAGAAGAACTGTTGCCTAAAGTAACATTCGCTGAGCAGGTCAAGACAGAACACTACCCTAGTAGCAAAGCCAGGACCAGAATCCAATTTTTCTAAACCTCAGAGCACTGCTTTCCTCAAATCAGCGTTCCTTCTGCCTCACCTAGGGTAGATACACATATCCATCTTCCTGCTTCACTACCTGCTTCTACTCAGATGGGTTTCCTGAGAGGAAGATTCGTGTCATATTCTAATAGCCTGGCACGTTTCCTACAATATAGTAAACTTTATTATCTAATGGAGTTGAATTCATTCATCAGCTCTTTACTTTATACACCTGAGTTCTTTTAGATGTTGCAAATAAGCTGATTGCCAGTTATTTAGTTCTTAAGGAGACAGTCCAGTAGAGTGGTTTAGAAGAAAGGCTCCACAGCCACACTGTGTGGGCTCAAATTATACTTCTGCCACTTACTAATTAATCTGACCATGGCCAAGTTACTTCACCTCAGCTTCTTCAGTTATAAAATGGGACAATAACACCTCTGTCACAGGGTTATGAGTGATAACTTGGAATAATAGGCAATGGTCAATTGTATGTGTGAACTTGACTAGCCTATAACTTCGGTTACTCAATCCAGCCCAACTAGGTGCAGCCACAAAAGTATTTTGTAGGTGTGTTTAACATCTACAATCAGGAACTCTAACTGATAAAGTATATAAAGCTCATACCTGGCCCAACATACTTTATGAATGTTAACTGCTAATACTGTTAGTGATATTTCCATTGTTGTTGAACACATACCAAAAGCCTTAACACAATGACTTTAAGTGTAAGGGTATATGTCTTTGTCTACAGTTGTCCTGAAGGAATTATGCCTGCAACCTACTTTCAAACAAGTAGTTTGAAACTGTGTATAGATAGATACTGATCAAGCATATATGGAAAATATTAACATTTGGGGAGCCTGATGACAGGATAATGGGAATTCTTTGCACTACTTTTAAAACTTTTTATGTCTGAAATCAGTATTTTAAAAAAGTTAGACTGGGTATGGTGGCTCACTCCTGTAATCGCAGCATTTTGGGAGGCCAAGGTTGGCAGATCGCTTGAGCTCAGCAGTCCGAGACCAGTCTAGGCAACATGGTAAAACCCCATCACTACAAAAAATACAAAAAAAAAATAGCTCGGCATGGTGATGCACCCTGTGGTCCCAGCTACTCGAGAGGCTGAATTGGGAGAATCGCTTGAGCCTGGGAGGTTGAGGCTGCAATGAGCCATGTTCATGCCACTGCATTTCATCCTGGGCAACACAGTGAGATCCCTGTTTCAAAAATTAATTAATTAATTAATTTAATTGAAAGTTAAATTCTAAAAATCAATAGAATTAAATTATATTTAAAATGTTCCAACAGATTTACTCTGGCAACAACCAAAGTTCTGAGACAAGGATTGCTGATGTGGAGTGAAAGAAATTAGTTAAAATGCCTATTGTAAACATTTTAAAATTATTAATCTATTTAATAAGCAACTCAATTACCCATATTTTCATTGTGCAATATTACCTCTATGAACTATTAATGAATAGACATTTTTAAAAGAGAGAAAGAGAGATTGCATCCTGTTTGGGGGAGATTAGAGAGAGAATGGGTATGATTTCACTAGGGAAAAAATAAAAGATGGAAAAGGAGGGTCTCTCAAGCAATCAGAACAGGCCAAGTTAAGTCAATCTATTTTAGATGATGAAATCTATGTCTGTTTAAACTCTTTTTCTGTGTAATAAGTGCCCAGCAGATAAACGACCAGACTGGTGCACTGCCTGATAGAGGTTCATATACAAAAGTTTCTCCTCCAAGCACAGTGCTAAGAAATTTATTTAGAAAGTATCTAAATGTCTCCTGGGTCTAGAATATTAAAGACAATGGCAGGCCCTCCTGCTCAACCAAAGGGCACCCCATGGATAAATGTGCCCAGACTGAAAAGGATGAAATCCTGGGCCATCTGCTGGGATGCAGCTTTGTTCTAACACCTCACTTTTGATTAAGAGATCGCAAATGACTTGTTAATGTTGTAATTCAAACTTTGTTGGCAACTACACAATTGGAACCTCACGGACAGTCTGCCTACCCTTTAAACATGACATTTGAGTTAATATCCTGTCCTTTTTCCAAGACACACATTACTAAAAAATCACTGGAACCTAAATGCAGCAAACGTTCAGCAATCAAACCCTGAATCCTGATCACCACCCTTCAATACCCATTGTGAGGAGCTCTAGTTAGGCCGATGAGGATACATCAGCAAACCAGAGCTCATCACCAGGGCGCCTATGGGCTGCACCCCAGCATGACCATGAAACACCCAGGAGAAGCAAAGAAAAGTTGATGTGCCTTGTAACTTTATCTAATTCCCCCAATCTTCTGCTACCACTATCGCCCATTTGCAATCTGTTCCAAGGAAAGCACATTCCATTCAAAATTAGGGTCTTATAGAAGAACTTATACATTTGGCTTTTTTATTTTATTTTATTTTATTTTATTTATTTATTTTTTATTATACTTTAAGTTCTAGGGTACATGTGCATAACGTGCAGGTTTGTTACATATGTATACTTGTGCCATGTTGGTGTGCTGCACCCATCAACTCGTCAGCACCCATCAATTCATCATTTATACCAGGTATAACTCCCCAATGCAATCCCTCCCCCCTCCCCCCTCCCCATGATAGGCCCCATTGTGTGATGTTCCCCTTCCCGAGTCCAAGTGAGCCCATTGTTCAGTTCCCACCTATGAGTGAGAACATGCGGTGTTTGGTTTTCTCCTCCTGTGATAGTTTGCTAAGAATGATGGTTTCCAGCTGCATTCATGTCCCCACAAAGGACGCAAACTCATCGTTTTTTATGGCTGCATAGTATTCCATGGTGTATATGTGCCACATTTTCTTAATCCAGTCTGTCACTGATGGACATTTGGGTTGATTCCAAGTCTTTGCTATTGTGAATAGTGCCGCAATAAACATACGTGTGCATGTGTCTTTGTAGTAGCATAATTTATAATCCTTTGGGTATATACCCAGTAGTGGGATGGCTGGGTCATATGGTACATCTAGTTCTAGATCCTTGAGGAATTGCCATACTGTTTTCCATAATGGTTGAACTAGTTTACAATCCCACCAACAGTGTAAAAGTGTTCCTATTTCTCCACATCCTCTCCAACACCTGTTGTTTCCTGATTTTTTAATGATTGCCATTCTAACTGGTGTGAGATGGTATCTCATTGTGGTTTTGATTTGCATTTCTCTGATGGCGAGTGATGATGAGCATTTTTTCATGTGTCTGTTGGCTGTATGAATGTCTTCTTTTGAGAAATGTCTGTTCATATCCTTTCCCCACTTTTTGATGGGGTTGTTTGTTTTTTTCTTGTATATTTGTTTGAGTTCTTTGTAGATTCTGGAAATTAGCCCTTTGTCAGATGAGTAGATTGCAAAAATTTTCTCCCATTCTGTAGGTTGCCTGTTCACTCTGATGGTAGTTTCTTTTGCTGTGCAGAAGCTCTTTAGTTTAATTAGATCCCATTTGTCAATTTTGGCTTTTGCTGCCATTGCTTTTGGTGTTTTAGACATGAAGTCCTTGCCCATGCCTATGTCCTGAATGGTACTACCTAGATTTTCTTCTAGGGTTTTTATGGTATTAGGTCTAACATTTAAGTCTCTAATCCATCTTGAATTAATCTTCGTATAAGGAGTAAGGAAAGGATCCAGTTTCAGCTTTCTACTTATGGCTAGCCAATTTTCCCAGCACCATTTATTAAATAAGGAATCCTTTCCCCATTTCTTGTTTTTCTCAGGTTTGTCAAAGATCAGATGGTTGTAGATGTGTGGCATTATTTCTGAGGGCTCCGTTTTGTTCCATTGGTCTATATCTCTGTTTTGGTACCAGTACCATGCTGTTTTGGTTACTGTAGCCTTGTAGTATAGTTTGAAGTCAGGTAGTGTGACGCCTCCGGCTTTGTCCTTTTGACTTAGGATTGTCTTGGCAATGCGGGCTCTTTTTTGGTTCCATATGAACTTTAAAGCAGTTTTTTCCAATTCTGTGAAGAAACTCATTGGTAGCTTGATGGGGATAGCATTGAATCTATAAATAACCTTGGGCAGTATGGCCATTTTCACGATATTGATTCTTCCTATCCATGAGCATGGTATGTTCTTCCATTTGTTTGTGTCCTCTTTGATTTCACTGAGCAGTGGTTTGTAGTTCTCCTTGAAGAGGTCCTTTACATCCCTTGTAAGTTGGATTCCTAGGTATTTTATTCTCTTTGAAGCAATTGTGAATGGAAGTTCATTCCTGATTTGGCTCTCTGCTTGTCTGGTACTGGTGTATAAGAATGCTTGTGATTTTTGCATATTAATTTTGTATCCTGAGACTTTGCTGAAGTTGCTTATCAGCTTAAGAAGATTTTGGGCTGAGATGATGGGGTTTTCTAAATATACAATCATGTCATCTGCAAACAGGGACAATTTGACTTCTTCTTTTCCTAACTGAATACCCTTGATTTCTTTCTCTTGCCTGATTGCCCTGGCCAGAACTTCCAACACTATGTTGAATAGGAGTGGTGAGAGAGGGCATCCCTGTCTTGTGCCAGTTTTCAAAGGGAACTTTTCCAGTTTTTGCCCATTCAGTATGATATTAGCTGTGGGTTTGTCATAAATAGCTCTTATTATTTTGAGGTACGTTCCATCAATACCGAATTTGTTGAGCGTTTTTAGCATGAAGGGCTGTTGAATTTTGTCAAATGCCTTTTCTGCATCTATTGAGATAATCATGTGATTCTTGTCTTTGGTTCTGTTGATATGCTGGATTACGTTGATTGATTTGCGAATGTTGAACCAGCCTTGCATCCCAGGGATGAAGCCCACTTGATCATGGTGGATAAGCTTTTTGATGTGCTGCTGAATCCGGTTTGCCAGTATTTTATTGAGGATTTTTGCATCGATGTTCATCAGGGAGATTGGTCTAAAATTCTCTTTTTTTGTTGTGTCTCTGCCAGGCTTTGGTATCAGGATGATGTTGGCCTCATAAAATGAGTTAGGGAGGATTCCCTCTTTTTCTATTGATTGGAATAGTTTCAGAAGGAATGGTACCAGCTCCTCCTTGTACCTCTGGTAGAATTCAGCTGTGAATCCATCTGGTCCTGGGCTTTTTTTGGTGGGTAGGCTATTAATTGTTGCCTCAATTTCAGAGCCTGCTATTGGTCTATTCAGGGATTCAACTTCTTCCTGGTTTAGTCTTGGAAGAGTGTACGTGTCCAGGAAATTATCCATTTCTTCTAGATTTTCTAGTTGATTTGCGTAGAGGTGTTTATAGTATTCTCTGATGGTAGTTTGTATTTCTGTGGGGTCGGTGGTGATATCCCCTTTATCATTTTTTATTGCGTCTATTTGATTCCTCTCTCTTTTCTTCTTTATTAGCCTTGCTAGCGGTCTGTCAATTTTGTTGATCTTTTCAAAAAACCAACTCCTGGATTCATTGATTTTTTTGGAGGGTTTTTTGTGTCTCTATCTCCTTCAGTTCTGCTCTGATCTTAGTTATTTCTTGCCTTCTGCTAGCTTTTGAATGTGTTTGCTCTTGCCTCTCTAGTTCGTTTAATTGTGATGTTAGAGTGTCAATTTTAGATCTTTCCTGCTTTCTCTTGTGGGCACTTAGTGCTATAAATTTCCCTCTACACACTGCTTTAAATGTGTCCCAGAGATTCTGGTATGTTGTATCCTTGTTCTCATTGGTTTCAAAGAACATCTTTATTTCTGCTTTCATTTCGTTATGTACCCAGTAGTCATTCAGGAGCAGGTTGTTCAGTTTCCATGTAGTTGAGCGGTTTTGATTGAGTTTCTTAGTCCTGAGTTCTAGTTTGATTGCACTGTGGTCTGAGAGACAGTTTGTTATAATTTCTGTTCTCTTACATTTGCTGAGGAGTGCTTTACTTCCAATTATGTGGTCAATTTTGGAATAAGTGCGACGTGGTGCTGAGAAGAATGTATATTCTGTTGACTTGGGGTGGAGAGTTCTATAGATGTCTATTAGGTCCGCTTGGTGCAGAGATGAGTTCAATTCCTGGATATCCTTGTTAACTTTCTGTCTCATTGATCTGTCTAATGTTGACAGTGGAGTGTTGAAGTCTCCCATTATTATTGTATGGGAGTCTAAGTCTCTTTGTAAGTCTCTAAGGACTTGCTTTACGAATCTGGGTGCTCCTGTATTGGGTGCATATATATTTAGGATAGTTAGCTCTTCCTGTTGAATTGATCCCTTTACCATTATGTAACGGCCTTCTTTGTCTCTTTTGATCTTTGATGGTTTAAAGTCTGTTTTATCAGAGACTAGGATTGCAACCCCTGCTTTTTTTTGTTCTCCATTTGCTTGGTAGATCTTCCTCCATCCCTTTATTTTGAGCCTATGTATGTCTCTGCATGTGAGATGGGTCTCCTGAAGACAGCAGACTGACAGGTCTTGACTCTGTATCCAGTTTGCCAGTCTGTGTCTTTTAATTGGAGCATTTAGTCCATTTACATTTAAGGTTAATATTGTTATGTGTGAACTTGATCCTGCCATTATGATATTAACTGGTTATTTTGCTCATTAGTTGATGCAGTTTCTTCCTAGCCTCGATGGTCTTTACATTTTGGCATGTTTTTGCAATGGCTGGTACCGGTTGTTCCTTTCCATGTTTAGGGCTTCCTTCAGGGTCTCTTGTAAGGCAGGCCTGGTGGTGACAAAATCTCTAAGCATTTGCTTATCTGTAAAGAATTTTATTTCTCCTTCACTTATGAAACTTAGTTTGGCTGGATATGAAATTCTGGGTTTAAAATTCTTTTCTTTAAGAACTTTGAATATTGGCCCCCACTCTCTTCTGGCTTGTAGAGTTTCTGCCGAGAGATCTGCTGTCAGTCTGATGGGCTTCCCTTTGTGGGTAACCCGACCTTTCTCTCTGGCTGCCCTTAAGATTTTTTCCTTCATTTCAACTTTGGTGAATCTGGCAATTATGTGTCTTGGAGTTGCTCTTCTGGAGGAGTATCTTTGTGGCGTTCTCTGTATTTCCTGAATTTGAATGTTGGCCTGCCCTGCTAGGTTGGGGAAGTTCTCCTGGATGATATCCTGTAGAGTGTTTTCCAATTTGGTTCCATTTTCCCCCTCACTTTCAGGCACCCCAATCAGACGGAGATTTGGTCTTTTTACATAATCCCATACTTCTTGCAGGCTTTGTTCATTTCTTTTTCTTCTTTTTTCTTTTGGTTTCTCTTCTCGCTTCATTTCATTCATTTGATCCTCCATCGCTGATACTCTTTCTTCCAGTTGATCGAGTCGGTTGCTGAAGCTTGTGCATTTGTCACGTATTTCTCGTGTCATGGTTTTCATCTCTGTCATTTCATTTATGACCTTCTCTGCATTAATTAGTCTAGCTGTCAATTCTTCCACTCTTTTGTCAAGATTTTTAGTTTCTTTGCGCTGGGTACGTAATTCCTCCTTTAGCTCTGAGAGGTTTGATGGACTGAAGCCTTCTTCTCTCATCTTGTCAAAGTCATTCTCTGACCAGCTTTGATCCGTTGCTGGCGATGGGCTGTGCTCCTTTGCAGGGGGAGATGCGCTCTTATTTTTTGAATTTCCAGCTTTTCTGCCCTGCTTTTTCCCCATCTTTGTGGTTTTATCTGTCTCTGGTCTTTGATGATGGTGACGTACTGATGGGGTTTTGGTATAGGTGTCCTTCCTGTTTGATAGTTTTCCTTCTGACAGTCAGGACCCTCAGCTATAGGTCTGTTGGAGATTGCTTGAGGTCCACTCCAGACCCTGTTTGCCTGGGTATCAGCAGCAGAGGTTGCAGAAGATAGAATATTGCTGAACAGAGAGTGCACCTGTCTGATTCTTGCTTTGGAAGCTTCCTCTCAGGGGTGTACTCCACCCTGTGAGGTGTGGGGTGTCAGACTGCCCCTAGTGGGGGATGTCTCCCAGTTAGGTTACTCAGGGGTCAGGGACCCACTTAAGCAGGCAGACTGCCCCTTCTCAGATCTCAACCTCTGTGTTGGGAGATCCACTGCTCTCTTCAAAGCTGTCAGACAGAGTCGTTCGCGTTTGCACAGGCTTCTGCTCCTTTAGCTGAGCCCTGTCCCCAGAGGCGCAGTCTACAGAGACAGGCAGGTTTCCTTGAGCTGCTGTGAGCTCCACCCAGTTCGAGCTTCCCAGTGGCTTTATTTACCTACTTAAGCCTCAGTGATGGCGGGCGCCCCTTCCCCAGCCTCACTGCTGCCTTGCGGTTAGATTGCCGCAGACTGCTGTGTTAGCAAGGAGGCAGGCTCCGTGGGCGTGGGACCCTCCCAGCCAGGTGTGGGATATATTCTCCGGTGTGCCGGTGTTATAGCGCAGTATTGGGGTGGGAGTTACCCGATTTTCCAGGTGTTGTGTGTCTCAGTTCCCCTGGCTAGGAAAAGGGACTCCCTTCCCCCTCGCGCTTCCCAGGTGAGGCGACGCCTTGCCCTGCTTCAGCTCTCGCTGGTCAGGCTGCAGCAGCTAACCCGCACGGATTGTCCGGCACTCCCGAGTGAGATGACCCCAGTACCTCAGTTGAAAATGCAGAAACCACCGGTCTTCTGTGTCGCTCGCGCTGGGAGATGGAGACTGGAGCTGTTCCTATTCGGCCATCTTGCTCCGCAAGCCTCGGCTTCTTTATTTTAAAGCATACATTTGAAAGCCTACCAAATATGTAATGCCTTATTAGACACTGTACAAAAATATATGTGACACCATGCCTATCCTCAGAGTTTATACTCTGTGGGAGAGATAAAACACAAATATTAACCAGATACAAATACAAATACAAATATGACATCATCTTTGGCACACAGGCATGTCAAAAAGAGCTTAGAAATGGACTTTGTAGGGTTAGGGTGTTCACCAAATGTTATCGTGTTTTCTCTGAGTGGTCGGTTTGGGGATGCTTCTTGCCTTTTTCTCTGTACTTTTTGATTTGTTTCAATTTTACAGTATGTATGAATAGTTTTTACAAAAACAATGATGTTTATTTCAAGATGGAATAAGAAAGAAAAAAGAGTTCATGGAAGAAATGGCACTTTTTAAATGGATATAATTCAGAGGAGTAATAAAGAATTTGTTGTTTATCTGACCCCTACTCTAACTCCTTTGGAAGTCATTAAAGGAAGAAAGGCACCTCTTTCATGAGCCTGAGCAAATTCACAACTCCCTGCTTCTTGTCTCTAATTATTCTGCCAGTAAAGTCCAGGAAAATGCAAGTGGCATGAAAGCCAAGGGTCTTTTCAATCACTGGACCCAATAGACTGACTATAGAGGAGGCTACTCAGGAGTAGATGTTTTAAGAAATGTTGTAATTTTCCAAAATGTCAGTAACAAGTGCCAGCTCATGATTCTGACCTGCCTGTGAGTGTTCCTCCACTCAGCAGTCACAGCAGCCAATGGAATGATGTGGAAATAATTCACCTCTGCTACAGAGAATCTGCTTGAGAAATTGCATAAAACAAAACTTTCTCAGACACAGGATACGTGAAGAGTATATGCTAAAATTACTTGATTAGTAACAACTAAAGCATGTCCAAAACCAAGGCAAGAAACTGAAGTAGACAGAATACAAGACAAAGAAACTCAAGATTTAAGTTTCTTCCTGATTTTCACACTTAGCACAATGTGTGATCTTTGGTACATGGAATTGCTCTTGAGTTTATTAGCAATATTACCCTGTAAATTGGGAAGATGATTACCTTATCCTTAATATTAAAAAAAGGTTATTTCAAAGATTGGTAAATAATTCGTGATAGTGTTCTTTGTATCTTGCAAAAGGGTATGGTTACAATTCCTAGAGTTTAGAAAAAACATTGTGTGGTTATCTTGTTTAAAGATGAGGAGAGGACCATCATCCCTCAGAAGTGTCAATTCTACATCTTTCCCAGTTCTCAACATAATGGATCAAGTTTCAAACAGACCATCTTGTATCTTCCAGCAACTACAAGTCAATGAGATATAAGTTTTATAGTATGTGTCTTGATTCATTTACTCAAGAAATAAATGCTGTCTATCTACTCCATGCATATGAAAATAGAAGACCCATCCTATATCACAGACTCAGAGACAGATTAAGGGTGGGCCAACCATTTAGGTAGTCAGGGCCCCATCAAATAGGGAAAGCTAAAAAAAATGGGTCTTGGGATACTAAATTGTTATTATAAATGTAATGAGATGAAGAACATGTGTTTCCCAGTACTTCAAGTAGGGTTAAAATATATGTGGCTGGAAACAATTACTTAATAAACTGCTTTGGGTGTTCTGTGAGTCCCCAGAAAGGCAAGTCCAAGATGACTGCCTTCTAAGGAGGGTGGATGTGAAGAGCCTAGAGTTTTGGTTTTGCTGAGGGGAGAATATAAATTTGGGGACCAGAGCTTAGACAATAGAGATGAGGTTGAGAGGTTCCACCAGTGGTGATCTTTCTTCATCCTTACCCCATAAAGTACTCAAGCTCACCTCTAAATGAACAATCTATTAAGTACATCTGTTCAAAGAGGCATCAAATTACTAGCCTGTAAGAGATACCCACACGTCTTGTTAAATTGTGAATAGTCCCTTTTGTCACACACAGTCTTAAAGTCTTGAGAAATATAAGTAAAACAAAAGTTCATTCTCCCAGTCATTCAATCATTTCCATATCCCTTCTCCTTCTCCTAGACCACCCTGGACAAGACTGATGTCATGTGGCAATGCATGGAAAAAAAACAATACTGCTATAAAGACTTAGTGTTTTTTGTTCTACTTTGTCCTTTTCTTTTAACCAAAGAACTACAAACATGATATATGCAGCTGTTTTAATATAAAGCCCAAAAGTAGACAAAAATATTGCCTTCTTGACATTATACTACACATCTTTCCTACAAAAATAGACAATACTCCCATTATTTCATATTGATATCAATCATTCCTTTCCTCCCCCCTCTCTCAAAAAAAGGAATAAATACTCAGACCACCGAGTCTAGCATGAAAAGTGTGTAAAACTGAAATTTGCAAATATCTGAAGTGAAACTCAGTCCTGAGAAGTAATCTATGTATCCCCTGGTGAAAGTTAAAGCCAATCGCCTCCAACAAGATCCACAACACAATAAGGCTGGGGTTTTAAACACAGAGAACACAAGAACAAGGGCCATTAAACAACCTGGCTGATTAGGCAAAATATACATTACCCAAACCATGATAATTAAACCACTAAAACTATAGCCCTGCAGTGTTTATACACCTAGAATCAGAAAAAAAACCATAATTATTATCATTAAACTAGGGTAAACTAAAACCTCTAACAAAGAAATAAAATAATCCCCACCCCACATTTATTATTTTAGTTTCTTCTCCAACTTATTCCGTTCTTTTGTGCCCTTGGAAAGTCACTTCACCTCTCTGGGACTCATTTTCCTCTGTGAAATTAAGAGGTTGGATTAGATAATATTTACAATACTGAACAGCTGCATAATACAACACAAAGGAGTTAGAAGACCTGGTATCTCATGCCTGATCTGTCATGAAATATTAGGCAAGTCATTTAACCTTCCCTGAGTACCAGAATTCCTCATCTATTAAATGGAGACAAAATCACCTGCTCTGCCTATCTTACAGGGATAAAGATAATCAGATTGCAAGTGGTTAGAGAACTGTAAATGTCATACAGTTATAATGAACTAGAACTATGATACAGTTTGGCTGTGTCACCACCCAAATCTCATCTTGAATTTTAGCTTCCATAATACCCTCGTGTTGTGGGAGGGACCCAGTGGAAGATAATTGAATCACGGAGGCGGTTTCCCCCATACTGTTTTCATGGTAGTGAATAAGTCTCACAAAATCTGATGGTTTTATAAGGGGAAACCCCTTTCACTTGGCTGTCATTTCCGTCTTGTCTGCTGCCATGTAAGACATGCCTTTTGCCTTCAACCATGATTATGAGGCCTCCTCAGCCACGTGGAACTGTGAATCCATTAAACCTCTTTTTCTCTATAAATTACCCAGTCTTGGGTATGTCTTTATCGGTAGCGTGAAAACAGACTAATACAAAGTACTATCATCATTTTAACTTCCCAAAAAACACTGAATAGAAAAGATCTTTTCCCCCCTTTAGTTTCCATAGAGCAATCACTGAATAATGATTCTACGGCTCTGAGCAATTTTGGAGCCAATGGCTGATAAAGGTACTGGAAAGTCAATGTGGGGTAGTGAGAATCAGAAGACAAGTCCTGACACTGACTCTTGTGTGACCTCAACCAAGATATTTAATCTGATTGCCTCAGCTTTCTGATCTCACAGACATGGAGCTGGGCAAGTTATAATACCAAATATCTACTGAATAGTTACTATGCAGCATGCCTTCTTTCAATTACACCTCAAAATAGCCATATGACATAGGTAAGATGACCATTCCCATCTTACAGGTGGAGTATCTGGCACTGCGCAGGTACACAACTTGCTATGGGTCACCTAAAGCTCAGTAACAGGCAGTCAGTCTAACTTCAGTGTCCATATTCTTGACCTCTAACTAGTAGTTCTCAAACTTTTTGGCCTGAGGATTCTTAAAAATTAAACTATATTTTTCCAAAAAGTAAAATAGTAAGAAGAATCACATTCTTTTACAGTTTTAGAAGTCTCTTTAATGTCTGACTTCATGGAAGACAGTAGGAGAAATGGCCATTACTTCCCCACCGCAGCCCCCAATACCAATCAAACAAAATATTATATAATCAAATTAAAAGGAAACTGGAAAAAAATAATTACAATTAAAACAGCACGATTTTAATATTTACCTAATATGCATCTTAAATTTCTAAATTAGAAGGTCACATATTTAGTGAATGAAATGTAATAATAATCATGAGATTCTAAATTGCATTTTATACTTCAGTGACAATCCCAGATAAATCAGCCATTCCCAGCAATTACTTATAATTTATTTTTGTTAACAGCCTGAAAAAGTTTATGAAGAGAAATTAATGATTGAGAGCTTGATGTGAAAAAAAAATGCACACTCCTATTTGATTCTAAGAAGGCGTAATACAATTTTTCCTAAGCAGAAGTATGGTCTAAGGAAGAAAATGATAACCTGAGTAGGCTAATAAGTCAGTGAGATATATACTTTGACTCCACTGAGAAGATGGGGATCCAGGTAGCCTCTGAACTCAGGTGAGTATTCTCTTTGGACACCTCTGATTTACTTCCATGATTTCCTTCCTTAAACCTGTGCCAGACCATTCCTTCCTCTATCTATTCTTTCCACTATCCATACTCAGGTAAGACCAGTCTGCTTTTTACAATGCTATGATATTGACATTCAACCTTAGGAAATAGGCAAAAATCATATTCTGAATTCCTTTCACTTCTTGGTCCACCAGATAAACATCACCTCACACTGAGACAATATATATTTGCCCAAAAAATGTTTTGTGAACAACTATTATGCACCTTTATCTTTTCCGTGTCTTTATGCAAATATCATCTTAGCAAGGCCTTCAAGAGCCATCCATTACCACAAACAGCACTAACACCACCAAGTCTCTACTTCTTCCCTCTCCTCCCTTCCTCCTTTATTTTGTCTATAATATTTATCACTAGCATATTTTACATTTCATTTATTCATTTCACTTACTTATTTTCTATCTCCCCAGCTAAAATGTAGCTTCCATGAAGACAAATAGTGTTTTTTTAATGCTTCCCTCGCAGTTGAGTCCCCAGCACCTAGGATGGAGCCTGACATATATAAAATTATTTCTGCCTTTTTGCACATAGTTCCTTCCTTACTGAAGAGATTTTAAGATGCACAAGTCTCTGATTGGCCATCTGGATCAATTTCCCCACCTGACTCAATATGCGTAAGCTCTTTAATTCCAGAGAGATAGAAATGGGATGAGAAAACCACACACAAAAAAATGTGTTGAATGAATGAACGTGATTAGAATGAATATATGGACAAATGAATGTAGCAATCTAGATGGGGAGAAAAAGAATAATTTAAATCATGGACTATCCTCTCAAGGAGCCCACAGTACACCAATGACTCTCAACCAGGTATGTGTGACAGATGACATACACCCCTCTCACACATTTCTACGGCCGCACCCACACTGTGGACGCTGGCACTAACAACATGAACTGCAGATTATGTATAATTCTCCCTCACGTGTTCTGAAACTCCACCTTTTTGCTCCTACTCACAAAGCATCCAAGATCTAGATTGAACATGGTATTTGCGTAGGGTTGACCTTGAATCAGTTCCATTTTGTAAAATAAATTTTCTTAAAATGTAATACTTTCCCTATGATTAGTAATCAGTTACTCATGATACAACTCTCAACAATTAGCAACACTTCAGAATGTCCAGCTCTGCTTTGTAAAACTGCTTGCCTAGAAAACAGAATGAAGAATGTCACTTGAGAAATAAGGAAAGCTACTTGGTCTATTAGAGAAATATGTAATAAACAATTGGAAAATACTTGGTATAAAAAATACAGAACATTGTTTTCAGGTCTTATTCTCCGGAATGTGAGCTCTTATTCTTTGTCTGTTTTCCCAATGCCTTTCTATCACACAGCCTATCACATGCCTGGAACTCCAGGGATTATGAATAAATAAGTAAAGCACTGGATAAAAAAACTAAATTGCAGAACAAAGGAAGAATAATGTAGTAGTCATTAAGTGATATACCAGAGATCCTAAAGGTCTCAAACCTATGCAACTCCTAACTCATTCTTTGAGACTCATCCACCACCTTCTAGCAAAGTCTTTCTGACTTCCCCAACCCAAATTTCATTTTTCCTACACATTGATCACATCATATTTTTGTAGTATCTTCTTTAAGATCATCATATTTCTTCTCATGCTGGTCCTTCAATTTCAGCTTCAGAGTTCTTTCATTCACTGATCACTACTGCAATCTCAGACTGTTTCCTTTGATCTACATACTCATGGAGCCATGTTCCATTCTTTCAGGGCACTTATTTCAGCGATAGTTACACAATTATCTTTATATTCATTTGGCTTGAGAATATCACAAATCGATAAACTGTGAACTCTATGACCCTAGTGACCACATGTGATTTTGTTGGCCATGTATTCCCAGCACTAGCACAGTGCCTGGTCATAGTAGGTGCTTCATTAATATTTGGTAAATGAATAGATTAATGAATGACATGTAATTTGAGTGCATGTACAGCAGGTCCTCAAATAATGCTGCTTCATTCAACATTGTTTTGTTATAGAATTGATGAGAGGAAAAAAAATCAATTCCTAGCCAGGTCCACTGTCTGTGTGGAGCTGGCACATTCCCCCATGTCTGCATGGGTTTTCTCTAGGTACTTTGGTTTTCTCTCACATTTCGAAGCTGTGCATGTCAGGTGGACTGGCGAGTCTAAGTTGTTCCACTCAAAATAAAGGCAGCTATGTGTGAGTGCACCTTGTAATGGGATGGGGTCCGTCCAAGGTCATTTCCCACCTTGTACCCTAAGCTGCTGGGATAAAGTTCCAGCCACCTATGACTCTGAATTGGAATTCAGCAGGTTGAAAAAGAATACAGGGATGAATAAATATAAACCACTGTAAAATAAAAATCTGTGCAGTGTACAGTAAACACACAGATGCCTGACAATAAACTGTGCAGTATAAAAGCGCCTAGCAAACCCCCATATTTGTTACTGTTTTTGAACTGCATGGTGGTCAGAGGGGCTCCTGACAGTTTTCACTTTGCATTTATTCCTTGATTCAACCTGCCACTACTACAACCACTGTCACTCACAGATTCATTAAAAATTGGGTAAATATTATCTTATGTTTGTTATTCTTTCTTAAGTATATACATAGTTCACATTTATTTCAATGCTTAATAGTAGAAGTGTGATGGGAGGCCAAGGCAGGCGGATCACAAGGTCAGGAGATCGAGACCATCCTGGCTAACATGATGAAACCCTGTCTCTACTAAAAATACAAAAAACTAGTCAGGCGTGGTGGCACATGCCTGTAGTCCCAGTTACTCGGGTGGCTGAGGCAGGAGACTCACTTCAACCCAGGTGGCGGAGGTTGCAATGAGCCAAGATCGCGCCACTGCACTCCACCCTGAGCAACAGAACAAGACTCCATCAAAAAAAAAAGGGGGGGGGGTTTGGGTCTTTATTTAGAAGTTTGGTGATGTTTTGTGACTAGAAAAATGCCATAGAAACTTAACTTTTATTTATATCAATTAGTTTCATTATACATTGTTTCACTCAGGGTTGCAGTTTCTAAGAACCTATTGACATTAAGTGAAGACTTACTGTGGTATCTTCCCAAAAGACAGCAAACTCCTTTATTTCTCATAACAGGGAATCTGATGCCTTGAACATGATAGTGGCTCCATAAATATTAACTTGGATATAGTTTCCTAAAGCTGTATTTGTGTATATGTGCATGAGGGTGTATGTGCATCTGTGTGGCAAGGAATTGAATGTACCTTTAAAAATGTTTCACAGCTTTCTGCCTTTTACCTGTGTCTTCCTTCAGAAAACTTCTTTTTTATGTACAAGTCTAATATTCATTTAAGCAATTACAAGGTTGTCACGCTGTTGACAAAGAACCTGTTGCAGCCTTTAAGACAACCTCAAATAGGATAATAGCCCTTTATGACTTCAACAAAAATTCATTTTTATTGAAATTAACCAGTACATACTAGAACCAAAAGGAAAAAAATATTCTGCCAGACTTGGCAGCATGGCAGGACCAGTTTGTGCACGTATTCGCTGGTAATAATGGTTATGTAAGAGGCCCTTGCATGGGACCATCATTTACTCACAAGGACATACAGCTCACAGCCTGCTTCAGAGCGTAGTCATTATTCTGGATGCTCCCATTTCAATTCAACTGTATTTTTGAGTGTGTAATTTAAAAAAAAAAAAAATTCCAGGGACCATTAAGTAATTCTTGGACCCCCCTCAAAGGACAGCTGCAATACATTTAGGCACTTAGTCATCCAGTTATCACCTTTTCTCTCAAAAGGCCACATCAGCAAGGAGTAAACGAATAGGTTGGAAATGCCTCACTGGGTATCCTGGACAGCTGCATCTACTTGGCCTGATGTATTATTGTATAGGCCAACTATCAACAACCAATTCTTTAATCCTCTCTTAGAGCTGCTTGGCTGCTTGTCTTGTTCCATAGCTCACTATCATAATGTGCTTTGACACACAGTAGTGTTCAAAGCACAATCTCACACAGGGCCAGGGTTCCAGTCTGGAACACTCTTAAGTGTAAAGTATTTGCATTTGACCCTTTGCACATTAATTCACAGAAGCCCCTGTCCAAAACAGAGATAGCACAGGACTTCAAATCACCAGGAGATCCCAATTCTCTCTCCAGGCTTTGCATCTAAAGTGGGAGATTTGGAGCAAGGCAAGTAACAGCACAGGTATCCCCCAGTTTCCTTTTCTGTTTTCAGAGGGTGGTGAATTTCATGACTTCAAAGGATCCTTTCCACATTGAGCATCTATGCCTTCAGTGATACCACTATTTTAATGTGTCAGTTTTATTTTCCTTTACGTTCTCTCTTTGTTGAAAGTAGTTAAGCCTTTCCTTAAGTGAAGAAAACTTGACAAGGATTAATCTTCAGATTGGTTAACCACGTCATATTCCTAGCCTGCCTCCAATCTTCTAGAGACTCATAAAAGAAAAACAACGAAAGTGACCAACTACGTATAGTATAAAAGCAATAATTCTTGTTAAGATCTACTAAGTGTCCAGAACTGTAGTGTGTGTGTATATCAGCGGGTGGAGTAATGTGTCATTTAGAACACAATCCAAGTCTAGAGGGAGTCAAGGAATTGATAAGAAAATTGTTGCATGTGAAACATTCATGCCTAAGTACTGAACTTCATATGGCCAGGTGAGTGAACATATAAGAAGGTAAGGCTGATATAGTCATGGAAGAAATGGTTAGAAAGGTAAATTTTGGTGTGTGCCTTACAATATAGAAAACTTTGATAAAAGGGGAAAAAAAAAAAACAAGGAGGAAGTTATTCCATGAATGTGCCAATGTTTGTAGAGATAGAAATGACTGAATATATGCAGTGCTTAAAAGTAAGAGCTTTGCAATTTGGTAGAATGGCTTCTGATCCTGGTTCTGTCATTTGTAGTTGTGTATCCTTAGGTAAGTCACCACTTGACTACTCTGAGCCTTTAAATTTCTTTGCCTATAAAATGGAGATATTTAGAATGGCTAGCTCAGGAATTGGTTATGAGGATTTAATTAAATTAAATCAGACAAGGTAATACCTACCATGTAGCAAGTATTCAATAAGCTTTAGTCATAATTGATATCAATATCAACTAATATTTGTAGAGAACTTGTTATATGTCAATCACTCTTAGGCCCAAGAAATACAAATAAATTAAAACTAAGATGCTGGCCACAAAAACTCTCAATCTGAAACCAACTGACAAATCAATAATTCACCGTGACACATATTGTACCAGAGCTTTACAAATAGGAACACAGGGAGCAAGCACCTAACAGTGGTTGGGGAGAAGGAAAGGATGAGGAAAATAGATCACAAAGATGGTAAGAATTCTAAGTCTAAAAGA
This sequence comes from Piliocolobus tephrosceles, assembly GCF_002776525.5. NCBI lineage: Eukaryota > Metazoa > Chordata > Mammalia > Primates > Cercopithecidae > Piliocolobus > Piliocolobus tephrosceles. Next base: position 57,007,566 of record NC_045435.1, on the reverse strand, counting down.
ATGAGTAGGAACACACAAACACTAAACAAAAAAAGTTTTCTAGAGAGAATAAATATTACATGCAAAGATACAGATATTTAAGAAACAATCTAAGAATTGCAAATGGTTTGGTGGAAGATGGAGTACAGGATATGGAGGGGAAACAATAGGGTACAAGGCTGGACAATTAGGAATAAACAGATTTGAATTTCCTTCTTCAGGCAAAGGAGTCAGATGATAACGACTAATTCTAAAGAAGAATAAAAAATTAACAAGGCAAGGTGGAATCTCTAAATTATTCTGTTAATGAAGGGCCTTAAATGCCAACTCAGGAGTTTGAATTTCAGCCTACGGACTGTTGAAAAGTATTTTCAGTTATAAGATAGGGGATAAATATTAAAATTCTATTTTAGGTAGATTAGGCAAGTATATGTCCAAGATGGGAATTGGAAAGAGATTCGAAATAAGGTACATTCAAGAATGACACAGTAAGGCTCTGGACCTGGATTTTGAAGATATGAATCCAAGAGATACCTAAATTGAACTGATACAGAAAATAAACAAAAAAGACAATCAAAGATGCCTGGAAGAAGTAAGGTTTATGAGGTATGGGTCATCATGAAATGACTTTGAGTGTAGCTTGAGTGTAGATGATTTGCTTTAAGAGGGAAAAGATATAACAGTTGAGAAGCCTATCGGACTTTTTGTGTTAAGCTCATTTATAAATCTATTCATTCACTCACTCCTTCAACAAATATTTATTGGTATTTCTCCTGACAGGGTAATATGAATAGGCACTGGAGATAGAAAGATGGTATAAATACAGATCATGTATTTATAGCTTACTAGGGGAGAAATGGAACGTACCTAAGCAACTATTAAGACAAGGTAGTATATGATATAATTACCAAAAGAAGGATATGTATCAGTGTAGTGAAAAATGACTTCCAACTGGGGAAACCAGAAAAGTCATGATGGAGAGGTTAGGATGTGAGCTAGGCTTTGAAGGTGAGGTAAGCTTATTAAACATGGAGTGACCATAAGTCCCAGTTTACACTACACAGTCCCAGTTATGCCTTTTGTCAAGCATAATTGTTAACAGCCCCCTTCACTCTCTAATTTTAACCCCACCTTCACTCTCTAATTTTAACAATAAAGATTGCCCTAGTTATGGTGAAGGAGTGCCAGCCTGTGCTCAAAACCAATGTCAGTGAGACAAAAGGCTGTTAATAATATAATACTTATAAGACCAGTTCTCCTTGGTCCCAAAACCAACTACTCACTAATATCACAAAGAGAAAAGGGAACTATGTTCAAAGGAGAGGGATCGTGATGTAGGCTGACTCCAATGCTAACACTGACTCCAATGCTAACACTTACTTCACCACTGAATCCTACTTTGAGGAAGCATCTCATGGAACCAGTGTTCTACAGAACACACTTCAAGAAACATAAAACCTTATGATCAATTGGCAGTGATCTTATAAAGAGAAAAATGAATGCTGAATGAAGTATTGACGGTTGGTAAGGCATTTCTAAATAGAAATAGGATAATTTCTGTACCACCTACAGTGTAATATTTATATAGGATAGATCACTCTAAAATACAAGTCTCTTAATAATGTCTTGGCTTGTTCAAAGGAATAATGAAATTTTTAAAAAATGATTTTTTTTACAGGATAGACTCGATCTATGGTCCTAAACTCTACAATTTAAACTCCAGAACAGTTTTTAAAATTCTGACAATAGGGCACCATAAGCAACAGAACAAATGGAGTTCTGCTTTCTTTTTGAAAAGGATTATTGTGCAACTCATCTCTATGAATGTAAAATGCCAGAAACCTCCATGGCTGCAGAAAATCTAGTGCCTTTCAAAGTTTTCTTTTGAAAGCTCTGAAGAATGAGATTGATGATAGAATCCCCAATGTCTCTTTTTTTTGTAATCCACACCACACAAGATTTAAGAGCCAAGCCAGAAAACAACAAATGACTTGTTCAGCATTGTTCAAGGAGAAACATTGATGTTTTCTGCCACTGACGAGAAACACTAAGATTTTTATAAAAGGTAAAATGAGATACGACCAGCAGCATGTCTGCTACAAGATGCTGTTACACCAACTACTATAAGCAGATCAATATAAAACAAATTCATATTCCTGACTGCCTGAAAGGAAAAACACCCTCACAAACCCACAGTGCATAAAAGAAAAATGGTGTTAACAAAAAAATGAATATAAACCTGGTCCCAGTGACCTCTAAGCCTGTAAAAATGAAACACACTTTTATATAACTCTATTATTTCTTGTTTAGGGCTAGTGGTAGATAACTCTGGTATTCACTGAACAAGGGAAAGCAAAATACTCTTATCATTTTAAGGCCCAACTCAGCCAATAAAGATACACTTTTTTATAATTGATTTTTCTCTTCAGTCTTTAAAAATAGAAACTACATCACCACCTCGTAAAATAAATACTAAGCACTTAACTGTATGGGATTATGGTGGTCACAGGGAAAAAAGAATTACTAGGCATAGCCCACCGATTTAGAATTCTATATAAACAAGATATCTTAGATTGTATGGTCTTTAACCTATTTCACTTACATCACTACATTTGAGTTTCTCAATACGCTTGTGAGATAGTCAAGACAGGTAATACAACATCCAAATCAGAACAGAAAGCTGAGCATCACCAACTCAGCTGGTCATCATGCCTGAGAACTTCCAGTAAGTACAGAGTTAGGACTGCAACGCAAGGACCCTAATTCCCTATCTAAGGATCTTTCTCCCACACTATAGCTGTTAAGCAATCAAGTTCTCTATACTTGCTCCTCATAACAAAGTTGTTGCTTGCCTCTTTTGCAATAAGTTTTAAAATGAATGATAACAACTGAAAGGGTTACCTTCACCCAGTCAAACAGTGGGTGAAAAGTAGAAATGGGCAGCTTTTGTAGGTCCCTGATATCAAGGCAGCAAACATCAGCCTATGGACTCAGTCTTCAGACAGTCATTGTGCACAGCAGCTTCTCTGTATACAGGTGAAATCAATACTTAAGTAAGGACTAGTCCACAGAATCCGAAGGAATCTAAATCTCTTTACAGATTATCATGATAGCCATGGTCATCAGAAAGACACATAACCAAAATTAGGAGGAGACATGAATCTGTAAAATAAAGCAAGAAAATCTCTGGTGGTATCTTAGCTGAAGTTGAGGGTCACAAATGGAAATGTCCACAGCAATCAGGCAGGTAACATAATGAAGGAAGTGGGCTGGGTAGGAACCGGGGTGAGCTACTATGTGAAGGGAATGGCACTATTTAGCTCTAATTGAGTCCTGTTATGCAAGAGAACAGGCTCCGTGTTCTTAAATCTTCCCTTTTATCTTTAAAGAGAAATTGGATTATTAGGAGGAATTTGATTCCTAGCAACTAAATGAAAAAAAGTAACATAGCATGGATCCAACCAAACATGTCTGGTTGATTAGATTTAGCCAGTATGTCAGATTCAGCCTGTGGACCAACAATTTTCAACTTCAAATTTCATTATTAAAACTTCTGGTTTATTCAACAAGACATGTTTCATAATTTCTGGGTTCATGAAAAATTGTATCTAATTGCTCAAAATGTCCAAAAGAGGGCTCACAGAAGTAAACTAGAATTTTCACCTATTCACTGAGATAAGGGTTGGGGAGTCAACCTAAATGTACCTATTATAAGTCTATTATTTCTTTAAAACTTCTGGTTGGGCTGGGCATGGTGCCTCACGCCTGTAATCCCAACACTTTGGGAGGCCAAGGCAGGCAGATCATGAGGTCAGAAGTTCAAGACCAGCCTGGCCAAGATGCTGAAACCCCATCTCTACTAAAAATACAAAAATTAGCCAGGTGCAGTGGCAGGTGCCTGTAATCCCAGCTACTTGGGAGGCTGAGGCAGGAGAATCACTTGAACCCGGGAGGCAGAGGTTACAGTGAGCCGAGCTCACACCACTGCACTCCAGCCTGGGTGACATAGTGAGACCCTGTCTCAAAAAAACAAAAAAAAAAAACCCTCTGGCTTTATATTAAAAATTCATGTATTTTTTGCTTTCCAATTCACAATGCATGTGTTCTTCCTTTTGTTATCAAGAAAGGTGATTTTTCACCCCCAAAATCTCTAGTAAAGACTTTCCAGGACAATGTGCCACATTTATTCTGTGGCTTTCAAAACCTCTACAAACCCTGTTTAAGAAGCATAGATTAACCAGAGTTCTCTCAAGAGTACCACCCTTTCTTACATCCAGCTGTCCTTGGACCTAAAGCTTTAGCTCCAGCTATCCATCAGATTGACAATAGTCAAGGGCCTGAAGTTGGTGTGGCATACACAAAAAGAGATACGCTCCTAAGAATTCTCAAGACACAGCTTGCTGGTCTTGCTTAATCTGATCAACACCCTGACTACTGTCAGAAACAATGGCTATGATTTTTCAGGCCTTCTCTGGCCCCTTGCCTTTCAAAACAATGTCTCTGCTGAAATGCCCAGAAGAATAACTTATTTTCCTGTCAGGGTTGAGACTACAAAACTTCCTCCAAAATTGCTTCATACTGCTTTTATCTTTAATGCTAAAGTTCACTGAGAAGTACTGGGACATCAGAATAACTCAGTGGTAGAGCATCAGATAGAAACTGAATGGCCTAGCAGCATGAGGCCATTCTTAGAGACATCTCTTCAGAGGATCAACGAAACTATAAAATATACTAAATATTTAGAAGCAAGTATGTTTCTAAGTCCACTGATATCTCTAACAAGGTAGATTCAGGACCAGCATACATAAACATTTCAAGGCTATAGACACATACTATGACACACAACATGATATATTAAAATGTGGTAGAGCCTGAAAAATTGTGTGCCCTACCTACATTTTGTTTTTTAATCTTGTTTTATTTCAAAGAGGATTCTTAAGTGTATTTCTTGTATTCTTCTATCTCCAGACACCAGAAATGCCCTCTGTGTGGCAATGATTAATGGCTCTCAAAAGCAAAAGAAGCTGTCTCCTCTGAAAGCTTTCTGAGACTCTAAATGTATGCTATTTTTTTCTGTGAGAAATATCACCATATTTTTATGCACAATACTTTCCCCCTAGAAACTGCATAATCATGCTAGCTAAACATTGGTATAGGATTTTACTTTGAGACCTTTGGGATGTTTCCTCCATCTGCCAAGAGGCATTCTGCAAATAATCATCCTTCATGGTTTCAAACCAAAAGGAAAATAAGTTAAAGATTAAAACTGCCAGAAAACCATAGAGTTATCTTACTTCCATTCACAGGCGTGAGAGGAAGCCACAAAGGAATTTCTGACAATTGCAATTTGTCTTAAATATGCCAATACACTGTTAACATTCAAGACTCATTAAGCAGATTTGTAGCATTCACTTCACATCTGATGTACTAGGGCCTCAGAAAATACGTTTTTTTAACCCATTAGTGACAGTGAAGTAGACTCTGGTCACTGCAGTCCTTAACAAAGCAAAATAAAGCCTATTCTCCATGAGTTATGAGACGACATAAAAAGAAATAAGGATCTGCCCTGATATAGCATCCAGATAATGGTGGCTTGGGTATAATCTGCTGTGCCTCCAAATCAGGAGTTAAATGATAACAGATAGTTGTGGACTTTAAACCGCCAACTTCCCTTGCTATACACCTCCCCACTCCATACACCAGCAAGATATTATAAGAGGTTGTGGTGGGATGATCAAGTGAGAATTACCCCTGGGAGGCAAGTTTGGTTCAACATTCACAAATCAATTGTGATCCAGCATATTCACAGAGTGAAGAACAAAAACCATAAAATCATCTCAATAGATGCAGAAAAAGCATGTGACAAAAGCCAGCATATTTTTATCATTAAAACTCTCAACAAATTAGATATAGAAGAAATGTTCCTCAACACAACAAAGGCCATATATGACAAGCTTACAGCTAACATTATACTCAACAGTGAAAAGTCAAAGGCTTTCCATCTAAGATCAGGAACAAGAAAAAAAATGGTTACTCTAACTACTTCTGTTCAACACACTACTAGAAGTCCTAGCCACAGTGATTAGCCAAGAGAAAGAAATAAAATGCATCCAAATAGGAAAATATGAGTTGAAATTGTTTGCTGAGGACACGATCTTATATAGAAAATCCTAAAGACTTCACACTCAAAACCTAATAGAACTGATAAAATCAGTAAAGCTGCAGGATACAAAACCAACATGCAAAAATCAGTAGCGTTTATATACACTAACCACATACTGTCTGAAAAAAGAAACTAAGAAAATGATCCCACTTGCAATGGCACAAAAAATATATATACGAATAAATTTAACTAAGGAAGTAAAAAACGTGTATACTGAAAACTACAAAACACAGATGAAAGAAATAGAAAATGACACAAATAAATGGAAAGATATCCCATGTTCATGGATTGGAAGAATTCGTAGTATCAAAATGTCTACACTAACCAAAGCAATCTACAGATTTAGTGCAATCTCTATCAAAACTCTAACATAATTCTTCACAGAAATAGAAAAAAATTCCTAAAATTCATATGGAACCACAAAAGACACCAAATAGCCAAAGCAATCTTGACCAAAAAGAACAAAGCTGGAGGCATCACACTACTTGATTTCAAAATATATTCCAAAGTAGTAATAATCAAAATGGCATAATACAGGCATAAAAACAGACACATCAACCAATGGAATAGGATAGAGAACCCAAAAATAAACCCACATGTCTACAGTCAATTGATTTTCAACAAAGGTCCCGAGAACACACAATGAGGAAAAGATGTTCTCTTCAATAAATTGTGCTTGAAAAACCACAGATAAAATTTAAACGTCCCTTATCTCACTCTTTTACAAGAATCAACTCACGATGAGTTAAAGACTTAATTTAAGACCGGAAACTACAAAACAACCAGGAGAAAACATAGGGGGAAAGCTACATGACAGTGGTCTGGGCAAAGATTTCTTGAATATGACCCCAAAAACACAGGCAATGAAAGCTAAAGTAAACAAATGAGATTGCATCAAACTAAAAGGACATGATTAATAGAGTGCAGAGACAATCCACGAATTGAGATAAAATATTTGCAAATCATATACCAGATAATAGGCTAATATTCAAAATATATCAAGAACTCAAACTACTCAATAACAAGAAAACAAACAACCCCATTTAAAAGACGAAGAACTTTAATAGACACTTCTTAGAGGAAGACATAGAAATGATCAACAGATGTATAAAAATAGTCAACATCTCTAATCATCAGAGAAACGCAAATTAAAGTCACAGTGACATAGCACCTCATATCTATTAGATAAGCTATTATTAAAAAGATAAAATATAACAAGTATTACCAAGGATGTGAAGAAAAGGGAACTTTTATACACTGTTGGTGATATTATAAATTGATGGAAACAGTATGGGGGATCTTCATAATACTAAAAATAAAATTACCATATGATCAAGTAATGTCATTACCAGGTATATACCCAGAGGAATTGAAATCAGTATGTTAAAAAGATGTCTACATTCTCATGTTTATTGAAGCATTATTCACAATAGTCAAGATATGAAAACAACTCATGTCCATCAATGGATGAGTACATTTTTAAAATGTGGTACATATACACAATAGAACATTATTCAGCCTTAAAAAACACAACAGTAACTTCTGTCTTTTATGACAATATAGATGAACCTAGAGGGCCCGCATTATGTTAAGTAAAATAAGTCAGGCACAGAGACAAATATGTGATCTCACTTATACATGGAATCTAAAAAAGTCAAGTTTATAGTAAAGAGTAGAATGGTGGTTACCAGAGGCTGGGGGTGGAGAAGATGGGCAGTCAACAGGCACAAAGTTACAGTTAGACAGAAGAGATAAGTTCTGGTATTCTATTGCACAGCAAGGTGACTACAGTTAATAATAATGTACACTTCAAAATAGCTAAAAGAGAGGATTTTAAATGTTCTCACTACAAAGAACTGATAACTATTTGAAGTGACAGATATGCTATTTACTCTGATTTGTTTCATAGAGCTATAGTTCTATAGTGGATCCACAGAACTCTACTATCAATTTTTTTCAGAAAGGTGGAAAATGTGAGTTTTACTTAAAATGTGCTATTTACCGTATTAGTCCACTCTCACACTGCTATAAAGAACTGCCTGAGATTGGGTAATTTACAAAGGAAAGAGGTTTAATTTACTCACAGTTCCACACAGCTAGGGAGGCCTCAGGAAACTTACAATCATGGTGGAAGGCATCTATTCACAGAGCAGCAGAAGAGAGAATAAAAGAGTGCTGAGCAAAAGGGGAGGCCCCTTATAAAACCATCAGACCTCATGAGAACTCACTCACTACCAAGAGAACAGCAGTATGGAGATAACTGCCTCCATGATTCAATTACGTCCCACTGGGTTCCTCCCACAACATGCGGGGATTATGGGAACTACAATTCAACATGAGATTTGGGTGGGGACACAGTCAAACTATATCACTTGCATAACATAATCTGGAATATTCTTCTTAATGTCATTAAATCTATACGAAGACTTGATTCTGAAAGATCAGGAGCTTGTAAGAGAGGTCAATAAGCATTTTTAGAAAAAGTTTAATACTAGAAGATGTTTTATCTGGAAAGCTGTGATAAAAAGATTAGTAGAAAAGTGGCCTCCAAGAAACCTTTATTAGCCAAAACATAAGTTCCTCTAGGCTAACCTTACTGCTGTGTCTATCCCTGGAACCCCATACCAGCAGTAATGATAGAGTCCAGTCTTCCTTTGTCTTCATCCACTCCTCACTTAGGCAGTAGTGAGGGTAACTTCTCACCTCAATTTCTAGCCGTTTGTCAAAGCTTTCTTTGCTGAGGCCTTGTCCATTATTCAAAGCTTATCTTACTAAGGTCTAAATATGCAAAGGATTTCAACTGAAATTTTCTAACAGTGCTTCCTGTATTCTATATTGCATAGTATTATATACGGAACAATTATGATTATGGTTAATTTATTCATGTACTATATCTCTCCAACTGTACCTTAAGTTCTACAAGGGCAGAGTCCTTGCACCAGTAGCACAGTACTTGATAGGTGCTTGATAAATTAATGTAGCTTATTTGATAGGGTGAATGAAGGAGTAGAGAAAAAAGGAGAGAAATTAGGAAGGGAAGAAGGAAGAAAGGGAGAAAAGGAGAGAAGAAAGGATTATGAGACAGAAGGAAAAATGGATAGATGAACAGACACTTCTTTTTTTTTTTTTTATTTGAGATGGAGTCTCACTGTCACCCAGGCTGTAGTGCAGTAGTACAATCTCAGCTCACTGCAACCTCCTGCCTCAGCCTCCTAAGTTGCTGGGATTACAGGTGCCTGCCACCACATCTGGCTAATTTTTGTATGTTTAGCAGGGATGGGGTTTTGCCATGTGGGCCAGGCTGGTCTCAAACTGCTGACCTCAAGTGATCTGCCTGCCTCGACCTCCCAAAGTGCTGAAATTACAGGGATGAGCCACTGCGCTCAGCCAACACTTCTAAGCATCAAAAAAAAGAAAAAAAGAAAAAAGAAAAAAAAAGATTATGTTTCCCCTCAAAAAGCTTCTGACCTAGTTGGGTAGATAGAAATATATTTACTTTTTATAACAGGAGGTACATATTAGATGATTTATAACCACACAATCTAGTGCTTGGCTTCTAAAAGGAATACTATAGGAATTCAAATATGAAGCTCAGCATGGCTGCAGAACTCAGTGAAGGTTTTATGAAATGGAGGCAATTTTTTGCTAGAACATGAAGAAAGTGGTGAAATGGATAAGCAAAAATGAAAGACGTTGGCAAGTCCTAGAATGTTCCTTGATATTCTATCTCTCTTCTTGTATTTGTCATTAGTGATGAGTGATTTCTGCTTTGAATAGCACAGTAATTGAAGTTTGACTTTCTTAGGCTTGGAGAATAATTTTCACCCCAATAGAGAGTAAATACCAACATTTAATGGGTACATTTACTATGTAACAGGTCCTGTGCTAGGAGCTGAACATAAATCATTTAATCTGATCCTTAGACAAACCACTATGATTATGTCCACTCTACAGATAAGAAAACTGAACCCAGGCCAAGAACCAGTTGCTTCATATCACACAACTGGAAACAGCTGATAGAAGAAATCAACCACCGATGCTTAGAAAATTTGGAAGAGCAAAAACAGACCCTCCAATTCCCTCTCAAATTTTTCATTTTAATGATAACACAGAGTTTACTTGACAGCAAAATTTACTCTGCTTAACCTAAGTTTTTGTCTTTACATCCTACATCTAAGTCTTCAGAACTCCAGATACGAGAAGATAAGAGAGCATGCTGGATATTTTCATTTAGCCCTTGATATGGTTTGACTGTGTCCCCACCCAAATCTCATCTTGAATTGTAGCTCCCATTATACCCACATGTTGTGGTAGGGACCTGGTGGGAGATAACTGCATAATGCAGGCAGTTTCCCCCTTACTGTTCTCGTGGTGGTAAATACGTCTTATAAGATCTGATGGCTTCATAAAGAGTTTCCTCTTATGCTTGACCCTCATTCTTTCTTGTCTGCTGCCATGTAAGACATGCCTTTCACCTTCTGCCATGATTGTGAGGCCTCCCCAGCCACACGGAGTTGTGAGTCAGTTAAACCTCTTTTTCTTTATAAATTACCCCATCTCATGTATATCTTTACCAGCAGCATGAAAACAGACTAATACAGCCCTTCAGATCCACTCACCACCCTTCATCCTGCTCTGTGCACCAACAGGTGATCTGTGGAGCCTGCAGCAGTGCACCTCTCTTTAGCTTCCCAGAGAGGTTATCCAGCAGAATGCACTCACAGGGAATCAGGAAGGAGAGAGAGAGGTCAGGGTCTGCATTCTCCAGATACCCTCCCTGCTGGGCCACCTCAGGTTGGTGTCCTCTACTAAAGGTGGAAGATCTAGAGGATCCTAGTAAATCTCAATTTCTCTCTCTCTCTCTCTCTTTCTCTTTCTCTTTCTCTTTCTCTCTCTCTCTCTCTCTCTCCTCCCAACCCCTACCAATTCCCCTATTCTCCAGTGTAATAATTTTTTCCTTTAACCTTTCCAGGCCTAAAAGTTTTCCTATCATCAGCCTCTATCACCCTTTGCTTCTTTTTCTATGCTCAAACATGTATACAGTCCTTTTACACCATAAAATGCAGCAATCCCACTTCTGGTATATATTCAAAGGGATTGAAATCAGTACATTGAAGACATACCTGCATTTCCCATGTTCATTTCAGCATTACTCACAATTGCCAAGATATAGAATAAACCTATGTGTCTATCAATGAATGAATAAATAAAGAAAATGTGGTACATATACACAATGGAATATTATTAAGCTATTAAAAAAAAAAAAAAAGGAGGAAATCCGGTCATTTGCTGCAACATGGATGAACCTGGAGGACACGATGCCAAGTGAAATAACCCAAGTACAGAAAGGCAAATACTGCATGATCTCACTTACATGTGGAATCTAAAACAGTTGAATCCACAGAAGCAGAACATAGAATGGTGGTTGCCAGGGCCTGGGAGGGTAGAATGAGGAAAGGGGAGATGTCTGTCAAATGCAGAGTTTTAGTTAAACAAGAGGAATAAGATTTTGAGATATCTTACATAGGCTGGTGATTACAGTTAATAATAATGCGTATTTTTAATAAGAGTCCCTTAAATTTTCCTCAATTACACAACTTAAGTTTTCTGCAATGAGCCTGACTAACACAGGCAATAAGTTTGTAAATTAGAATAGTGATATTTAAAATATAAGGAAAGGTCCAGATCTGAGGTACATTTTGGAAAAAGGAACATCATTGAATGAAATACTGAAAGAGGTAAGAAAAGCAGAATAATATCAAAAATCATCAAAGATTTTTGGGTCCAGGTAATCTGGAAAATGATAATACTGACAGAAATAGGAACATTATTAAAGGAAACTTAGGAGTTTTTCCTGTGAATATCTGTCTCTTCATTTGAATATCTGTTTGGGGAACTACAATTTTTCTGTTAAAAAGAAATAAGACAATATGATAAAATTAGAGTCTACACCACTCCTACGAGTTCCCTTTACCAGAGTAATCTGTATCATAAATTGAATATGCATTCTTACAAACTATTTTTACATGCTATTTACAGAAATGTATATCCTGGCCCAAGGACATTATTATTCCTAACAATATAATTATAAAATGATATGTGGTTTATTTAGTAAACTACAAATCACTATTTCCATAATTTGGCAACTTAAAACTTTTACTCAAAATCATGTTTTGAAGATCTATCTATGTTGGCATATACACCTCTATTTCATTTTTTTAACAGTTACACAATAATTGGTCATAATTGCTTTATCTGTTTGATTTATCTGTTCCTCTACCAATAAACTTTTCACTACAATGAACAATACTTCAGTGAACTTCCTTGTCTAAGTCATCTTAGGAGAATTTCTGTAGGGTTCCTGTGGCATTGCTGGGCCAAAAAAACCAAAATGAGTTTAGAAACCTTTATTTTTGAGGTATAGGCTATGCGATTGGGCATCAAAATGGAATTTTAACAGTACTCATTAGTAAATATAGGCCTAAAGGGAAAAGATAAAAGAACAAAGAAGAAATGAAGATAAAGATATCTGTTTGTAGTGATATTTCTATTTCTTTTTTCATCTAGGGGATGAAAATAGCACTGTTCATCAGGCCATAAACCAGGCACCCTACAATCATTATCTCATTTAGTTTTCACCTATACCCTTCAAGAGATAACTGACATTCACCAATGCCTCATTTTGGGTAATAGTTTCCACCTCCACTATAACTCCCTTTTCTTTTAATCAGAACAATACAACAGATAGGAAATTCCAACTGTTTGAAGTGTATCCTTTTTTAAAATCATCTTTTCCAATGTAAACAAAGAGTAAAGTCACTAATAAAGAAATAATGAGTAATTTGAAGGCAACAGGAAAAGTAGAAGCTGAATAATCCACAAAGTATCAACCCCTGGAGAAATCAGGAATTGACTCTACTTGAACTCTTAAAATTTATTTGTCCTCCCAATGAGGGTTTGCTGGTTTGAGGCAAAAAGATCTCTTCTTCAATTAACTGAAGATGTCAAACTTGCATCAGAAACCCTCAATAACTCCTGGCAGTGAAATAAATTAGGATTTACCCTAGATAAACACAGGCCACATTTATTAGAATCCTCATAATAAAGCTATACCATCAGGTAAAATAAACTATATTTTTCTAGAACATGATGGTTTTAAGACAAAAACAAAATATAAAAGAGAAAAAAATTCGGATATCCCTCCAACCTACTCAGAAAGGCTGTACCTAGAGGGCTTTGTGATTTCCTTTTGTTTCCTGTTGTGTTACCTCTTCAACTTCATTCTACCATTATCTCTTCAGATCAATAGCCCAAGGTTGGGCATGGAGGAGCTTCAGAGACAAGCAGCAGAAGCTAGTGTCTCTAGCATCACTAAACTCTGAATTGAGAATTGTTCTTGGTTTTTAGATACACAGTAAACTGTCTAGGAGCTAATATTTGCCAAACTTTCTTTCTCTGATGCCCATACTGAATAAATGGGGAAGATAATTTTCCTTAGGAGAGCTGTATAGAGTTAGCCTTAGGAATAGAGTTAGTACTAATAAAACAATAACTAATGTTTTGCAGTAGTGTGCTATTTTATTTACTATTCACAACACTCTAGGAGGCAGCTATCACTAAGGCTCACTTACACAGCTGCCTAAGGATACAAAATGGGCAAATGACAAAGTTGAGACTGATATCCAGGGTTTCTGACTCTTATCATTCTCCCACAGTACTATCCTGCCTAGCTTTTCATAGGTGCTTATTTGATATTTGCGAATAAAGGTCTCTCTTCCTTGTAATCCCACCTGTCTCCTACCCACCTATCTGAATTGCCTGACATTCAATGATCAGCATTCAGCCCTCTAGCGGAAAAAATTATTCCCTATTGAAGTGTAAATATCAGGGCCTAGTGTGGCAAGTCATGTCGGTAACAGCAGCACTTTGGAAGGTCAAGGCTGAAGGATCGCTTGAGACCAGGAGTTTGAGGCTGCAGTGAGCTATGAAGGCGTCACTGCACTACAGCCTAAAATAAATAAATGAATTAAGTGCAAATATAAAGAGCTATACCTTAAAAAAAAGTTTAACCTAGTAATTCCATTCTTAGGAAAAATTCGACAAAAGCAACTACTAAATACATAAGCTGTTTGGTGTGGTACTTTCTGTGATAATTAAAAGAAAAAGAAAGAAGGAATTAAAGAGGTCAGGAAAGATGGAAGACAGAGAAAACAATTTCTGGAAATAACCCAAACGCTCAAAAATAGGGGAAAAAACTGTAGTATATCAAAGGCTAGAATAGTGTTTTTCAAACTGTAGTTTGCAATTCATAAGGAGAGATGAAAATATTTCAGCTGATCAAAGTCAGCAGTGTTTTTTAATTAAATGATTAAGAAAGAAAATACACCCCTCCCTCAGGATATTCACAGATTGGTTCCAGGACCCCCACATGTATCAAAATTCACACATACTCAAGTCCCACAGTTGGCCTAGCAGAACTTGGGTATAGGAAAATTTGGCCCTCCACATACTGAGTTTCACCTCCCGCCAATAATGTATTTTCATTTTCAATCCATGATTGGTTGAAAAATGTCCACATGTAAGCGGACCTGTGCAATTCAAACCAGTGTTGTTTAAGGGTCAACTGTATTGTAAAACAGAATAAAATGAAATAGAAAATATCAGACTACATCACTCCTTGTGAGGGTAAGAATTATCTCATAAAATCTTTATTTCTCAGCCAGGCGCAGTGACTCAAGGCCTATAATTCCAGCACTTTGGGAGGCCGAGGCGGGCGGATCACGACGTCAAGAGATCGAAAGAGATTGAGACCACCCTGGCCAACATGGCAAAACTCCATCTCTATTAATAAAACAAAAATTAGCTGGGTCTAGTGGTGCACACCTGTAGTCCCAGCTACTCTGGAGGCTGAGGCACGAGAATTGCTTGAACCCAGGAGGCGGAGGTTGCAGTGAGTGCAGTGAGCCGAGATTGCGCCACTGCACTCCCACTCCAGCCTGGCGACAGAGCGAGACTCCGTCAAAAAAAAAAAAAAAAAAAAAAAAAACAACCTTTATTTATCTGTAAATATGAATGTGTTTATGTGTATATATACCAAGTACAATGTAAAAGATCTTTCTTAGTATGGAAAATGACAAAAAAATTTGAAGTGCACTGGCCTAGGTTATTATTCATTCATTAGAATTTACTTGAGAGAAATTCTGGAGAAAATTTATAATAATGTTAAGGAAAAAGTTGGTCACAAAGTGGTGTAGATATTTGGATGGCAAATATAGAAAATATGAATGTGCATGTAAATGACAAGAAAGGCATGAGAAAACAGTTGTTGTTCTAAGATGATGTATGTGATTATTACCCCTCACTTTGTTTTTTATTTCTAATCTGAGACAAAAAGATCTACAATTAACTCTACTTTAGACTGGCCTTAAAATCTGTTGATAATTCCAGTAAACAAAGCAAATCGGAATGCACTTCAAACAAGCAAAGAATCAATCTACTGAGGATACTTATAAATGAAACTAGAACGCCAGAGACATAAAATATGCCTGATGGATGGAACAAAACATTTCTAAGCCCACAAGCATGTTTCTTTCTTTATACACATGCCAATGCTGAGAGGGATAGCTAGCTAAATCATCTCTTGTTCATTTATATCTTAGCATTAGTTAGTGTACCTGGTCCCTTCCAATAAAAGAGTTAGCTTGTCTCAAAAATAGATAAAACTGCTAATGGTGAGAAGAAATTGTAAAAAGAGGCATTAGAAGGTGCTAAGTTGTTTCTCTTCAGCATCTTCTAGTATCTCTTTTTAATTTATAATTTGCTTAAAATTGGCTGTTTCATAGAAAAGTATCTTGTGACCATCATAAAGATGAATGAGACCCATATCAAGTTAAAGTACTTCATGAAGCCACCATAGCTAGTCTGGAGTTACTCTGGGTAAGAAGCTAGACTTGGGGGCTGGATGAGGAAAGAAAGGGGCAAGGGAAAGTGTTAATGAGGCTATAATCAGCATAAGTGGAAACAGCTGGAGAAAGCAAACAGCAAACTTGAGATTTCATCTTACCCCTCCACACCACTATCCAATAGAGTGAGAACGATCTGTGCTTTCAGACACTAAAAGCCGTAGATGCTTACCAACGAACTCAAA
This sequence comes from Piliocolobus tephrosceles, assembly GCF_002776525.5. NCBI lineage: Eukaryota > Metazoa > Chordata > Mammalia > Primates > Cercopithecidae > Piliocolobus > Piliocolobus tephrosceles. The sequence continues at coordinate 56,991,277 of NC_045435.1, read as the reverse complement.
TAATTTCAAGCTTTCATGGTGCTAGCTAGCCCACAGAATCTGAATTGATCTTGTTTGTCAATCAAATATTGAAGGCCAATCTGCATAAATTGTTACAATTCTAAAGTATGTGGCAGGACGAGGTGTTCTGATCCCATATGCACTTATTTCCTTCTGGTCCTCATCACTTATTGAGAAAATACATTTGGTAAAGCTGATTTAAAGTGAGATTAAAAAATAATTGTAAATATTTTACAATGAGATACATGTGATATTTTGTTGCATGCATAGAATGTGTAATAATCAAGTCAGGGTATCTGGGGTATCCGTCACCTAGAATATTTATCATTTCTATGTGTTGGGAACATTTCTAGCTACTTTAAAATGTATGTTACAACCTGGACATAGTAGCTCATACCTGTAATCCCAATATTTTGGGAGACCAAGGCAGGAGGATTGCTTGAGGCCAGGAGTTCAACCAGCCTGGGCAACATAGCAAGATCTTGTGTCTACAAAACATAAATAAATAAATAAATAAATAAATAAATAAATAAATAAATAAATAAATAAATAAATAAAAATTAGCCAGGCATGGTGGCCTGCACCTGTAGTCCCAGCTATGTGGGGGGCTGAGGCAGGAGGATTCCTTGAGCCAGGAGGTCATGGTAGCAGTGAACCATGATGGTGCCACTGCTCTCCAGCCTGGGCCACAACGAGAACCTGCCACCTCCCCCAAAAAAGAAAGAAATATATATCACATTATTGCTAACTATACTCACCCTATTCTGCTATTAAACATTAGAACTAAAAGAGAGGATTTTTAACTAGTAATGCTAAAAGAGGTGGTCAATACTAAGAGAAAATACTAAAGGTTTTTTGGAAGATGTACCACTCTTAATAACAGGAAAAAATAAACTCAGTCTCTCTTTATGTGGCACAATTAAGATGTACCACCACTCCCAGATCAGGATGAGGAAAAAAGGTCATCATGACCTTAATATGGGGTAGGCAGATAGGAACAAATTACTGAAAGTTACTACACAGATCTGATGCCTCCTCAAAAGGTAAAATGATGAACAAAGTACATTTGTCTTCTCTAAATTTCCTTTAGATCGTGGTAATATGGATATTAACAACATATCCTATCTAGAAGAGAGCAAACAGAAAGGTCATCCCTTCTCTGCAAGCTAATTTTAAAAGATGCTGAATGGACATTTCTGAGATCCCACTTCATCTGTAGATTCTTGGTGGTAATTGCATCAGCTAATTTCTTGGGTGGAAGCTGGGAGATGTCCCACACTTAAACTGAGGAACCAAATACCTAAAATCAAGATTGAGCTTTCTTTCCTGTTACACCACTGAACTTTTTGATCTAGGACAGATTTTACCCATGAATAAAGAGAAAATTACTCACATTGGGGGAGGATGAAGTTTTTGAGTGAGTAAGGTACCATGCAGAGTTTGCAATGGCAGAATCAAAGCTTTTATATTCTCTATCACACCCCTATGTCATCTACAGTTACAAAATTCTGGGACAAAAGAAAAAGGAAATGAGTCTAGACTACCATGTGGTGAAAGTACCTCAAAATTCTAGTGTAATTCCCCACATTTAAGGCAAGATGCTAGAAAAATACAACTTCATCCAAGGTTAAGTGTAACTGTTCGCATGATTTTTAGAATCCTTAATGTACTGCCCTTATTGACCAAGTTACTGACTAGCAGTAGTTAACGCAAACTGTTGTTTGCATTTTATAATACATCACATTTTATAAGTACTTTAAGTGGCCAACATAAAAATTAATGAGACTCATATCAGGTTAAACCACTTCATAAAGCTACCTCAGCTGATCTGGAGTTACTTTGGGTAAGGAGAGGCTAAACTGGAGGTCGTGGGACACTGGGGAGTATGTTTAGCTTCTTCGTTAACATTACATAACAGAGAAGTATTTAAGAAAACATTAAACCTTATTTGTCCATGTGCATTAGACATACCCATGAACACACAAGTTCAGTTCACAAATAAGAACATCAACTGCCTTTTAAAAATTCAACAGCCGTTCATGCTAAAAATTCTCAATAAATTTGGTATTGATGGAACATATCTCAAAATAATAAGAGCTATTTATGACAAACCCACAGCCAATATCATACTCAATGGGCAAAAACTGGAAGCATTTCCCTTGAAAACTGGCACAAGACAGGGATGCCCTCTCTCACCACTCCTATTCAACATAGGGTTGGAAGCTCTGGCCAGGACAATCAGGCAAGAGAAAGAAATAAAGGGTATTCGATTAGGAAAAGAGGAAGTCAAATTGTCCCTGTTTGCAGATGACATGATTGTATATTTAGAAAACCCCATCGTCTCAGCCTAAAATCTCCTTAAGCTGATAAGCAACTTCAGCAAAGTCTCAGGATACAAAATCAATGTGCAAAAATCACAAGCATTCTTATACACCAATAACAGACAAACACAGAACCAAATCATGAATGAAATCCCATTCACAATTGCTTCAAAGAGAATAAAATACCTAGGAATCCAACTTACAAGGGATGTAAAGGACCTCTTCAAGAAGAACCACAAACTACTGCTCAATGAAATAAAAGAGGACACAAACAAATGGAAGAACATTCCATGCTCATGGATAGAAAGAATCAATATCATGAAAATGGCCATACTGCCCAAGGTAATTTATAGATTCAATGCTATCCCCATTAAGCTACCAATGACTTTCTTCACAGAATTGGAAAAAACTACTTTAACGTTCATATGGAACCAAAAAAGAACCCACATTGCCAAGACAATCCTAAGCCAAAAGAACAAAGTTGGAGCATCATGCTACCTGACTTCAAACTATACTACAAGGTTACAGTAACCAAAAGAGCATGGTACTGGTACCAAAACAGACATATAGACCAATAGAAAAGAACAGAGCCCTCAGAAATAATAACACACATCTACAACCATCTGATCTTTGACAAACCTCACAAAAACGAGAAATGGGGAAAGGATTCCCTATTTAATAAATGGTGCTGAGAAAACTGGCTAGCCGTATGTAGAAGCTGAAACTGGATCCCTTCCTTACACCTTATACAAAAATTAATTCAAGATGAATTAGAGACTTAAATGTTAGACCTAAAACCATAAACACCCTAAAAGAAAACCTAGGCAATACCATTCAGGACATAGGCATGGGCAAGGACTTCATGACTAAAACACCAAAAGCAATGGCAACCAAAGCCGTAATTGACAAATGGGATCCAATTAACCTAAAGAGCTTCTGCACAGCAAAAGAAACTACCATCAGGGTGAACAGGCAACCTACAGAGAAAATTTTTGCAATCTATCCATCTGACAAAGTACTAATATCCAGAACCTACAAAGAACTCAAACAAATTTACAAGAAAAAAACAAACAACCCCATCAAAAAGTAGGCAAAGGATATGTAAGAGACACCTCTCAAGAGAAGACATTTATGCAGCCAATAGACACATGAAAAAATGCTCATCATCACTTGTGATCAGAGAAATGAAAATCAAAACCACAATGAGATACTATCTCATACCAGTTAGAATGACAATCATTAAAACGTCAGGAACAACAGGCGCTGGAGAGGATGTGGAGAAATAGGAACACTTTTACACTGTTGGTGGGAGTGTAAACTAGTTCAACCATTGTGGAAGACAGGGTGGCGATTCCTCAAGGATCTAGAACTAGAAATACCATTTGATCCAGCCATCCCATTGCTGGGTATATACCCAAAGGATTATAAATCATGCTGCTATAAAGACACATGCACACGTATGTTTATTGCAGCACTATTCACAATAGCAAAGACTTGGAACCAACCCAAATGTCTATCAATGACAGAGTGGATTAAGAAAATGTGGCACATATACACCACGGAATACTATGCAGCCATAAAAAAGGATAAGTTCATGTCCTTTGTAGAGACATGGATGAAGCTGGAAACCATCATTCTCAGCAAACTATCGCAAGAACAGAAAACCAAACACTGCATGTTCTCACTCATAGGTGGAAATTGAACAATGAGAACACTTAGACACAGGAAGGGGAACATCACACACCGGGGCCTGTTGTGGGGTCGGGGGAGTGGGGAGGGATGGCATTGGGAGATATACCTCATGTAAATGACGAGTTAATGGGTGCAGCACACCAATATGGCATGTATACCTATGTAACAAGCCTGCATGTTGTGCACATGTACCCTGGAACATAAAGTATAATAAAAATATACATTTTCAACTTATTTAAAATATGTATGCTTTATTTCTGAGGGAAAATATCTAGTCCTTGTGGCACAGGAAGCAGCAGGGAAGCGCTGGGTAGAGAAACGCAGGGTCCTTGGCTAGGGCTCTTCCCTTCTGGCCTGTGCCCACGGACCTAGGTGAGGACAGGCACTCCTGCTTTTGCCCCCAAATGTTGCATTTTTCCAAGACCACCCTGGCGCACCACACCCCCCATGCTGTGCCTATAAAAACCCCAAGACCATAACGGGCACAAATACAGACAGCTGAACCTCGAGAGGAGCAGAGGAACGGAAGAGCACACCGACAGGCACCAGTGGACTCCGGCGGGCGGGCCATCAAAGGCAGGACAACACGGAATTCGGCTGGGGGTGGCCAGACTCCAGGGGAAGATCACCTTCCCACTCCATCCCCCTTCTGTCCTCCCCCTTTACCTCACTGAGAGCTACTTCTACTCAATGAAACCTTGCACTCATTCTCCAAGCCCGCGTGTGATTTTCCCAGTACACGAAAGCAAGAACCCCGGGATACAGAAAGCCCTCTGCCCTTGCGATAAGGCAGAGGGTCTAATTGAGCTGATTAACACAAGCAGCCTGAGGATGGCTACACTGAAAGAATGCACTGTAACACATACTCGGGGCTTCGGGAGCTGTAGACAATCAACCCTAGATCTGCCGTGGGGTCAGAGCCCAAAAAGGCTCCTCATGCGTGTTCCTCCGAGGGGTTTGAGCAAGCCACACCCTCATCGCACCCACTGCGAGGGGAATAAGGGAACTTTTCTCATTTACCTGGACTAGCTGAGCAGATTGATTATTTATTTCCTTGCTAATTTTTCATTTTTTAATGAATTATATTCTTTCCATATTTGAGTCTAATTTCTGAACGAAATGGTCTTATGTTTTATTCTCAATACCTTGATGCTGAAACTTTCTAGATACCAAACTACATTCAAAAAATATACCACCAAAAAACTATTTTGTAAACAAATGACTAAACTGGGGCATATTTGCCATTTGGGCTGGCAGATTTTCTACTGTAGAGCTCTATCAGTTCTGGTTTTTAAACATTGGACTCTGGAAATAAAAAAATCAGGCATTTGAACACAAATAAATGCAAGTTATTGATATTTTTCATGATCCCCTAATTTGCAGAGCTTTATGCTTTTCAAAAGGTCCCCAAACCCATTACATGATTATGTCACTTGATTCCCACATATGTTTATGAGGTAGATCAGGCCACAGTTAACATCATCCCCAATTTATATATGAGGATCCTGAGACACAAAGAGGTCGTGTGACTTATACAATGTCACACAGAAAGTTAACATAGAAGAGGGATCAACACAGATCTCCTGGTTGCTAATTTGTTTTCTACCACGTCACTTCACTCCCCAACATCAACAGCCACATCTCTTTAGTGTGTTCAAGAAACGCAGGTAAGAACAGTGATTATTATTCCCTTGGATTCTCCTCTCTGCATTGTGCAGAGCAAGCAGTTTCCAGCTATTAACATACATAGTTGCTTTCCTGTAAAGTTTTCCCCTAGAAGCCCTGAAATTTTCAAAAAAGTTATCTATTGCTAGATGGAGGTGTGAAGAAGCTTGTGGTTTTATCTTCCCATATCCCAGCTTGATCTATTAAATTTTGAGCTCAGTGCTTCTTTAAAGGTGTTTAAAATTCAGTGCTCAAATCCCAAATTGCTCAAGGGTCAGCAAGTCAAATTCATTTACACTTTATCCCCAAGTTTCTTTCCTTTTTATCCTTTCTTTTATATGAAAAGCAATAAACCAGTGACCCATGCTTTTCACTCAGAGGCTCTTTGGTCTGTACTTTAATCACTTCTTATCTGGTATTTTCACTATAGGGTATCATGCTGAAAATAAGTACTATACAACTATTTGCTTCTCACTGGACAATTCCAGCAATTTCTATCAGGTCAGTTCAATACTTAGTGAGATTGGCAGTTATCAAATCATGAGTCCAAATCTGTTACCACTTGGAAGATAAATAAGGTCAGGGATGTGGGATTGCAAAAAACAAAGGAAATCTATTTGAGACTTTTTATAAAACAGTTTGCAAACAGCTAACGAATACTAGGTGAACAAAACAAAACCCTACTTACAATTATACATAGAAAAGTCTACAGTCATTAAAGATAATGGCATAGATCTATGTTTACTGACATAAGATATTCATAACATTTTATAGAAGTGTAGATAATGCAACTGCATCTTAAATTTTATCCACGTGTAGAAGAAAATCTGGAAATTGTAATTGTCTCTAAGCAGGGGAATTATGGAATTTTTATATTTTTAAATTTTTGTTTATATTTTCTAGTTTTTCTCTAATGAGTTTATCTTTCTTACTTTATAAATCAAAGCCTGTCTGTGGAAATTTAACTAAAGCAAAGGTTAATAGGGCCATGGACCTCCCTTTCCGTCTTTCAAATGAGTTACAGAATGCAACAAGTGTAAAGGAAAAAAATCTCTTAGGACAAAAATGACAAATTATTCCTGGGAAAGATTTAAATTATGATACATGCTAATTAATACTCAAGAAATTAGGTAAGCAGGGACTTAAGGGCAGCTTCTTCCTCATCTTTTCTGGAACTTGTTTTCTTAGTTCTCTTCCTTTTGGGGAGGGGAAGCAAATAGGTGGCTTAGTAAGATAAGAGGCCTGGGCTTAGAGTCAGAAGGCCTTGGTTACCTTGTTAGTCTCTCCTCTTAATTGGGTAGGATTCACCAGCTCTCTGAGTTTTGATTTCTTTATCAAGAATGAAGACAATAATACCTAATTCAGGTAAGAATTCCCTGAGAAAATATGTGTGAAAATTTGGAGCATGGAGTTAGAAATCAAAAACTGTAACTTAAACATGAATCTCTCCCCTGATTCTCACACTGGTTTTCTGCTCTGTCTGAAATAAAAACAGATACATTAAGTACTCAGGTTCTCAGATCTCATTTCCATTGGCTGCATGGTTCTAATTGGTATTCAAGCTGAGATGGCATGACAGCTAGGCCTTTCTAATCATCCTATTATGCCAAAGAAGACATGGTTCCCACCAAGAGACTGTGACTATTCTGAACTTTTTTTAGACATTCAAAACAAGGCATGAATAGGTGTCTTTGAAGCAGGATTCTCAGCTTGAACCTAAGCTGTGTCCACCGTTAACATTCATGGTCAGGACATATCAGGGTAGATCTGGCAGATAATAGGGTAGGGTAGATGAGAATCATTTGCATGAGTAAATAAGACCCTCCTCTCCCCACAAGACATAGGAATGTTCTCCTGAGTTCTCTTTATACTCTTGACCATCATCATCTCTAGCTTTGCCTCTCTTTATTTAGAGAGATAAAAGAAGATATTGCATGCTTGAAAAAAGGAACAGGATACATGAAAAAGAAACAGAACAAAAAAGAACCATGAAGATTTAAGTGTGATTATCCACATTTAAAATGCAATAAAAGAGGTTAGTGATTCAATCAAGGAAACTCCAAAATATAGAGCCAAAAAGAAAAAAATCAAAGAAATGGAAATAAAAGAGGAAAAAATAAGAAAATTAGAGAATGAATCCAGGAAGTCTAACATTAGTTCCAGAGAGAGGTACTGCTAGTTTTTCTGAAGAGCCTTTTAGTACTATTTAAGTATTTTAAATGTGTACCTGTATTGCTTTAATAAAACAGAAATTAGTTTTCAAGTATTATTTGTACTTATTGTATCCACTTTGTCACTTCTAATTTACTCATTAAACACACCATAGTAATTACACTTACTGAAGTCAACATTGATTTTCTAAATGCCAAATCTAGTGGGCAGCTTCCAATACTCATACTACTTGAGAACTATGTAACATTTGTCACGTAATCACTCCCCAACCCTCCCTTAATTTCTAGAATGCCACTCTTCTTTAGTTCTCCTTCTCCAAGAGCTCAACATCCCATTGCTGTTTTTCCTTCTACATTACATTAAACTTTTATGTCCCATCTTGATACTTATTCTCCTTTTACTCTACACATGTGCTAGATAGCCTTACTCCTAAGTTTTGATTTCCAATCTGTAAGTCAATAATTGCCAAATCTATATCCCATGAGCTTGATTTCCAGCTGTCTACATCTTTATGTGATGTCCTACATACACCTCAAACACAGCATACACAACACTGATTTCATTATTTACCTATTTTCCTCCACTCCCCAAACCCAAATCCACCCAATCTGCTACATTTTTCATTCCAGCTTAATGGCCTGACCAAGCTAAAAACCTTAAGGTCACTCTCAACTCCTTCCTCAACCTTCAGATCAGAAAGAGCTATAAGTCTGGACTGCTCTCTCCGCCTACATTGTCACTACCTTATCTTAAGCTTATCGTTTATCTTCAGATGCTATTCTCTTCCTATCCAGTCCATCCTCTGCATTACTGCCTGTTATATTCCTTAAAACCATATCTGCTCCTGCCTAAAAGCTTTCAACAGCTCATTATCAGTGACATTTTCTTTGCCTGTCATTAGAGGCCTTCACTGTCTGACTATGACCCATGTTCCAGACAATGTGCCTTAATACAGAACCTCCGCCCCAGACACACTGGATTCTTCACTGGTCCTGAATGCCTCAGGCTCTTTCATCACTTCACCTGGTTCAACTGCCTGGAATTCCCCACCTTGATTTCTTCAACTGGAAAACTTACTAATTCTTCAAGGCCTTACTGAAATATCACATTATCTATAAAGCCATGCAGGGAAAATTCTTCTTCAGTGTTCCCAATATCCTGATATCCTATGTTGTTATCTCCTGCAGCATTGTGAGTCAGACTTCGGATCTCTAGCAAGAGGCCACACACACATACGCGCGCGCGCGCGCACACACACACACACACACACACACACACACACACCCCTCCAAGTTCTCATGTATTTAGCTTGCAATAAGTACAAAACTTAACAGAAGTGGCTGCACAGAGTAGAGGCACATGCAGGAAGTCTTTCTTTGGTTCTTGGTTCCCCACAGGTTGTGCAGCTGCCAGTGCCACTGTCCATTTAGGTAGGGTATGGCCATGTTTGAGAAAAAAGTGGCAATATTGTTACACCATCACTCCTTTATACTCGGACTTATAGCATCATCCACCTATGAGCTTCCTTTTTAGGAAATGTTAACAAACAGCAGACCCTCCTGATTCTTAATTTAGCCCCTGTGCAGACATATCCTCACAGAGGAGAGAAAGCTGAGCCAGGGCTCAATGTTCCTGAATAATGTCTCTGCCTGCATACTTCCAGTCACAGGAAGTCCATCTTCCCACACCTCTACTATTAAAGTTGCCAATTTTGTATTATAATTTATTTATGTCTCTGTCTTTAGCACTGAACTGTGAGCTTTCTGAAACCAAAAGCCATATATTATTCATATCTGTATACTCAGTGACAAGCCCAGCATTTGGTACCTAGTAGGACACACAATAAATTTTGTTAGATGAGCCAGCCTAAAACACCTTTCAAAATCTGGTTTTCTGAAAGCTTGTTAGATCTCACAGTCTATTTGTAATCCTGAGCTTCTATAACTTGGTGAAGGATACACACTGTACAAAAAGATATTTCAAAGAAGTAATATTGGGCAGCTAAAATTACAGGTTATTTGTGATGGTCTTGTACAATTCTGACCTAAAATACCATCTTCTTTGTCTACCTGTTGGGAAAATAATCATGATACTGCCCGGCCTCCTGGAGTCACAATTACCCCTATGGGAAATTCAAGGCCAAACAGTCAGCCTAAAAAGGAAAGGGTCCCTCTCTCACCACAGATATCAGATAGAGATTGTCTGGAGGAGGGGATTTCCAGGATGCTACCAGGAAGAGGTTTGGGCAAAGTGACTTATGAGGTCACTCCAGCTGGGCTGGCTGGACTGCTGGTTCTACACTCTACCCCTCCTTCGGCAAGACCTCCAACTTATGGTGTCAGGAAAAGTATACCGTTTTGTATTAGATGCACCTGAAGTCTCATTTTGGTTCCACAATTTACTAATTGAATGACCATGGCAACCTGCCAAAATTCCATGAACTTCTATTTTCTCGTCAGTAAGATGCAGGATAATTGTGAGGGCATAAGATAAAGTATTTCACATACCTAACCTAGTATCAACTCTGTGCTAGGTAAATAATAGCTGATAACAGATAGGAAATAACTGAACTAGAAGAAGAAATTACTTTATGGGATAGAAAAACACTGGAGCAGACTTCAGACCAGGGTAATAAACAGCAGCAACACTGTGACCCTGGGCTAATTACATAATCTTTCAAGGATACAGCTTCCTCAACTATAAATCCAGGAAATTTGACTTGACAATTAAGTTTTTTTCCAGCCATTATTAACATTCTAGATTGCATGCATCTAGGGGATCCCCAATTTCAAAAAGAACGTAATTTTTAACAATAAAACAATAGAGGCCAGAATGATTAAATGACCTCTCCAAGGTCAAATAGCTAATAAATTACAGAAGATGGGAGCTAAGATATATTATCTTTACTATGTACTAGGTTCCATGCATTATTCTTGGATCTCACTTAATCTTCTTATAATAGGTATTATAGTCTCTTTGTTTTATGTTTTTAGCAAGGCTACCAACCCTTTAAAAATGATAGTTGTGTTGTTTATGATTAGTAGAACTGGTGGTGTCCACTTAAGGTAGACCTTCTTTTTTTCTGTCAAGAACCACCACTGAGGCTCCTTGTAGCCTGTAGACATAATTTGAAAAGTAAACACATGCTCTAAAAGTTAAAGATATAGTTACCATATGACCTAGCAATTTCATTCCTAGGTATATACCCAAAAGAAGTGAAAATAAGGATTCAAACAAATGCTTATATATGCATATTCATAGCAGCAGCACTATTTTTTTTTTATTTAACTTTTAAGTTCAGGGGTACGTGTGCATGTTTGTTTTATATGTAAACTAGTGTCATGGGGATTATGTACAGATTATTTTGTCACCCAGGTATTAAGCCTAGTAGTACCCATCAGTTATTTTTCCTGATCCTCTCCCTCCTCCCATCCTCCTCCCTCTGATAGGCCCCAGTGTATGTTGTTCCCCTCTATATGTCCATGTGTTCTCATCATTCAGCTCCCATTTATAAGTGAGAACATGTGGTATTTGTTTTCTGTTCCTGTGTTAGTTTGTTAAAAATAATGGCCTCCAGCTCCATCCATGTTCCTGCAAAGGACATGATCTTTCTTTTTTTTTTTTTTTAATAGCTGCATGGTATTCCATGGTGTGTATGTACCACATTTGCTTTATATACTCTAACACTGATGGGCATTAAAGTTGATTCCATGTCTTTGCTATGGTGACTACAGCAGGAGCACTATTCATGATAAGCAAAAGGTAGAAACAACTGAAAAGTCCATCAACAGATAAATAAACAATTATGGTATATCCATATAATAGAATATTATTTCAGTATAAAAATGAAGTACTGATACAGACTAAAACATGGATGAACTCCAAAAGCATTAAGTGAAAGAAGCCAAACACAAAGGTCACATATTACATGATTTCATTTCTATGAAATATTCGGAATAGGCAAATCCATACAAACACAAAGCAGATTGGTGCTTGCTAGGGTCCAGGGAGAAGGTATGTGGGAAATAGGAAGTAAGTATTTAATGGTATAGAATTTTATTTTGGGATCATGAAAATGTTTTGGGACTAGATAGAGGCAGTGGTTATACAACATAGTGAATGTACTAAATGCCACTAATTTGTTGACTTTAAAATGGTTAATTTTATGTTATGTGAATTTCAGCTCAATAAAAAAAAACTCATACCCACTAATATGAGAAAACTGGACATAGGGATGAAGGAAAAGGAGCATTAAGAATCCAAAGTCCTCATGGCAGAGATGGGATCAAGATCTCAACCCATTCTGTCCAAAGTTTAAAGTAACTAAAATCTGTTGAGAAGGATTTAAGTGGCTGTGACTGTGGTTAACTAATAGGAGAGAAGCCAAGAGGTTGAAAGGCAAACCTGCCTTCAAAGGAGGGGAGTGTATTGGGACTGCTTCCCAGGCTCAGCAGCAGGATCTGGTTTGCTTTTGGAGGATGCAGTCCATAGGGCACTGTGTGGCTGACGTTGCAACACCTTTGCATCAACCACCCAGGCGCTGGGGCACAGTGGATTTGTGCCCATTCAACAATAAATCCATTCATTCTACAAATAGGTATTCAGCATTTCCTTAGTACCAGGCATCGTTCTATACTTTAGGTAAGACAGAAATGGCCTTTGTTTTCATGCAATGTATATAATATTGAGTAAAGTACACAAAAGATAAGAAAAGAAAAAAGATGAATTCAGATAATTGATCACAGCTATGAAGAAAAGAAGGCAATGCAATCTTGTGTAGATGTGATTAGAGGGGATGAGAGACGCAGTATTAGATAAAGTGGTCAAGGAAACATCTTTGAAGAAGTAATATGTTAGTTGAGACCTAAATCTTCAGCATGAGGACTGGTGTGTGGGAGTGATACCACAGCACAGCAGAAGCTAGTTTACTAATACAGATACTTTACCTCACAATTCCTAACTCCTTCCAGAGCTAAGTTGCATATTCTGCACACAGTGAACACTTAACAAATATTGATGGTGGTCAGAATGAGAGGGATTATCTAGATGGCATCCAAAAGGTTTGTTTAGTTTGGTTTTGCTTTGCTTTTGTTCCAGTTTTGTCTGTAGGAAGCAAGACATTTGCCCTAAAACATCGTTTCTTCTACTCAAATATAACTGCTGACAAGGCTCAGAATGAAACACATGTATTGTACTTGTTCTATTGATCAAATGGTTAGAAGGAAGAGTTAAGCCATTTTCAAGCTTCCTTGAAAAACAGAACTAGAAAAGTAGCACAGTAGAGAGAAAAGACCCCTGACCTGGGAATTATGAGACCATTGTTCTGGTCCCAACTTTCCTCTAAAATTCCATACAATCATAGGAAAATCAATTCAACTATTTGCACCTTGATTGTTCTCTAAACAATGGGAAAAATGAACTATATAATCTCTGAGGTCTTGTTCTTGTATATGATATATATGGGAGCAGAGGAGAGTAGGGCTCAGAGAGAAAGGTTTAACTAGGGCATCACAGACATTGGTCAGACATGGGGACTCGACAATGGCTGATCCGTGTGAGTGTTTATTTCTCTGGGACATAATTGCTCTCTCTGTCTTCACATTCATATCAGCACTTCTCAGATTCAGCTCCTTTTCTAAAAGTTCTCCCTCCCACTCTTTACTTACGAGAATGATTGAGACTCCTGTTGATAAATAAAACAAGAGGTTTTGAATAAAGCAATAACACTTGAAAGCTACATCAATTTCTTTTTGTCTTTTTCTTTCCAAAAAATAAAAATCTCACTTATAAGCAAATTAGCTTTACATGTTACCTCCCTGCACTTGGGGAGACAGAATAAACAGATTTTTCTTTAAAATGGCATCAAGACCGTACAACTCTACCCTGAAGAAAATGATAAAAGCAGCAAAAGCCCATTCAATTCAATAGTAGAAAGAGGAATTTTCCTATATCTTGGAAAGTAGGAGAAGATATTGAGGTCAGTTCAGTACAAGTAATGTTTATGAAACACAATATTGTTCTCCTTCCTATAAATACAGACTGCAGATCTTATTAATCAGACTTCGCTTCCTCCCTTTGCAAATGTAAAATTTTAATTGTTCTAATCCCTTCCCTGTTGATTTCTTGCTACAGTTTTACACAGCAGCAAGTGACCTCTTTATTTTCTCAGAAATACATTAGCACAGTACCATAGTCCTAAATACTATATATTTAATTGAGTGAAGGAAAAAAAAAGAGGAAATCAACTCTGAAGTTCAGGGCCCTAAAAATAGTCTTCTCCAAAAGGACACACATTTATTCATTGGAAGCTAATGCTAATTATCTTTGACTTTCATGACCAAGAAACAAAAATCTTGAGGTTCTGTTTTTAGCAATACCTACCTATAAAGAATCAACGTATTGATTTGAGAATACTACCTATCTATATCTAATATCAAGAAAAACTCAGGAAAAATTTTTACTGCTTGACCACTGAAAGTCAATATCTCATATACACTTATATACTCATGAAGGACCATTTTCTATAATATGGTACATATAAAAAAATGCATTGACTGGAATTCAAAGAACCCTCATTTCAGCCCCTATTCATCTGATAGTTATGTGATTCCAATCAAATCATTTAATTGCTTTAGGCCTAATTTTTCTCACTGTAAACAGTTGTAAAACACTAGAAGAACATCTTAGTAAAGCGGCTTTATGATTCTACAAAATAAAATATTAAATACCTCTTAATAAAAAAACCTTTGCATATGTTTTATTAAAAATTTGTAGATAGCATAAAGCTGTGCTGTACAATACAATTGCCACTAGCCACATGTGGATATTTAAATTTAAAATAATTAAAAATAAAATAAAATTAATGCCTCAGTTGTACTAGCCACATTTCAAGTGCTCAAATAACTGCATGTTACCAGTTATTACTGTACTGGACAGCACAGGTATAGAACATTTCTGTAATCACAGGAAGATGTATTTAATGGCACTGGTATGAAGTGACAGCAAAAGCACTGTGCTTTATTATCTTTACATAGCACTAAAAGAAATGTTTCAGTCATTCAACTGAATATTCCAATAGACATCAATCTATACATTAACACCCATGGGCACAGTTATTCAACCAGTTACAAATCTATCTCCTTTTTACCATTGACTCACAAACTTTCTCCTTCTTATTTATAAGAATGTCATGAGAGATATTATCAAATTGCTTGCTGAAATCCAAGTGCCCACTGTCTGTTGTAACAGACATCTGTAACTCTGTCAAAAGAGATACCGAATAGAAAGTTCTTCTGTCATGGTTAATTATTGTTTGTTTATTTTCAGAGACAGGATCTCACTCTGTCACCCAGGCTAGAGTGCAGTGGCATGCTCACAGCTCACTGCAGCCTTGACCTCCTGGGCTCAAGCAATCCTCCAGTCTCAGCATCCTCTAAAGTAGCAGGGACTACAGGTGTGCATGACCACACACGGCTAATTTTTGTATTTTTCATTGAGATAGAGTCTTGCTTTGTTGGCCAGGCTGGTCTCAAACTTCTGGGTTCAAGTGATCCTCCCACACTGGCCTTCCAAAGTGGTGGGATTATAGGCATGAGCCACCATGCCCAACCATCACTTATTATGAAGCTCATGCTAGTGCCTCATGCCATTTTCCTAAGCATGCACAAACTATCCCTAGAATTGCATCCCACCTGTCAGTGCCATGCTGATCATTCTGCTTTCAATTTAAAAAAAACCACCAGAACTATAGACGCTTCCTTCCCGTTTTGTGTCTCTTGTGTCCCAGGACTCCTCAAAGATCACTAACAATAGTCTAGCCAATTCTTTGTACCCATAAATATAATTTGTGCATCGTAGATAAATTTTAACACAGTTAAAAGTAGGACTGTAGATGTCAGCTCTTTCTTCTTCATGCTTGTTCTACTTATTCAAGTTTAAAAATAGTATTTCTTGACAGTTTTATTTCTTCTGTTAATTTAGCTTTTCCTCTTTCTTCTGTTAGTGATACATCATTAGGACTTCCTTCCTTACTCTTCTTTCTCTAAACACAACTATATGTACAATTTTGTTCATCTTATTTTTAAAACTTTTTTTTTGCAGATTTTAGTACATCTTAGCCTCTAAACCATCTACTAGACTCACTACATTCATTCTTAGTTAATAAGATTTATTAGTCAAGACCTTTGATTGTTAGAAGGAGAAGCTCACTTGAGCTAACTTCAGCAACAGGAGTCTAAGAAAGTAAGGCTATGCCCCCAAAACAAGGGAATGAATACAACCACTTTTCAGGAAGAACTAAAACTGGCAGTGGAAGGGGTATCAGATTTCAAAGAGGGCAAAAGTCTTACTGGTTGATAAACCTATAATATAAGGAAAGTAGAAAACAACAAGTTAAGTTAAATCGAAAAGATGTTTGAATTCATAATCATAAATACTTTTTCAGTCCTGTCACTATCAAGAGTGACTCAATGAAAGTGGCAGTAGTCTTACCTACTTTCAATCTAATGTGTACTCAAACTTAAATCTCTAATATTAATCCCTGAGGTAATTCACCAATACTTAAAAGAGGGTAAATGATTCTGCATCGTGGAGAACAAAATTACAATGGGGTTAGAAATCCACCGTGACCAAAAAGTAAAGATTGCCTCCAAGGATTCCAGAGGACAAAGGAGCACATTTAAGAGATCTCTCACTGACCAAGTTGTCTATTTAAGCAAATAATAATTAATTGAAACAAGTTGGATATACAAAAGGCTATGAGCCCACAGTGATGTTCAAACAATAAAAATTAATGTAAAGCATACAAAAATGTAGTGATACCAATCTAGGGAGCTGAAATTGCTAAAAACCAAACCCAGGATTTCATCCTGAGAGTGGTTGGTTACAATGCAAATTGAATTCCCAACCTCGCAAGGTGTTGTGATGGTTAATATTGGGTGGGTGTCAACTTGATCGAAATGAAGAATACAAAGTATTGATCCTGGGTGTCTGTGAGGGTGTTGCCAAAGGAGATTAACATTTGAGTCAGTGGGCTGTGAAAGGCAGACCCACCCTTAATTTGGGCAGGCACAATCTAATTAGCTGCCAGTGAGGCTATAATATAATCAGGCAGAAAAATGTGAAAAGAAAGACTAGCCTAGCCTCCCAGCCTACATCTTTCTCTCATGCCTGATGCTTCCTGCTCTCGAACATTGGACTCTAAGTTCTTCAGTTTTAGAACTCGGACTGCCTCTCCTTGCTCCTCAGTCTGCAGACAGCCTATTGTGGGACCTTATGATTGTGTGAGTTAATACTTAATAAACTCCCCTTTGTATATATATTATATATATATTCCATTAGTTCTCTTCCTCTAGCAAACCCTGACTGACACAGACTTTGGTACCAGAAGTGTTTCTAGAGGAACAGAATATTAAGGATGGAGTTTTTTCATTGCTTTTGGGGTTTCTGGAGTTGGCTGCTTAATATGATTAGACCCAAAAATGCTAAGGACTTTACTTCTAATAGTATGGAGAACACTGATAGTCCTTGGCATGAACTGTTTAGAGACATACAAATGCATTTGACACTCTTGATTCATCGCTTATGAGAGGCAAGGAGTTTAGTGACTCCATACATAATACCTTTGACCATACGTGGAGAACCAAGGAACATAATGAAGCAGGTTAGTTGCTCCTAAGTTCAGTGGACAAAGTGATGAAAGAAAATGATGAACTCAGGGATTCTATTTCCTGGCTTCAGAAGCAGATACTGAGCTTCATATCCGCTAAGATTGCCCTGAGTAAGAGTCTTGTCTCCTGTAGAGAAAGCTAAAATTGTGGCAAAACAGACACAAGCTCTTATCATGCAAGTGACTGACCTGCAACAAAAGGTGCATGCACAGCCTTGCCAGGTGTCTGTTAAAGTGAGGGCATTGATTGGAAAAAAATTGGACCCTGAAATTTGGAATGGGGACATGTGGGAGGACCCTGATGAAGCTGGGGACACTGAGTTTGTCAACTCTGATGAACTTTTCATCCCAGAAGAAACAGCTTCCCCACCCCCAGTAGTGGCAACATCCCCTAAGCAACCCATGCTGCCATCAGCCTTTCCACCTTTGTCTGAGGAGATCAACCCTGCATTGCCTGGGGCAACAGTGATGGCCTCCCCTGAGGCAGTTACCAGGCAAGATAATTTACATTCTTCTCAGGAGCCACCCACAATAGCCCTGTTTGCTTCTAGACCTATAACTAAAGTACTGGCAGGTACTTAGAAGTTAGGTTCAGAGCATGACCCATGAAAAGGTGTACTCAAAAAGAACTGCTTGTGTTTTATAATTTATATAAACAGAAATCTGGAGAATGGGCATGGGAATGGATTATAAGGGTGTGGGATAATGGTGGAAGGAACATAGAGTTGGATCAGGCTGAATGCATTAATTTAAGCCCACTAAGTAGGGACTCTGCATTTAATGTTCCAGCTCAGGCAGTTAAAAAAGGTTCTAATAGTTTATTTGCTTGGTTAGCTGAAATATGGCTTGAAAGATGGCCTATAGTGAGTGAGCTGGGAATGCCTGATCTCCCTTGGTTTAATGTAGATGAAGGGATCCAAAGGCTTAGGGAGATTGGGATGGTGGAGTGGATTAGTCACTTTAGACCTACTCATCCCAGCTGGGAGGGTACAGAAGATATACCCTTGACCAATGCCTGGCAACACAGATTTGTGAGGGCAGCACCTGCATCTTTGAAGAACCCTATAATTGCTCTTCTCTGTGTGTCATATCTAACAGTGGGAACCACAGTCACTCAACTACAAAATTTAAATACAATGGGAAGAATTGGATCTCAAGGTGGCAGGGGCCAAGTGGCGGCACTCAACTCTCAAAGGCAAAGTGGGTGTAGCTACCGTAATGGACAGCAAACGCAAAGCAGCAATCAGAATAATCTGACTCATGTAGAGTTCTGGCATTGGCTAATTAATCATGGCATTCCTAGAAGTGAAATTGATAGGAAGCCTACTGCATTCCTACTTAATTTACATAAGCAGAAAACTTCTAGATCAAATGGAAAAAAGACTAATTTGAATTGTAAAAACAGCGAATCATGGCCCCTCAATCAATTTTCAGACTTGAGCCAGTTTACAAACCCAGAATCCCTTGAATGAAGGGGAGGCTGGGTCCTCTTAAGGAAGGACACGACTTCCATACTGACAATTTATGCAGTGAATCTTTCTCCCATGCTTCCCCAAGGAGACTTCCAGCCTTTTACCAGGATAACTGTGCATTGGGGAAAGGGAAATGATCAGACATTTGGAGAACTACTGAACACTGGCTCTGAGCTGACATTGATTTCAGGGGAAACAAAACGTCATTGTTGTCCTCCAGTTAAAGTAGGGGCTTATGGAGCTTAGGTAGTTAATGGCGTTTTAGCTCAGGTCCGACTTACAGTGGGTTCAGTGGGTCCCTGGACTCATCCTGTCATCATTTCCCCAGTGGCAGAATGCATAATCGGCACAAACATACTTAGCAATTGGCAGAACTGCCACATTGGCTCCCTGTCTGGTAGGGTGAGGGCTATTATGGTAAGAAAGGTCAAATGGAAGCCATTAGAGCTGCCTCTACCTAGAAAAATAGTAAATCCAAAACAATATTGCATCCTGGAGGGATTGCAGAGATTAGTGCCACCATCAAGGACTTGAAAGACACAGAGGTGGTGATTCTCACCACAACCCCATTCAACTCTCCCATTTGGCCTGTGCAGAAGACAGATGGATCTTGGAGAATGACAGTGGATTACCGTAAGCTTAACCAACTGGCGACTCTGATTGCAGCTGCTGTACCAGATGTGATTTCACTGCTTGAGCAAATTAACACATCTCCTGGTATCTGGTATGCAGCCACTGACTTGACAAATGCCTTTTTCTCCGTTTCTGTTTACAAGGCCCACCAGAAGCAATTTGTCTTCAGCTCTCAAGGCCAGCGATATGCCTTTACTGTCCTACCTCAGGGGTATATCAACTCCCTGGCTTTGTGTCATAATCTTATTCAGAGAGACCTTGATCTCTTTTTGCTTCTGCAGGATATCACAGTGGACCATTACATTGATGACATTATGCTGATTGGATCCAGTGAATAAGTAGTAGCAAACACACTGAACTTATTGGTGAGACATTTACATGCCACAGGATGGGACTAAAATTCAGGGAACTTCTACCTCAGTAAAATTTCAAGGGGTCCAGTAGTGTGGGGCCTGTTGAGATATCCCCTCTAGGATGAAGGATAAATTGCTGTATTTGGCCCGTCCTGCAACCAAGAAAGAAGCACAATGCCCAGTGATCCTATTTGGATTTTGGAGGCAACGCATTCCTCAATTGGGTGTATCACTCTGGCCCATTTATCGAGTGACCCAAAGGCTGCCAGTTTTGAGTTGGGTCCAGAACAAGAGAAGGCCAACAGGTCCAGGCTGGTGTGCAAGCTGCTTTGCCACTTGGGCCATATGACCCAACAGATCCAATGGTGCTTGAGGTGTCTGACAGGTAGGGATGCTGTTTGGAGCCTTTGGCAGGCCCCCATAGGTGAATCACAGCAGAGCCTTCTAGGATTTCAGAACAAGGCCCTGCCATCTTCTGCAGATAACTACTCTATTTTTGAGAGACAGCTCTTGGCCTGTTACTGGGCTTTGATGGAAACTGAACATTTGACTATGGGTCATCAAGTCACCATATAACCTGAACTACCTATCATGAACTGGGCACCTTCTGACCCATCTAGCCATAAAGTGTGTCATGCACAGTAGCTTTCCATCATCAAATGGAAGTGGTATATTCGTGATCACGCTAGAGCAGGTCATGAAGGCACAAGTAAGTTACATGAGGAATTGGCTCAAATTCCCATGGTCTCCATTTCTGCCACCCTGCCTGCTCTCCCCCAGCCTACACCAATGGCCTCAGAGGGAGTTCCCTATGATCAGTTGACAGAGGAACAGAAGATTATGCCCTGGTTCTCAGATGGGTCTGCACAATATGCATGCACCACCCAAAAGTGGACAGCTACACTACTATAGCCCCTTTCTAGGACATCCCTGAAGGACAGCAGTGAAGAGAAATCTTCCCAGTGGGCAGAACTTCGAGCAGTGCACCTGGTTGTGTGCTTTGCATGGAAGGAGAAATGGTGAGATATGCAATTATATACTGATTAATGAGCTGTAGCTAAAGGTTTGGCTGGATGGTCAGGGACTTGGAAGAAACATGTTTGGAAAATTGGTGACAAAGAAATTTGGGGAAGAGGTATGTTGATGGACCTCTCTGAGTAGTCAAAAAGTAAAGGTATTTGTATCCCATGTGAGTGCTTATCAATGGGTGACCTCAGCAGAAGAGGATTTTATTAATCAAGTGGATAGGATGACCTATTCTGGGGATACCACTCAGCCTCTTTCTCCAGCCACCTCTGTCACTGCTGAGTGGGCCCATGAACAAAGTGGCCATGGTGGCAGGAATGGAAGTTACACATGGGCTCAGCAACATGGACTTCCACTCACCAAGGCTGATCTGGCTACAGCCACTGCTGAGTGCCCAATTTGCCAGCAGCAGAAACCAACACCAAGCCCTCAATATGGCACCATTCATCCGGGTGATCAGCCAGCTACCTGATGACAGGTTGGTTATATTGGACCTCTTCCATCATGGAAAGGGCAGAGGTTTCTCCCCACTAGAATAAACACTACTCCGGATGTGGATATGGGTTTTTCTATCCTGCTCACAATGCTTCTGTCAAAACTACCATCCACGGACTCGCAGAATGCCTTATCCACCATCATGGTATTCCACATAGCATTTCCTCTGACCAAGGCACTCACTTTATGGCTAAAGAAGTGTGGCAGTGGCCAGGCACGGTGGCTCAAGCCTGTAATCCCAGCACTTTGGGAGGCCAAGACGGGCAGATCACAAGGTCAGGAGATCGAGGCCATCCTGGCTACCCGGTGAAACCCCGTCTCTACTAAAAAATACAAAAAACTAGCCAGGCAAGGTGGCGGGTGCCTGTAGTCCCCGCTACTCGGGAGGCTCAGGTAGGAGAATGGCGTAAACCCGGGAGGTGGAGCTTGCAGTGAGCTGAGATCCAGCCACTGCACTCCAGCCTGGGCGACAGAACAAGACTCCGTCTCAAAAAAAAAAAAAAAAAAAAAAAGAAGTGTGGCAGTGGGCTCATGCTCATGGAATTCACTGGTCCTCTCACGTTCCCCATCATCCTGAAGCAGCTAGATTGATAGAGCAGTGGAACGGCCTTTTGAAGTCACAATTACAATGTCAACTAGGTGACAATACTTTGCAGGGCTGGGGCAAAGTTCTCTAGAAGGCCATGTATGCTCTGAATCAGCATCCAATATATGGTACTCTTTCTTCCATAGCCAGGATTCATGGGTCCAGGAATCAAGGGGTGAAAATGGAAGTGGCACCACTCACCATCACCCCTAGTGATCCACTAGCACAATTTTTGCTTCCTGTTTCTGTTACATAATGCTCTGCTGGCCTAGACGTCTTAGTTCCGGAGGGAGGAATGCTGCCACCAGGAGACACGATTCCATTCAACTGGAAGTTAAGATTGGCACCTGAACACTTTGGGCTCCTCCGACCTTTAAGTCAACAGGCTAAGAAGGGAGTTACAGTGTTGGCTGGGGTGACTGACCCAGATTATCAAGATGAAATCAGTCTACTACTCCACAATGGAGGTAAGGAAGAGTATGCATAGAATACAGGAGATCCATTAGGGTGTCTCTTAGTTTTACCATGCCCTGTGATTAAGATCAATGGGATGGCCGGGCGCGGTGGCTCAAGCCTGTAATCCCAGCACTTTGGGTGGCCAAGACGGGCGGATCACGAGGTCAGGAGATCGAGACCATCCTGGCTAACATGGTGAAACCTCGTCTCTACTAAAAATACAAAAACTAGCCGGGCGAGGTGGCGGGCGCCTATAGTCCCAGCTACTCGGGAGGCTGAGGCAGGAGAATGGTGTAAATCCGGGAGGCAGAGCTTGCAGTGAGCTGAGATCCAGCCACTGCACTCCAGCCCGGGCGACAGAGCAAGACTCCGCCTCAAAAAAAAAAAAAAAAAAAAAGATCAATGGGAAACTACAGCACCCCAATCCAGGATGGACTACAAATGGCCCAGACCTTTCAGGAATGAAGGTCTGGGTCACTCTACCAGGAAAAAAACCACAACCTGCTTAGGTGCTTGCTGAAGGCAAAGGGAATACAGAATGGGTATTGGAATAATGTAGTCATTAATACCAGCTATGACCACATGACCAGCTGCAGAAAGAGGACTGTAATTGTCACGAGTACTTCCTCTTCTTTTGTTAGAAACATGTTTATGCGTGTATACACATGTACTAAGAAAATATCTTCATTTTATTTCCTTTCTCCTTTATCATGTGATATAAGATTTATTGACTTCACATCAGCATTTAAGTATTGTTAACTTTATGTAATAGTATTCGGGTTGGGGATTGGTGTGTTTCAGGTTGTATGAAGGATAGTTATATTACATTAGGCATAGTTATGACCTTATCATCATCTTTATTTGAAAATTATATATGATCTCAGGAGATGTGTATGGGTTCAAGTTGACAAGGGGTGAACTTGTTATAGTTAATACTGAGTGTCAACTTGATTGGATTGAAGGATACAAAGTATTGATCCTGGGTGTGTCTGTGAGGGTGTTGCTGAAGGAGATTAACATTTGAGTCAGTGTCCTGGGAAAGGCAGACCCACCCTTAATCTGGGTGGGCACAATCTAATCAGCTGCCTGTGCAGCTAGAATATATACAGGTAGACAAATGTGAAAAGAGAGACTGACCTAGCCTTTCACCCTACATCTTTCTCCCATGCTGGATGCTTCCTGCTCTTGAACATTGGACTCTAATTTCTTCAGTTTTGGAACTCGGACTGGCTCTCCTTGCTCCTCAGCCTCCAGATGGCCTATTGTGGGACCTTGTGATCATGTGACTTAATACTTAATAAACTCCCCTTATATATGTGTACCTATTCTATTCGTTATTTCCCTCTAGAGAACCCTGACTAATACAGGTGTCTACTGCTAAAGTGGGGGCATTGATTGGGAAGGAACAAGATCATTAAAATTGGGATGGGAACATACGGGCAGACTCTGATGAATCTGGGGATACTGAGCTCCTAAATTCCAATGACTCTTCTCTGCCACTAGAAGCAGCCTCTCTCTCTCCACCCCACCACTCTACCCCTGGTCTGAATAAACCTACATTTTCTGAGAAAACTGTATGACCTCCTCTAAGGGGATGAAACTGCAAGACAATGCTGATTCTCTGCAAGACCCACTCCCTCCACTCCTCTTTGCTTCTAGACCTATAACTAGAATCAAGTCCCAGCAGGTCCCTAAAGATAAGGTACAAAGTGTGACCCATCAGAAGGAGTGCTATACTCCCAAAGAACTACTTGAATTTTCTAATTTGTGCAGATAGAAATTCAGGGAATATGTATAGGAATGGGTATCAAGGGTGTGAGATAATGCTGGAAGGGACATAATAAATCAGCCAAATTAGTATAAGCACACTAAGCAGAGATGCTGCATTTAATGTTACAGCTCAAGGAATTAGAAAGGGCTCTAAAAGGTTTTTTGATTGATTACCTGAAACATGGACTGTATTAGTCTGTTTTTACTCTGCTGATAAAGACATACAGAGACTGGGCAATTTACAAAAGAAAGAGGTTTATTGGACTTGCAGTTCCACGTGGCTGAGGAGGCCTCACAATCATGATGGAAGGCAAGGAGGAGCAAGTCACATCTTATGTGAGTGGCAGGAGGCAAAGAGAGAGCTTGTGCAGAAAAGTTCCCATTTTAAAAATCATCAGATCTCATGAGGTTTATTCACTATCACGAGAACAGCCCAGGAAAGACCTGCCCCCATAATTTAATCACCTCCCATGACACGTGGGAATTGTGGGAGTTACAATTCCAGATAAGATTTGGGTGGAGACACAGCCAAACCATATCACAGACCAAAAGGCAGCCTACATAAATTTGAAATGTCATACCTGTCTAGGTTTACTTCAGAGGAAGAGATTCAAAGGCTCAGGGATATTGTAGTGTTAAAGTGGATTTTTCATTTAAGACCTACTTACCCACTCTGAGAAGGCCCAGAGAACACGCCTTTTACCAAAACTTTGAAAAATAAGTTTGTGAAGGGAACTCCAGCATTACTGAAGAACTCTATGATTGCTCTTCTCTGTAGGCCAGAACTTAGTGGGAACTGCTGCCACTGGATTGGGAGGCCTGAATACAGTGGGAGTAATTAGATCCCAGAGTGGTAGGGGCCAAGTGGTGGCACTCAATTGTCAAAGGCATGGTGGGCATGGTTATTGTAATGAACAGCAGGGTCAAAGAGTTATAATAGTCTGACTCACATAGGCCTATACTGTTGGCTAGTTGATCATGGTGTTCCTAGAAGTAAAACAGATGACAGTCTAGAACTGTATTTTCCATATGGACTGCTAAGTGGCTACCCAGAACTTCTCTTACTCTCACAAATCGGCATTTGGGGGAAAATCTTTTTACAATGATTGGGTCAGACTCCTTTCCCAGTTTCAACTTGCTGTGCCCAGGAGACTTCTCTACTGCAAACTCTAAGAGGGAAAATAAATTTTCCCCACAGTCCCTACTATGTGCGCAAAAAACAACTTAGTTTCAATAAGAACACAAAAGGCAGCAAATGTCTTAATAATTGAACATAATTTGAAAAACAAGATTAAATATAAGTGAAGACCATAAATGTCAGATTCCAGCTTCATTGATGCCATTTTTCCCATTTCCATAGAAATTATAGATATAAGCATTATGGAGTTCCACTAATATATTTTCATGCTACATGACAGAACTGCATATTTAAATTTACTTCTTTTACAAATGTCATAAACTAATCAAACTTCCTAAAGACAACTGGAGTAAGGGAGAGCAGAAAATTTTATTTCTCATTTTTATTCCTTGATTGCCCATGAAATGAGACAAAACCAAAATACCGTATCTTGAAATGTGTTTTTTAACGAGGCCTTTTGCATGAATATAGTACTGATGTTTTTATTGTTATTACTAGATATTACTTCGTGGCTAAAACTTTTTACATCACAGAAACTTCCCTGATCAAAATAGACATGATGTTCATTGAAAATCTCTTTTGTAAATTAAACTAACACAAAGACAACCAGATTTCTACATAATTGATTTAGAAAATGTTCATTTCATACAGTAATCACCTAAGTTATATAATATATTAAGCACTTGAACATTTTTAATATCAGATCAAGCTACTTACTGATTTTATACAATAAATATTTTATGTTTTCAAAAAAAAAAAAGCATGAGAACTAATTTTTATTATGGAAATGTTTTCATTTAGTTTATTTTTAAGGTACTTGTTAGCACTATAACCAAATTAACACCCATTCATTTGGCATCTGGAAGGCCTACGTTTGCCCTACCTGGAGATGGTATGTTGAAGTGAAAAAAAAAAAAAAAAAAACAGTTGACTTTATAGTGGATGTGCTGGAGTTGGCATGTCCTGACTCAAGAGCACCAATTGTTATACTTTTAGGGATTTTTGCAAGCCTGTTGTTAAACATGTTATTAAAACAAACAAGAAATGGAAGAAAACTTCCTCAACCTGATAAAGGGAATCTACAAAAATTCCACAACTAACATCATACTTAATGAAAGACCGAAGCTTTTCCTTTAACATCAAGTACAAGACAGAGATGCTTATTCTTACCACTTTTATTCACCATTGTACTGGAGGCTCTAGCCAGAGCAATTAGGCAGAAAAAGAATTAAAAAGATCCAAATCATAAAAGAAGAAGTACAACCATCTCTATTTGCAGATGAGATAATCTTGTATACAGCAAACACTAATAATACACACATACATTATTAGAATAAGTGAGTTCAGCAAGGTTGCTGAATACAAATTCAATATGCAAGATTTAATTGTATTTCAATACAGTAGAAATGAACAATCCCAAAATAAAATTAAGAAAAATTCCCATTTATAATAGCATCAAAAAAATAAAAGACTTAGGAATAAATTTAACAAGGGTTGGGTCTTCTGTAATGAAACATGGTAGAAACAAACTAAAGACCTAAGTAAATGGGAAGACATTCTGTGTCCATGGATTGCAAGACTTAATATTGTTAAGACGACAACACTACCCAAGGTTATCTACAGTTTCAACATAATTCCTATCCAACTCTGCAGAGTGAAAAGTTAACTTTACTCAAAAAGAGGACTGACCTTTCACCTCAACTATCAGAAGTTGATCTCTACATCCCTGGGATGTCCTGCCTAATAGGAATATCTTTGTTTGCCCGGAGCTTTGGCCGCTGGACAGTGAACACTGTGATTTATGATGGGGGCTTTGTGATATTCCATGTCAATTCCAACCTCCAGAGGAACCAGAGACTAAAGTTATTAGCCTGATCATCCAGAAGAGACTAGAGACTAAAAATCAGTCGCGTGGACAGTATGTGATAAAGTTCTACTAAAAACTGAAAACCAAAGCCCAGTGAGTTTCCCTAGTTGGCAATTCCCTCTGAGCTTTGAGCATCATCACACATCACAGCCAGGATGAAGTAATGCCATCCAGGACTCCACGCAGAGAATATGACTAGAAGTTTCATATTTGGGCCCCTTTCAGAGTTCACTTTATGCAGCTCTTCCTTTACCTGGTTCTAATTTATACCTTTTTGCAACAAAAAGGTATAAATAAAACTGTAATTATGGGTATAGTGAGTATAGCACTTTCCTGGGTTCTGTAAATCATTCTAGTGGATTACTAAACCTGAGGATGGCCATGGGAACCCTCAAATTTGTAGTCAGCTGATGTGATACTCTTTAGGCTATTTACATATATTTTTTCTGTATGCTGGATTTTTTATATATTATAGCATAGTATGGTAATGAACATTTCTTCTCAACTCCACTTTCAGTGATTCACGTTGGTACCTTGAAATCAACCATGGGGAAAGTATATCACAGAAATCAGCAAATGCTATGAATCAGAGCTTAATTTATTATTTTGCTAATAGCAAAACTATAATACAGATTAAATATAAAATTGTATTGTATCAATAGCCATTACATTGCAAATAGTACAAAAAGTTGAGGAAATATTCTATCAATATTTAAAAATTATTATCCAATTCAGCAGATAATTTACTGACATCATTGACAAGAGTAAATTTCCAGCATATGTCCTCACTCTTTCAGTTTCATATCAGTCATTATTATAAATGAAAAGATCAACCAACACTCATGTTAGAGATAGACTCATTCATCAACTGCAACCATAGCTGGGCTATGGATATAAGAATTCAGAAAAAAATCAACAATAGCATTCTGTGAGAATCAACTGGCAATATGGAATTTATAATAGTCATGGATATTTTATTATTAAGTGTAAATTGTGTGCTGCACACCTTTTATGTTGAAAAATGTATAAAAAACTTATATAGATGCATATATGTGTATATATGTATAATAAATATACATGCATATGTGTGTATATATACACATATATACATATACACACACATATACACATATATACATGTGTGTATATATACATATATATACATATGTGTGTGTATATACACATATATACAGACACGTGTGTGTGTATATATATACACACACACACACACACACATTTCTTAAGGGGAGTGCCATCATTTACGAGGACATGACTGATTTTAGTGTTTTTTTCTGGAGGAAAGAGGACTAGTGATATGGCAAACAATTGCATAGTAAGTCTAGCTGCACAATTGCCTTTAATAATTTCTAGAGAGAAGTTAGGCTGACAAGTAAAAAATCCCCCCTTTATACTTCCAGGGTCTCCATCTTTTCTTAAAAAATGGTATAGACCAGTTCTGCAATGACTCCAGGTTACTCTTTAAGACAGACTACAGAGTTTATTTGTGCTATTTGAACACATGCTCTTGGCATATGTAGTTCATGTCTCTTTTCTGTCTCTTTTAGCCATTCAGACATTCCAAAGGACCACACATCCTTCGCAGGAACTCAAAATAAGGGGATCATAAATGTCCTAAGGCATTTCTGAAAACTCTCAACTTTTCCTAGGTCACTATTTTCACCTAACTCAAAACTCTTGGCTCTCTGTCGTAACTCTAATTCTAGGCCTTGGACTGGAATTTATCAGAATTTTCATAGCATTTGACTTAATTCTCCATAGGATACCTGGGATAGAATTTATACTTCTGTCTTTCCCCTTCTGAGATTAACCCCTGATGCTTCTCCCAAATTCTAGACACTGACGTGAATGTAGTAAAATGGGGCTCTTATTTATACATCAGATGCATCTGTAAATCCTTCCAAGGACTAGGGTTTCTCTCTCTTTTCCCATAGCTAACATTCTTTGAACATCATTTTTAAATTTTTAAAAGGATTCAGGAAACTGATTATCATTCTGTTCCTATGTAACTTCCTGCTGTCCCCACCTAGAACTCTATCATTTGTCTATTTCAGTTTTCAAGCAGAGTTTAGTATTTTGCCAAGTAGGAAAAATCAGTGCACTTTGGACTCATCTGTTATTTGCTTTCTTTCCTGTTGAAATAAAGGAACATTTGACTTTATCCTATATTTTATAAATTATTTTTCTATTCACATACTCCCATGTAATTATTTACATTATTCCTTGACTTTACCTAATTTTTGTACTTCTTTCTTAAAACAATGTGACACTACTTTATGTAGTGTATTTCTCCCCAAAACCCAAAATTATTTTGTTAAAATAATATTTAGTTTTGTGGTCCCTTCAGCAGAGAATAGTATAGGTTATCCTGAAAGTACAGGGATATCCTTAGAAAAGAGAAAACTCTAGCTGTAAACTTTTTTTTTTTAAAGGTTTCATTGAAGAAAATAAAGCTCTCAAGGAATTGAGATTATTAGTAATCTGTAAAGATTAAGGTCAAGAAAACATAATAGGAATAGGGAAGAGGAAAAAAAAACACAGTCCCTGGAAAATAGAAAAAGCTTGCATTTCATGATTTTTCACCTGATAAGCAAATAAGAGACTGTTTAATACATTCACTTGTTGACCTTCAAAAGAATCCATCCTCATGTACGGCATTAGAAGCATATAATGAGATTAGTATTTAGAGACTGTTATGAGAATAGGTCAAGTCAGTCACAAGCATATTTTCATTTTGGTTCACTGTATTTTCTGCCACAGTATTTTGCAAGGCAATGTGTACTCATTTCAAAGAAATGCAGCAGTGAGAGGACTGTGTTGACCTTTTATCTCATTTCCCCCCCTAATCTGGAGGTAATCATCAATAAGCACTGTGCATACTGGAGTTAGGCATGTGTGCAAACAAAAGATTTATTGAAATGGCCAAGGGGGAGAAGAAATTGAAATCCATCTCACTTAGAAGCCTTTAAGAAGATCTGACCAGAAATGCAACCTAAGTTATAACTGTGCCACTGCCCAGAGGATAACTTGACCAGCAACAAAGCTGGCCTCCCAAGAAAGGAAGAGCAGGGTGTGCCGCAAAATCCAACTTATTTATCAAGGGTCACTTAAATGTCAACTCAAGCGGCTCACATCTGTAATCCCAGCTTCTGAGGAGGCTGAGAAGGGAGAATTGCTTGAGCCCAGGAGTTTAAGACTACAGTGAGCTATGATCATGCCACTGCACTCTACCCTAGGCAACAGAGCAAGATCCTGCCTCAAAGCCAAAAAAAAAAAAAAAAAAAACCAAAAAAACAAAAAACATAGCTATTACACTTTTATGGCACTTTATCCACAGACAGTGAAGGCCTAAAATGTTGGGGTGAGCAGAAAAGTCCGAGGCCAAGAGATTCTAATCATACAGCCTGGGCCAATCCATAGGGAACTTTTGAAACTATACTTCTCCAGCACAAAATGAAGGTCTGGGACCTTTCCCACTCATCCAACAATTTGGGAGCTCTGGGTGGAGCCCTAGGAACCCACATGTTTTAAAAATTGCTCAAGCAAGACCAGAGAATAAAGAATGTTGAACAGGGGTTGCTGTTTTTCATTACAACCAGCAAACTACTATGTGATATTTATAACTGTGTGCATGAATGATTTTGATATGTATTAAAAGACAAAAGTATCTCCAGGGTATTCTAATGTATAGCAAAATTTGGGGGCTACTTAGAAGAATGTGGTTGTTTCTCTTAATCCTAGTATACTGCTAACTCCTCTCCAAAATTTCCCAAGGAATAGTTTGTCTATTTTTCTCTATTGTTGAGAAACAGTTTTTTCACTGTTAAAGAAAAAACAGCATTGTCAGCTAGGTTTCCGAATTCACATAGCTGATTCCACAGAATTTTGACAATTCCATCACATGTCCTACAGTTCCTCTAAGAAGTTGAGAGACATATGACACATTGATGGTTAACACATATTGCTGTATAGTCACATGCCTTTACCTACCCTGAAGTTTTACTGAGAGTAGGAATAGTGTCTTTTATTTCTGTATCCCCAATCGAAATAGGGGATATCATATATTTTGTAATCCTTAATTATTTGATGAATGAATAAATAATACATTGTAAGGTGTAGGAAAGCAATTATTATTCATTGCAACTCTTTGTATACTTGATAGTACCTAACACAATCAGTTTTCTGCTTGCTTAAGGACTACAAAATACAGATAAAGGCTAATCATTATTTTATGTGTTTGAAAAATAGGTGCCTTGGGAATCAGAGAACCTCAATTAGATCAGAGGTTCTTAAAACTCTTTGAATTACAGACTGCTTAAGAATCTCGTGAATGCTACAGGATTCTCCTCACAGCCCTCACACCTCCAAAGCATACATATAATTTGAGGGGATTTGCAAATTAAGCCCCCAAAAATCTATCCATGGACTCCAGATTAAGAGCTACTGGAATGTTCATCTCAAAGACTTTCTAGCTCCAAAAGGATCTACAATCCTAAAAAAGAGAAGGTAGTATTTTCCAATATCAAGTCCCAAGAAGAACTCAGAGACTCAATCAATAGAAATGTGAAAGGCAGTCACCTCCAAGACAAAGAAGACTCCAACAAAGTCTGGGACTCTCTGGAGGTAAGTGTCTCTCTGCAAAGAGGTTATTTAGGTCCCTGAGCCTCGATCAGCTATTTGTGCAAGGCTGGTAGAGGGGAAGCATGTTTGCCTCGGGAGTTTATTGCAGGCAAATTATCCCTGGAAAATACTGCTGGGAAAAGTGCTGAACAAACAACATCTATATTTACACAGTTAGATGTCCATTAAAACAGAAAATGCCCATTAAATTTAGAGAGATGCTAAGTGCCAGATTCAAGAACAGACCAGTGCAGGAAAGTCGGCACAAATTTCTCCCCAGAGTGTACCAGGGATAAGTCAGGTTGCATAGCAGTAACTTTTCCCAGGTAACCCTCACTACAAGATTGTCAAGAGTACCTTGCAAGAAGTGAGTTTTCTTTTTTCCTAAGGAACATAATGAGAAGGTCAGAAAGTAGGATTTCAAGCAAGAACAGTAGCAATTACATCTGAACAAGGAGTTCACTCTTGATATTCCAATGGGCCCGAATGAAAGTCATCATTTATTTTGACATTATCATTTTGACATAAAATGTAATCAAATGATATTCGTGAGCCCTCTCTGTGAAATAAAAACCCATTTTCTGTGGATGTAGACTAGTTGAATCTTAGATTTGAGAATGTACAGAGAAAGGCGGAATTTATTTATCTCTTTCATTCTTATATAAAACTAGGCCGAGGGAGTTAGGTAACTTTCCCAAGGTCATAAAGCCAAGTGAGATGGCTCCTAATTCCTAATCCATCAAGCCCTCACTATTGAAATTGGGATTCACAGATCAGTAGTAATAGCAGCATCTGGGAGCTAGTTAGAAATGTGGAATTTCAGGCTCCAATCCAGTTCTTCAGAATCTTAATGCACATTCTAACAAGAGCCACAGTGATACGTATGCATGATAAAGTTAAAGAAGCACTGCACCAGGCCATAGTGCCTCCTTAAAGTGACCACTGTCTTCTCTCTCTCTCTTTTTTTTTGTTTTGTGTTTTTGTTTTTGTTTGAGACAGGGTCTTGCTCTGTCACCCATGCTGGAGTTCACTGGCCCAATCTCGGCTCACTGCAGCATCTACCTCCTGGGCTCAAGCAATCTAGGACCACAAGTAGGCACCACCATACCTGGCTAATATTTTTATTTTTTTGTAGAGATGGACTCTCACTATGTGTCCCAGGCTGGTCTCCAACTCCTGGGCTCTAGTAATGCTTCCACCTCCGTCTCCAAAAGTGCTGGAATTATAGGAATGAGCCACAGCACTTGGCCCACTTTCTTCTTATATTGGTAGTTTGGGAAGCAAGGCCAAAGAAAAGAATAAAAATGTGGCAGATGAGAAGAGAGGTGATATAAATGTATGATTTGGCAAGCTTGAGATACTTTGGGAAGGTAGAGGAAGGCAAAAAACAATGTGAAGCATGGGAGCTTTGGACCCTGACAGCATCACTAATCTTTGAGGCAAGTTAGAGAAGATTCTGGATCTAGGAGAAGACAAAACAAAAAAGAAGAGATAAATTTTCCTTTCTTTTCAGCAATAAATTTTCCTTTCTTTTCAGTTTCCCATACATGCCTTATTATTAGGAATACAAATGCATTTCAATATTAGACTTTAAGAAAAAACTAATGAGAAGGGTTAATGCCTGTTTGTTCATAATCCAACCCACTCCAAAACACAAATAACTTGCTTTTTTCTGAGACTTGTAACTAATATTCAGAATGATTACCATACTGTATGTAAAATCTACAGAGATGAATTTTTCTTATCATTAGGTTTAGCGTAATTTCAGTTATAAGTAAGTTTTATTTTGATTCTTGATAAACAGATAATTCACGTGTGATAGCTTCATTTACTTTTAGCTAATTAAAATCCAAATTCCTAAAAGCTGAACAAACCACAGAATTATTCTTATGGTATGAGGGATCTTAAAAGCCATCTCGGCCGGGTGCGGTGGCTCACACCTGTAATCCAGCACTTTGGGAGACTGAGGCAGGTGGATCACGAGGTCAGGAGATCGAGACCATCCTGGCTAACAACGAAACCCCATATCTACTAAAAATACAAAAAATTAGCCAAGTGCATTGGCAGGCCCCTGTAGTCCCAGCTACTTGGGAGGCTGAGGCAGGAGAATGGCATGAACCTAGGAGGTGGAGTCTGCAGTGAGCACAGATCGTGCCATTGCACTCTAGCCTGGGCAACAGTGTGAAACTCTATCTCAAAACAAAACAAAACAAAAAGCCATCTCTTACAGTCAAGCCATACCTGAATCCTACAGACATCTCTGTTCATTGCTGAGTGCCAGAATCTAGCAGAGTGTTGGACATTAGGTACGTACCCAGTAAATATTTGCTGACTGAATGAATAAATCTCTAGCAAACTTTCTTCCAGCTCTTGAACTACGAACTCAGAGAACCCATTACTTTGTGGGAAAGATCTGCTTATTAGAAATTATTTCTGCTAAATCCTACCTCTCTGCAATTCATATCTTGTCCCTTTTGTTCTGGCCAGACCAAATCCGCTTTCTTCTCCTACAGGACCTCCCTTCAGCAATAAGCAATTACAATGCCTTCTCAATCCATACATACATTACTTTTGTCTCTGTGCATAATGCAGGGTTGACTCATAATAGATTTGAAGTTCATGGTCAATTTTCGCCATAAGCCTCCTTTGACTTTTCGTGTCTGCATCAAAGATTGATCGAAAACATATTCAAAACTCAATCCAGGAATTTTGAGTGCTTTGGGTTCCATGATGAACGGTTGATTGTTGTTTTGTATTCAAGACAATTGAGGCAAAGGATAAACATGAATCGGCAGGGGATAAGTATTTTAAGGTACTTCTGTTAAAAGGCTGCCCAGCCCCATTTATCTCTTCCTCTTACCCCCTCTACAGCTTTAGGCCCTGTTACAAAGAACCTCAGCAATTCCAATTTCCTGAGTTCAATTTTCAGGGCGGCATATTATGATTGATTTCACCATGGGCTAACAGAGAGGGAAAATCCACTGGGTCTCCCTGTTGTGTCGACTTGGCCTCACTGTGAAGCCCCATTTATTCCAGCAGACAAGTACCTGACCTTCACAGATCTTTAGCACACTTAGCATTCTGCCCAAAACCACCAGCAAAGCATTTCACCTAAGAACTTCATTACGGCTGAGAGAAAAGAAGCAAACGTGTGTTCTGGGAGGATTTCAAAGAAAACCTGGAGAAAAGAGGGGTGGATAAAAGAAGGAAGGAAACAAGGCAGAGAGGGAAGGCAATGATTAAAACATGCAGAAATGAAGGGAGATGGTAAGAACACAAGAGGGAGCAGCACAAAAATGGGGAGCTTTCAGAGACTATGGAGGTAAAGGAAAAAGAGGGAGCCATAGTCTAAAAAAAGATGGAGAGTGATGAACCCTCCAGTAGAGAGAGGCGAGGGGCGAAAGGTGAATGGAGAAGTCTTTAGTATTTTCCAACCTTCCACATGAAATCAACACTGTCAGCATATGAAAAAGTAGAACAAAAAGTTTGTAGTTATAGATAGCACCAAGACCTTTGGAATTTCTTGATCAAAAATCAAGACTCACATAAATCATCTACCTAATCTTTCATTTTTTTATAGGTGAGAAATCTGAATCTTAGAAAAGGGGAAGTTCTTAACTCTGCTAGCAGCTGCTTGGTACCAGAGCCGAGATAATAAATGCCTCGCCTAAATAGCTGTTTGACAGAATTTATGGTTTTTTTCTAGCCATTTTGAAAATGACAAAAGCTATGTGCCACGCCTACATAAAAATTATTTTAGAAAATAAACTATTGCCACATACAGTGACTAACTTATTGCTGTACAGAACCAGATGCTTCCTTATAACAGTCATGATACAGGATGAAGATAAAAAGAACTACCTACCACCACCACCCTCTTTTCCTGTATACCTAATCCAGCAGAATGAACATATCAATCGGAGATGGAAATAGTCCTATAATAAGCAATAATTTCCCCTTCCCTGATCTTTAGTCAGCTAACCATTAGACCTTCTAAATATGATGGCTCAGCAGGAATCAGCTAATGATCCTTTTTTTTTTCCACGTGAAGATAAGCAGCTCTGCACTACACTAGGAAATCTCATTTAGCTGTATTCAGGGAAATTGAGGTTGCATGAAATATAAGCCTCCTTTGGCACATTTTTAAAAAGTGAAGCATTTTTTAACTAAGTTTAATCACAATGTTGAATATCAGCATTTCTGCACATAGGTGTAGCTCCTACCCACTCCTTTGAACAAACATTTCTTTTAATCTAATCTGAAATCTTTGAATGCAGAATTAAATTTCACCCTAGCTAATCAGGCAAAGAAAAGCTGCTGTTGAGACAAGGGATAAGATAAATATCTTTCTCATAAGCCATAACCATTTGCAGAATTTCTCACCCAAGAGATGGGGGTTGATTTTTTACTGGCAGATGTGATATAGTTACATGTAGCGTTTCAAGGATTGTTTTATAGAAGTTATTTGCTTCAGTTTAGTAGGTGGAAAACAAGCAATAGTAATCTTCTGGGTCAAAGTGCTTAGGTAGATGAGCTATTTCCCCAGAATCACCTAGAAAACTCCTACCTCACAAGAAGTCATTTTATGTCCATATGTGCTAGTGGATATTTTCTTATTCCCCTCCCCACCCCTCCCACACAAAAGGGTTAGTGCAGAGATGAGCAAAGTTTCCTGTGATGGACAGGATAATAAATATTTTAGCCCTTGCAAGCCACACACTCCTTGTTACTACAACTCATCTCTGACATTGTAGTTCAAAAGCAGCTGCAGTATACAAGTAAATGGTCATGGCTATGTTCCAGTGAAATTTTCTTTACAAAAACAGTCAATGGACCACATCTGATCCACAGACCAGAACACAGTTTACTAATCCTGGCCTAAAAACATTAGCAACTTCTTAAACTAGATCTCTATAGACCCATAAGGCAGAAATCACCAAATCTCACATTTGGAAGGACCTTTACACAGGGGTCATATCAACTGTGCATTTACTTACCCAAATTCGATTCTACATGCTGTAAGTTCAAAAAGAGAAAGGGAAAGAGAAAAAACTTAACAATTTCAAGAGCACAGGACATTAACCTACCATCCCATTTAGTTGAACTTATGCCCTAGTGCAAGAGAGAGACCTGAAGTTAAGGAGTGAAATCTCACATTTCAACAACAATTCACAGTTCCTAATTCTGGATTCTCTGGAGTTCCTCAGGAGCTCTGGAACTCTCTGGAACTTTCCTCACATGAGCACTCTGCCCTACAGAGATCAGTTCTTGTTGTAGTGCTTAAAGCTGCCATATTACTTTCTTACTATGGGGCTCATAAACTACTTCATCTGGTGTTCAAATAAAGTAACAGTAATCATATCCAGCCTGGAAGGGAAAGGAGAATCACTGAACCTGCTGAGAGCATTTATAACCCCATAATGGAGTCTTCCTTGAGGGATTTTTCAAAAGTAATTCTGACTACACACCATTTTCTCCTTAAACATACTCTTCAAAACCTTATTCACCATAGGATTCAATGCCAGTATACCTAGCCCAGCCCTACTCAATCTACTCAATGCTTGCAGCATCTCTACCACATCCCCATGCGGTCACTGAGCCAACATAATGAGACAATCACCATAATAGGAAGCTAATGACTTCTGGAGGCAACATGTTCCTCTTTGAACCACGTCATCAGGAATTTCTTCCTCAGACTGTGCCGATATATCTGTCCTTCCAAAATTTTGCATGTACTATAGATCATCCCCACACAGGATGCAACTGTCCCCACTTGGCACAATTAAAATCTATGTCCATATACTACTATCTTGAAAATTCACTGATATTGCAATTTAGGATGAGGAAGACTGGGAGTTTCCTACATACGGGCTTGCTCCCTGGCCTGTGGACTTGTAGTCCTACTTGGTGCCTAGAGGTAAAGCAGAGTGGTGATGAATAGGGGCCAATGAAGTTCTGCTTGTTTCAGTTGATGCCATGTCTGAGCTACTGATTTACTTATTATAAGAAATGCATCACTTCAATGGGTACATATTTGTAACAGTGGATTTCATTTGCATATCTTCCATATTTAAATTTTAGCCTCTGGAGATTTGGTTTACTGGTTTATAGGTTTAAATATGAAAAAAAAAACTTTAGTGAATTCTGCTGCTAAACAAATACCTTAAGATTAGTAATTGTTATAATAATTATCTCAACTTTATTTTTATTTATTTTTGGGGGGCGATGGGGATCAAGGTCTCACTCTGTCTCCCAGGCTGGAGTGTACTGGCACAATCACAGTTCACTGCAGCCTTGATCTCCTGGGCTCAACCAATTGTCTTGCCTCAGCCACTCAAGTAGCTGGGACTGCAGGGGTGTGCCACCATACTAGCTAATTGAAAAAAAAAAAAAAATGTGTAGGCTAGACACAGTGACTCATGCCTATAATCCCAGCACTTTGGGAGGCCGAGTCGGGTGGACTGCCTAAGCTCAGGAGTTTGTGACCAGCCTGGGCAACACAGTGAAATCCCATCTCTACTAAAATACAAAAAATTAGCCGGGTGTAGTGGCGTGTGCCTGTAGTTTTAGCTACTCGGGAGGCTAAGGCCGGATAAATGCTTGAACTGGGGAGACAGAGGTTGCAGTGAGCTGAGATTGCGCCACTGCACTCCAGCCTGGGCAACAGAGTGAGACTCCATCTCAAAAAAAAAAAAAAAAAAGTAGTAGAGGCAGGGTCTTGCTATGTTGCCCAGGCTGGTCTCAAACTCCTGGGCTCAAGTAATTCTCCCACCTCATCCTCCTAAAGTGCTGTAATTATAGGCATTAGCCACTATGCTGGGCTTCAACTTTACTTTTAATAAGAAAAAGAAGCAACAGTGATACCACTATGAAAACATGCACTGGGAAGTTTGGGCATGCTCTTGAATCATCATAGCTGGGCTGAGGAGTATATGGCTGCCCCAGACAAAAGGAGCTCCATCTTTTCTGTTCTTCGGAGCTCAGGGAGGTAACAACCAGATAGGACTTGAATAGGAGACCCCTGATATTACCAGGTTCCATAGGCTTTAGCTGTCTCCCTGTGCCCCCAAACAGTCAACAAATTCTTTCTGCTCTCTTCAAAAGTGACGGAGTATCTCCTCTGGAACACCAAGGGGACAAATGGCCTTCACACCTGAAGTCCAACGTACAGCCTGCTTCATCATCACACTTCAACAGAGGATTAAAATCTGCTGGGGTCTCATCTTTTAGAATGACTGTTCTCAAGAAACAGTGTAGCATAGTCTGTCAGTCTGGGAGTTTCATGCAACAGAGGACAAGCAAAGACATAACTGTATACACACACACACACATGCAAATATATATTTAAACACATATAAAGAAATATATAATGAATATAAATACATATATCAATGTATAATAAACATTAAAATATAGACATTTATACATGTAAATATGGAGTGCTACTGCTAGTCTGGGGTGCTTCTCCCTACAGGGAAGAAGAAAAATATAAATATACATACACACTATATATACACACACACACACACACACGCAAGTATACAGAGCAGGGGTGTCAAATCTTTTGGCTTCCCTGGGCCACACTGGAAGAAGAAGAATTGATTTGGGTCACACATAAAATATGCTAATGATAGCTGATGAACTAAAAAAAAATCTCATAATGTTTTAAGAAAGTTAATGAATTTGTGTTGGGCCACATTCAAAGCCAACTCAGGCTACATGCAGACTGTGGGCCATGGGTTGGACAAGCTTGACACAGCGAAAAGATGCACTAGGACAGATTAGACAATTCCAGGCATAACTGACCTTCCCATGTAAACATGGTAAATAGCTATTTCTATCACCTCAAAATTCTCCTCTACTTGCTGGATGGTTTCTGAAATCCTACTAATGGGAAACAATGACCTTTGTTCCCTAATTCAGTTCAAGCATTAATATGATGAAAATACAAGCATTCATAATGTAACCTCAATACCTAAATAAGCAATATTCCCAATATGACTATGAGCCATAAAGGTGAATGAAGATTAGGAGCATACAGAAGCACTATACTGGGGAAGGGAGCAGTGCAAATAACACAGAACTGGAAAAATTGTAATGTTTGAAATGAACTTAGAAATTTGCCTGGCACAAAGCAGTGAGAGATAGGAAAGGATTTATTCAAGAAGTCACTTTCTGAACAGTCTAGAAGAGCAGTCTGGTTTTTGTTTGTTTGTTTGATTTTTGAAACAGGGTCTCACTCTGTTGCCCAGGCTGGAGAGCAGTGGTGCAATCTCAGCTCACTGCAACCTCCACCTCCCAGGTTGAAGCAATCCTCCCACCTCGGCCTCCCGAGTAGCTAGGACTACAGGCACATGCCCCAACACCCGGGTTTTGTTTTTTGTTTTTTTCTTTTTGTGGTGTCTCATCATGGTGTGCAGGCTGGTCTCACACTCCTGGGCTCAAGCAATCTGCCCCTCTTGGCCTCCCACAGTGCTGGGATTACAAGCATGAGCCACCGTGCCCGGCCCAGTGTGGTTTCTAAAACAGAAGTGACAGTATGTGGATCAGCTCCATAACTTATCTCATACATGAGCTTCAATACAAATAACTTTTACTTCTATAAATCAAACTGTCTGCACTTGGCTGTACCAATGCTTCATGCAGCCCAAGGCCGTCCTGAGGCTAGTAACAACCATTAATTCAGCCCACCTTCTGCACCCAGCCCAATCTCTCAAACAAAACCCCAGACACTTAACTCCAAAAGCACTATTGAGTAATATCATTGTTACTGATTGACTCACAGATAGACAGAAGAAAACATTTTTAGAATCCCTTATACATCCCTAGTCTCTCTCCCTGGCACAGATATTTGAAATCCTATCAGCTTGCAGTCTCCACCCAACACAATAAAAGCTAGTTGTTTGGCATAAGCTAAGCAAAAAGCCTGGTCCTAAACCAAGCCCTATTCTTCTGAGAACTGCAAGCGAGCTCTCAGAACCCGGCAAAGTTGCAACTACAATCACTTTTGATCTTCAAAAAGTTTAATGGATACATTTATCAAAATATCATATTGTATACCTTAAATACATACAATAAAATTTTTTAAAGTTGTTTGAGCAGAAACATATATTTGATCAATTACTTGAGGATTTTCTTTTTTTTTTTCTTTTTTAGAGACAGGATCTAACTCTGTTGCCCAGACTGGAATGCAGTAAGCAATCACAGCTGACTGCAGCCTCGAGCTCCTGGAATCAGCAGCACTGCCACCTCAACCTCCCAAGTAGCTAGGACTACAGGCATGTGCCACTATGCTGATCTAATTTTTTATTTTTATTTTTATTTTTTGTAGAGTCAGGATCTTGCTATGTTGCCCAGGAAGTCTTGAATGCCTGGCCTCAAGCAATCCTCCCATGTTGGCTTCCCAAAGTGATGCGATTACAGGTGTGAGCCACAACGCCCTGACTTGTCGATTTTTTTTTACTGTATTTCCAGTTTTTCCACTGTTCAATGGCAGAGGAATTCCCTATAAATGAAAAATACATTCAAGCCCTAAAAAATATTAACTTTCTTATTTACCATTTTCATTTTCACTTTTTGCCTATGAATTTCAGTTAAAAACTAGTGTTATTTCCTTATTTCAACATAACTACATTACCATTCACCTTCTTTGTATAGTTATTGTAAAACATATTCCATTTCTGTATGTTATACTCAGCAAAAATGATTGTATAGAAATTATTGTCGCCTACTTGGGACAACAATCCACCCATTCATTCCTTTGGCTTGCAAAGAGTCGGGCAGTTGGGGTTAGTGACCCAAGTCTAGTTGAACACTGTAACCTGGACTATGGCAGAATTAAATGGAATGGCACAGCACCAAACCTAGACAGAGAAGTCCAGAAAGGTTTCTCAGAGGAGGAGGTGACTCCTGAGCTACATGTGGTAGAATGTGTGGAGGTATCCAAGAAGTGGGGCAGAGCTACTCCAGAAAGAACTGGAGGCACGGAGAAAAGCATGATGGTGGATTCTGGGTCTGAATTAAAGTGTTTTTATTCTCCTTCACAACCATTACATAAAGTGACTCCAATCCTGGGGAACATAACCTCACCAGGAACCCACTAGGAAGCTCCACCCGTCAGTGGAATTTCATTCATGTTTCATTTATTCACTTAACATTTAAAGAATTACCACTCCAGCATGAATAATAAGATAGTTAACACTTATTGGGCACCAACTATGTTCCAGTCACTTTGCATACATTATTTTATCTGATCTTTGCCACAAACCTCCAAGCTGGGGACTGTTATCTTTGTTTTATAGACGAATAAATGAGTTTCATTGCCATTAAGTGAGTTATCAAAGGTCACACAGCTATGAAGTAACTGAAACAGAATTCAACCTCTCAGTCGATCTGTCCCCCAAACCTGGGCTCTTTTGAGGCCTCCACACTGCCTCATTCATCTATTCAAAAAAATATTTCTTGATTGCCTACTATGTGCCCTCTGTTGAGGAAAACAGGTCCATAGACTGAGAATTTTTAAATAAGAATTTTCTAAGAACTGCATTGTAGGAAAGAAAGATGAGGATGCTCACCAGCCAGTATCTGGTCAACCACCACATCCCAGTTCCAGAATACATCAAAATTACAGCTTTTTTTGATATATGACTGCAACTTGAAGTAAGACCCTCTCTGAAAATTGTCATATGGTCAGCAAGGAAGGAGGTCATTGTAAACTCAGGTAAGGGAAAACTGCTGAGGCTCAGCAGAGAAAGGAGATGTACCTTTTAGTTTTATGTTGGCAGGCTTCAAAAAGGCAATTTGAAAGGAACACAGGTGACATTCATTCAAAGGGGTGCACAGGGTTTGCTGAGGAAGACATTAGGGACCTATCATCTTGTTGAGACATCAACCTTCTTTCTATAGCTCCTGACATGAGGCACGCTTTTGTGATGGAGGGCTGAGTGTCTCACCCCTGCAGGCCAGTGCCTATGCTAAGAAAGGCACTGTGCTTGTGTTCATGTACAGAGGAAGGAAGCCCTGTGGTATTAATGACATGAAACAGGTATGGTAGATATTTGCTGCCTAGATTCAGAAACTCTT
This sequence comes from Piliocolobus tephrosceles, assembly GCF_002776525.5. Taxonomy (NCBI): domain Eukaryota; kingdom Metazoa; phylum Chordata; class Mammalia; order Primates; family Cercopithecidae; genus Piliocolobus; species Piliocolobus tephrosceles. Next base: position 56,948,244 of record NC_045435.1, on the reverse strand, counting down.
TCCATGTTTGAGGAATCTCCACTTAATGAGTCCTAATGAGGGAAGGGGAGCAAAAATTCCTCCTTCATAGGAATGGAAACTGCTAGGTACTTGTTCTTCCCAGCTCCTTTAGGCATGTGATGTTCTCATGTCAAACATGGATGTAGGAGCTTTGAAGCAAAAGGAAGGCGATAAGGGACCGCTCCTACCCTCCTGGCAGCAATAAGTTACAGAGAAACCACATTCATGGTGAGAAAATAGTAGCAGTACAAACTTCACAGCACTCCAAGATTTAGTGGTGGTGGCAGCAATTTTCTCTTCAGGTCAGTTCTATGATGTGATTTGGGGCTCAGCTTTAAACCTGGCTCCTAGCCTTCACAACAAATCTCAACAAATCTGTGTGTTTCCCAACATTAATTCAGTAAACTCTTTCATGCTTAAGCAGCCAGAATCAGCCTCTGTTGATTACAGATACGAACCCTGTCAGTCCGAAGCATCCCTTAGCCTCTTCTTCTTGTAACATCACACCATTTCCGGAGGGGAACTGCCCTAATATCAAATTAAACCCAGGACCAAAAATCAATTTGCCCATCATAGAGGCTCCCCAAGACCTTCCCCTCCACAGATACTCTTCATAATCAAACACCAAGCTAATCATGGTGTCCCTTTCCCCTGAACACAGTAATTACTCCAGGTATAACACTTGACCAAAGTTGGGCCCAGCAGTCTAGTTAGGAATTTTGTTTTTTTTAATCTGAAACTAAGAAAGAAACCATGCACACCACAGGACAAGAGTAACTTGGCTTATGAAATTTAAAGTATAAAATAGCAAAATGCCATTGCCTTCCCACCACCATTAAGTAGCCTGGTCCTTTACATCTGACTTAAGGGTTCCTGCAGAACAGAAGAAAGGAGTCATAGGAATTTTAAGCTAGCCTCTCTCTCAGATTTGACAAATGAAAAACACAAGGCCTGAAGAAGGGAAACGACTTGCAACAGGTCACACAACTTACATAAACCAGAATGAAAATTTTCTCCATCTCCTGCCAACACTCCTGCACTCTTTCTATCCCCCACCACGTTTCAGCCTTGTAGCACTAATTAGTGCCGAATCTAATGTTATATATGTTTGCTAGAAGGAAGGTTCTTTGAGAGCAGGGGTTTTCTGATTTGTTCCCCACTATATCTTCAGTGTATAAAACAGTATACAATACAGTCCTTCCTAAACAAGTGGGACAGAAAGGCATTTATCAATAATTGCTTTTATTCCAACAGAAGCAGACTCTAGAATTGACCATTTCTGCCTTGTCACCAAGCTAAAAACTATTTTGTTTTCTGGGTGCTAATCCCACAAGAATGATATTTCTATATTCAAGTTATATATCCCATGCTGTATTTTGTATTTGCACTCTCTGGGTCTAGCAGCCCTGCCCAGGTTTTTCCCTGAGTGAGGAAGTTTAATAGACTATAGAAAAGCATTTATTTCATTTAATCTATTGCCCTAATTGCTAGGCAACCCAAGAGAATTCAATCCAATTGAGTTCAACTCAAAGAGTATATCTCAGTAAATATTTTAAATAAATTAATACTTTTTTCCTAGTTCCCAGTGACTAAGTGCAAACTTGAATGAGTAATGCTGCTGATCATAAAATGCATGCGTCTTCATATACAAATGCATGCCATCATTAAAACATTTTCACAGCCTTTCTTTTTTTTTTTCAAAGTTGATCCAGAGAGAAGCCTTGAACACATCTGTCTACATCTTTGAGTACCTACAGGACCCTTCAGTGTCTGGAGACTAACTTCTTACCCTTCATCCTCCTGACTACGAAGTTAATCAATAATCCCTTTGCTCTCAGATGTGACCACCCCATTTAATTGCTTGGTGTTTAGTCTTGTCACAGGGATAATTCATAGAATACTAGGTTATTTCGCATCACAGACATCTCCAGTTCAGAATTCTCACTTCTCTAGCTCAGTGCTGGGCCAGTTTTTCAGATGTGCTGGTCATGTTCCTTAAGCTAGCAACCACTTCAGGGAAGAGGCCTTTACCTTCCCTCCTCACTTAATAGAGTATTAGCCCTCGACAGTCACTTGAGGCTGCTTTCCAAGTGGTTGTGCATTATCCATAAGTTTATGATGGAATATTTATCAACATTACAGCTATTTTATTCTGTTCCATTTAATGTAGAAAGTGATTTACTTCTTTTCCAAAAATACTTTTAAATCAATAGTTCTCTTCTTAGTTTTATATCACAATATTTTACCCTCAGGGTCACTTTCTCAGAATCACATATTATTGAAAGGGCAAGAGTTGACTTCTGGGTCATCCTGCTGTAATGAGCCCATGGATCTCCTCTTCCCTGTGTTCTTCTCTCTAATCATCAGAGTGATTTACATCTTGTTTCCCTTATAGCTCTCCTTATCTCTATACACTTCTTTATTTTTTCCTTTTTCTAGCATAAGGCAATCAAGACTTTAAGTTCTTCCCATAGAAATGAGACAGACAGGCATCTATTAGTAATCACTATTATTGCAACAGACATAGGTTGTAGAAGTGACTACTTCTACCCTGTCGCCAAGTTAAAAATGATTTAGCCTCTGGGTGCTAATCCCACAAGAATGATACTTCTATACTCAGTCATAGATCCCATACTGTACTTTGTATTTTCAGTCTCTGGGTCTGGCAGCCCTACCCAATATCCAGTGTGAGCAAGTTTAATATATTACAGAAAAGCATTTATTTCATTTAAACTAGTGCCTTAATTGCTAGACAACCCAAGATAATTCAATCCAACTGAGTTCAGTTCAAAGAGCATCTGCCCCGTACCAAGCATTGTACTCGGCATCCTTTGCAATTATCAAGAGGCCAAAAACACAGTCTCTGTCTTCAAGGAGCTTATTATGTTCTAGATGATTAAAAGATAAACATAAAGATATGAGGCAGAATGCAGTAAGTTACAATGGAGATATAAACAAAGGTTTTGTATAGTTGCAAAGTTCCTCTTGTATTGATTTCTAGTTTTATTTCATTGTGTTCAGAGATGATACCTGATATGATTTCAATTTCTTTGAATGTTTTAAGACTTGTTTTGTGAGCTAACATGTGGTCTATCCCTGAGAATGATCCATGTGCTGAGGAGAAGAATATAGACTCCCCAGCCATTGGATAAAATGTTCTATAAATATCTATTAGGTCCATTTGTTCTATAGTACAAATTAAGTACAATGTTTCTTTGTTGATTTTCTGTCTGGATCTGTCCAATGCTGAAATTGGGGTGCTGAAGTCTCTAGCTATTGTTGTACTGGGGTCTGTCTCTCTCTTTACCTCTCATAATATTTCCTTTATTCACTCAGACTCATAGATAGATAGATATGTGCTCCTATATATCTGGGTCCTCCAGTGTTGGTTGCATATGTATTTACAATTATTACATCCTCTTGCTGAATTCACCCCTTTATTACTATATAATGATCTTGTCACTTTTTATAGTTTTTATCTTGGAATCCATCTTATCTAAGCATAGATACTTCTGCTCTTTTTTGGTTTCTGATTACACAGAGTATCTTTTTCTATCCCTTTATTTTCAGTCTATGTGTGCCTTTATACATGAAGTGTGTTTCTTGTAGGCAACAGATCGCTGAGTCTCTTTTTTTTTTTTTTTTTTTTTTTAATCCATTCAGCCACTCTATGTTTTTTGACTGGAGAGTTTAGTCCATTTACATTCAATGTTATTCTTGATAAGTACACTGTGTCTTGAAAAGTTGTTTTTTTTTTTTTTTTTTTTTGATCAGTTCATCTTTTCATCTTTCTACTTAGGTATGTGGTTCATACACCACAATTACAGTATAATAATATTCTGTGTTTCTCTGTGTACTTACTATTACCAGTAAGGTTTGTACCTTCAGATAACTTACTCCTATCATGTTGTTGGTTGTTTTGTGGTCTTCTCTTCCTTCTTTCCTTCCTTCCTGTCTTCCTTTTAGTGAAGGTGATTTTCTCTGGCAGTTACGTTTTAATTTTTTCTGTATCCATTGCATGTTTTTTGATTTGAGGTTACCACGAAGCTTGCAAATAATATCTTATAATCCATTATTTTAAACTGAGGACAACTTAACACTGATTGCATAAACAAACTAACAAACAAGCAAAAGAAAAACATAATATAAACTCTACATTTTAACTTCATTCCCCCCAGTTTAAAACTTTTTTTTCTATCTTATTGTACTATGCCTTGAAAAGTTGTTGTAGTTATTTTTTGATCAGTTCATCTTTTCATCTTTCTACTTAGATATGAATAGTTTATACACCACAATTACAGTGTGATACTATTCTGTGTTTCTCTGTGTACTTACTATTACCAGTAAGGTTTGTACCTTCAGATGACTTCTTATTGTTAAATAACATCTTTTTTAAATCCTTTTCAGATTAAAGAACTCCATTTAGCATTTCTTAAAGGACAGACCTGGTGTTGATGAAATCCCTCAGCTTTTGTTTGCCTGAGAAAGTCTTAATTTCTCCTCTATGTTTGAAGGATATTTTCACTGGACATACTATTCTAGGGTAAAAGTTTTTTCCCTGAGCACTTTAAATATGTCATGCCACTCTATCCTGGCCTATAAGGTTTCCACTGAAAAGTCTGCTGCCAAACATATTGGAGCACAATTGTATGTTATTTGTTTCTTTTATCTTGCTGATTTTGGGATCCTTTCTTTACCCTTGATATTTGGGAGTTTGATTATTAAATGCCTTGAGGTAGCCTTCCTTAGTTCAGATCTGCTTGGTGTTCTTTAACCTTCTTATAGTTGAATATTGATATCTCTCTCTAGGTTTGAAAAACTCTCTGTTATCATTGCTTTGAATAAACTTAATACCCCTATCTCTTTCTCTACCTCCTCTTTAAGGCCAATAACTCTTAGATTTGCTCTTTTGAGGCTATTTTCTAGATTTTATAGGCATGCTCTATTCTTTTTTTTTTCTGTCTTTCTTTCTTTTTTGAGACAGAGTCTCACTCTGTCACCCAGGCTGGAGTGCAGTGGTGGAATCTCAACTCATTGCAATCTCTGCCTCCCAGGTTCAAGTCATTCTCCTGCCTCACCCTCTCAAGTAGCTGGGACTACAAGGGGGAGCCACCACACCCAGCTAATTTTTGTATTTTTAGTAAAGACAGGATTTCACCATGTTGGCCAGGCTGATCTCGAACTCCTGACCTCAGATGATCTGCCCTCTTCGGTCCATTCTCTTTTATTCTTACTTCTTTCATCTCCTCTGCCTGTGTATTTTCAAATACTCTCTCTTCAAGCTCACTAGTTCTTTCTTCTGTTTGATCACTTCTGCTCTTAAGAGACCCTGATGCATTCTTCAGTATGTTAATTGCATTTTCAACTCCAGAATTTCTGCTTGATTCTTTTTAACTATTTCCATCTCTTTGTTAAACTTATCTGATAGGATTCTGAATTCCTTCTCTGTGTTATCTCGAATTTCTTTGAGTTTCTTCAAAACAGCTATTTTGACTTCTCTGTCTGAAAGGTCACATATTTCTGTCTCCTTGGAATTAGTCCTTAATCTTTTATTTAATTTGTTTGGTGAGGTCATGTTTTCCTAGATGGCCTTGATGCCTGTGGATGTTTTTTAGTGTCTGGGCATTAAAGAGTTATTTATTGTAGTCTTCACAGTTTGGGCTTGTTTGTACCTACCCTTATTGGGAAGGCTTACCAGGTATTCAAAAGAAATTGGGTATTATAAACTAAATTTTTAGTCATTACAGCTGTATCTGCTTTAGGGAATACCCCAAGCCCAGTAGCGCTCAGACTCATAGAGATACCACCTTGGTGGTCTTGGATAAGATCCAGAAGTGTTCTGTGGATTACCAGGCAGAGACTTTGTTCTCTTCCCTTACTTTCTCCCAGACAAATGCAGTCTCTCTCTTTGTGCTGTGCTGCCTGGAGCTAGGGGAGGAGTGACACAAGCACCCTTGTGGCTACCAACACTGAAACTACACTGGGTCAGACATAGCACTGAATCTTGCCCAGTAACTACTACCTGGCTACTACCTATGTTTGTTCAAGGCCCTCGACAATCAGCATGTGGGAAAGCCAACTAGGCTTATGTTCTTCCTTTCAGGGCAGTGAGTTCTTCCAGGCCCTTGATGGGTCCAGAGATGCAGTCTGGTAGCCAAGGTCTGGAATTGGAAACCTTAGAAATCCACCTGGTGCTCTACTCTACAGGCTGAGTTGGCATACAAAACATAAGACACAGTCCTTCCCACTTTCCCTCTCCTTTCCACGGGGAGTGGAGTCTCTATCCATGGCTGTCACCATTACAGACCCACAGAGAGTACTGCCAGCCTACCACCAATGTTCACTTAAGGCCCAACAGCTCTTCAGTCAGCTTTTTGTGAATGCTGCCAGGCCTGACGCTCACCCTTCAGGGCAGTGGGCTCCCCTCTGACCTAGGGCAGGTCCAGAAATGCTGCCCAAGAGCCAAGACCTAGAAGCAGGGACCCCCAAAGCCCATTTGGTGCTCTACCCCACTGTGGCTGAGCTGGCACCTGGGCTGTAGGACAAAGTCCCCTTTACTCTTCCCTCTGCTTTTCTCAAGCAGAAGGAGTCTCTCCTCATAGCCACCACAGCTGGAAATGTGCTGGGTCACACCAGAAGCCAGCACATCTCAGAGTCTCACCCAAGGCCCATAGCATGTATTACTGGGCTACCACTGCTGATTAGTCAGGGCCCAAGGGCTCTTTAGTCAGCAGGTGACGAATCCTGCCCAGGACTGGGTCCTTTCTTCTTTCAAGGCAGCAGTTTCCCTTCTGGTGTAGGGTATATCTAGCAGTATTATCTGAGAGCTAGGGCCTGGAATGGGGGCCTCACAACTCTGTCCAATGCCCTATCCTGTTGTGGCTGAGATGATATCCAAGTTGCAAGACAAAGTCCTCTTTACTCTTCCCTCTCCTCTCCTCTCCTCTCCTCAGGTGGAAGGAAGGAGTTTCTTTTGGAGGAGCAAGCTGTGCTACCTGAGGCTGGGGGAGGGGTGGTAAAGCACTCCCTTGGCTGCCCTGTCTGGTGTCTCACTAGGTTGCTTATCCCCCAAATCCACTGGCTCTGAGCCCAGCACATGGCTAGGACTTGCCCAGGAGTTGCAGTCCTTGTGGCCTAGACAGCCTTTCAAGTTTATTTTAGGACCCCAGAGCCCTTTACCCAGCAGTGGCAAGGCTTGTCAAAACTCAAGTTCTGATTGCTGAGGTGGGTAATTCCCCTTTGGCTAGGGCCTGTCTATGCTCCCTCCGTGGACATCAGCCGAGTTCAGCCTGGTGTTGCTTTCCACTGTGACAGCACAGCACTGAGTTTCAATGTAAAGCCCCTCAGTCACTGCACTGTCCCTTCCACAAGCATACAGATTCTCTCTTCATGCCATGCGGCTGTTGCCAGAAGGATGGGAGTGAGGTGGTATCAGCAATTCAAGGCTGTCTTTCCTACCCTCTTCAATGCCTCTTTCAGCAATATGAAGTTAAAACCAGGTACCGTGATCACTCACCTGATTTTCTGTTCTTATGAAGGTGGTTTTTTGTGTGGATTGTTGTTATGTTATGTTTGGTGTTCCTGTTGCAGGGACAATCAGTGGAGGCTTCTATTCAGCCATCTCACTCTGCCTCCCTCCTAAAAAAAAAAAAAGTTTTGAAGGTAATGAAAGAAAAATGAAAAATGTGGACTGTTTCACAGAGTTACAAACTCACCACATTAGTGCCCACTGCTGGTACTCTAAAAATGTAAAGTTATTATTTAGCCCAGCTGAAGGAAGAAAAATGCCCCATATGGATCAAAAACCTACAGATGTCTGATGTAAAGTCACTGGGTATTGAACTAAGCAGCAGCCTGAAAAAAAATCACTGTCTACTGCTACACCTAGGCAATGCAGCCTCCACTCTTCTCCCAGTAGATGGCTAGGGTTTCCAGGTCACTGCACTTAGCTCATTGAAGAGAAGAAAAACAAAACACTCCAACAACCAATTATCTCTCCTTGTCTTCATTGTGCTTTTTTAACCTTTTTTAATCTTCTTGCCTCTTTTTAACCTTCCTTTTCATGAAGATGAGAGAGAGAGAGAGAGAGAGAGGAGGGAGGTAGGGAGGGAGGGAAGGGAGAATGGGAATTTATAAAGACTTTATAAAGATGTAAGAAAATCTCTCCAATGCATCTCTCAAAGACCTATTACAGGACCTTTCTTGTATCTCTTTGGTGACATTTTGGTTTTCTTGTACTGGCATCCAGGATACTTTCCTTGGACTCATTTTCTCAGACATTTCTGTAAAGGAACAGTCTTCCAGCTCCTCTGTATGAGAGGAAATCGAAGCCTATGAAAGGTAAGTGCCATGCTCGAGGTCTAGAGTGAGTGGTGCAGAGTTAAAACAACGTCCTGGGTTTCCTAACTGCAGCTCCATGTTCTTTCAATTCTACCAGTCCACATCATAAAGGGAGATCAAGATGTATCGTTAAGTTTGATCCTGTTTCTTACTTTCCAACATCAGTCTTCTAATCGACAGGCATCATCTTGTATTTTTCTATGAATTACCTTGGAAAGGAGTGGGGAAGACCCTATATTTTCCATTTCTATGGCCCTGCCCTGGAACACACACAAGCCTGTATTGAGAATCACCTGTGAGAAGCCAAACAGATAGTCAGCAAAACTGTTAGGACCACTGGCTATTTGATGAATAGCGTGATGGTAGTGATTCCCTCCTCAAGTAGAGGACAATAAATGGGTAACTTGTTCCCCATATTCATACAGATAATAGCTCCAGCTTTGGCTAATATGTCCCTCCCTAATAAGGGTGTTGAACTTTCCGGTGTAACAAGAAAGGCATGTGAAAAGAGCAAAGTCTCCCAATTACAACTGAGGAGGTGGGAGAAATACCTGGTTACAGGCTGTCCCAGGATTCCTCATATGGTAATGGACCTTGAGGATAGCTGTCCAGGGCAGGAGATTAACACTGAGAAGGTCACACCAGCGTCCAGGAGGAAGTCAATTTCCTGGCCCTCAATGGTTAAACATACACGGGGCTCAGTGACAGTGATGACATGAGCTGGTGCTTGCCCCAGGCACTCTCAGTCCTGTTGTTAGATCATCTGGTTGGGGGCTTCTGGCCCAGAGAACCTTTGTCCCCTGGGGCAGTGCGCCTTCCAGTGATTGCCTTGGCATAGTGGACATGGGCAAGGGGGCAGCTTGTTTCTCGTTGGACAATCTTTTTTAAGGTGTCTTTGCAAACCACACCGACAACAAGCCCTACCAGGCAAGTGGCCTGCTCCATTTTCTGTCCTCTCTGAACCACCAAGATCTGTTTGCCTGAGGGCCATGACTAAGCCTGCAGCCTTTCCCTGATCTCCCTTTTCCTTTTGGGCCTGTTCCTCTTGGTCCCTATTATAGAACACTGAGGTTGCCAGGTTTAATAATGCCTCCAGATTTTGTTCAGGGCCCAGGGCTCACTTTTGAAGCTTTCTTCTGATATCTGCGGCTGATTGGGTAATAAACTTATCTTTAAGGATGAATTGACCCTCGAGTGAGTTGGGTGACAGGGGAGTATATGTTCTTAAGGCCTCCCATAGCCACTCGAGGAAGGAGGAAGGATTTTCTTCCTTTCTCTAAGTTATGGTGGACATCATTGAATCATTCATGGGTTTTTCCTAATTCTCTTTAGTCCTTCTAGAACACAGGTCAACATACGTTTGCAACTCCAGTCCCCATGACCTGGGTCGAGGTCCCAGTGGGGATCCATATTGGGGAAGGCTTGCTGACTGGTAGGGAATTTGTCCCTTCCTTCGGCTGTCATTCTATCATTTACTTGACTAAGATACCAGATATCTCCAAACTCTTGGGCTGCAGCTACAGTTGCATTCTTTTCATTAAAGGCCAGGGTTTGATCTAACAATAGCATGACAGCTCTCCAAGTGAAATTGAAGGTTTGCCCTAGACCCTATAGGGCATCTATATACCTATCAGGATCATCTGAAAATTTCTGTAGGTCTACCTTGGTCTGCTTTAAATCAGAGAGACAGAAGGGGACATGTACCCGAGTTGGGCCAAATTCCCCTCCTTCTACAGCTTGAAGGGGATGTAACTGATAGCCCGGGGATTTTTGTGGTCTGTTGGAGATTTCTTTGATCTTTTCCTTCTGGGTGGGGGAGATTAAAGGAGGCTTATCATTAATAGGAAGGGGAGCTGTAGGAAGGCCAGGATATGGAGGTAAGATGGGATGTAGATTGCAAACTCTGCATAGTTGTGGATTATCTTTCAATGAAAAGAAGACTTGGACATAAGGTATTTCACTCCATTTGCCTTCCCTCTTACAGAAAAGGTCAAGCTTCAGGATAGTATTGTAATTTATACTTCCCTCAGGTGGCCATTTTTCCCCATCAGAGAGAGAATATTGGGGCCAGGCCGTGGTGCAGAAAAAAAAAATGAGCCGCTTCTTTTTCAAGGTTTGTGGGCCAAATGGTCCCAATGTCTTAGGATGCATTTCAAGGGTAAGCCTGTTGATGTCTGAGTGTTTCCAATCTGAAAGAAAAAACTGCCCACGGTTTTGGTTTGTTTTCTCCCCCTGCCCAAGAACCCACTATGGTCCCCAGATCCTGCTGATCGGAATAGTTGTGCTCACCGAAGCAGCAGCAGAAACACTAGTTTTCCTCCTAGACCACAAAGAGGACTGAGGAAGGTCAGATTTAGTGGCCTTTACCGATGCATTCTTGAAAACCTGTACCCTTGTCTTTCCTCTTAGACCACAAAGAGGACCAAGAAAAATCAGATCTAGTGGCCCTTACTGATGCATTCTTGAAAAACTTTCAGAATCCTAAGCATTTTCCCCTGTTAGTATTGGGACCTTACCCTTGTCCTATAAAGATAATATGCCTCAAAATGGAGCAGAGGGCCATACCCTGAGGGAGGGAAGGGATCTCCGGGGTTGGAGGAGTGATGCCTTTTGTCCACATTTCTCACCACATGAATAGGAAGGATATAACTTCTGAGGCTTCCCATATCCTAGCTTCAGGAATAGCCTTCATTAGGCCTACTAGTCTGAGAAGGGATCCTAAAATTCCAGATAGTCCCCTGCAACAGGACTTTGGGCAAAAATTATGTCTTTCTAATTGGTCAGACAAGGTGCCTAAAGAAGGGAACAGAGTCCAGAAATTTATACTAGAAATCATTCTTACAGGATAAACTAGAATAGCACCAGAGACAGCAAGTGGTTTTAGAAGCAGGACTAGCCTCGGAGGAGAGAGGCGGAAGGAAGTTTGTCAGACAGGCGTTAGGACCCAGGAGGCAAGGGTCAGGATAGGTAGGATAGATGGGCGAGTCTCACTTGGGCAACATAACTTTGAGAGTTCTGCTCATGACTGCAGGGTCAACCAACTTTTTGTTGGGACCCCAGAGCTGAATAGCTTTCCTCTCTGTTGACCCTCGGCTCAGCCTGGAAGTACAGGAAAAGCAGAAGCTGGTTCCAGGCAAACCAATGCTCCCAACTCTGAAGAGTCAGGAGTTGTTAGAGAGTCGTTTCCCAGAAAGCCTGACACTCGAGTCTTTAGTCCCATGGCTGCACTAGTCACTTTTAACTGGCCGACAGGTGTCTGGTGTTTAGCCTCCTTATTCTAAGGAAAAACAGGACAGAATGGCAAGTGAAAGGGGTCCAACAGTACTCACCACATGGTGATATCCCAGATGAGCCCTGAAGATCTGTCTGGAGCTGGTTCCTTCCAGTGGGTTCATGGTCTCGTTGACTTCAAGAATGAAGCCGCAGACCTGTGCGGTGTTACAGCTCTTAAAGGTGGCATGAACCCAAAGAGTGAGTAGCAGCAACATTTATTGTGAAGACAGAAAGAACAAAGCTTCCACAGAGTGGAAGGGGACCCAAGCGGGTTGCCACTGCTGGCTGGGGTGGCCAGCTTTTATTCTTATTTGTCCCCTCCCATGTCCTGTTTCTGTCCTATCAGAATGCTCTTTTTTCAATCCTCCCTGCGATTGGCTACTCTTAGACAACTGCTGATTGGTCCATTTTACAAAGCCCCGATTGGTCCATTTTGCAGAGCGCTGAATGATACATTTTACAAACCTCTTGCTAGCTACAGAGCACTGATTGGCGTGTTTTTACAGAGTGCTGATTAGCACATTTTACAAACCTCTTGCTAGCTACAGAGTGCTGATTGGTGTATTTTACAATCCCCTTGTAAGACAGAAAAGTTCTCCAAGTCCCCAGTGATCCAGGAAGTCCAGCTGCTTCACCTGTCAGTAGCAGTGGCAACTCAGACAGTACACCCTGCCTATTTCTTCTCCAAGGAGCACAGCAGAAAGGTCAAAGAAGCAAGCCCTAGGATTTGACTTATATTTATCTGAGAACGATGAGGTAATACATCTCTTGGAAACTACTTTTTAGATACAGGGGGAAGATAGAGCAGGCATCTCTTTGTCACTTGCTTCTTGGAAAGCCAAGCATGAAGTACAGTATTCCAATGATAGCCATACTCTTGTCCAGTTCTGTCCAGAGTCTTATACATGCATATTTATTGTGCTCATAAAAGTTTAAAACTCTCTTGGGCACTTGGCAGTGACCATTACCCAATACAGAACCTCTATTTTCAGGGAGTTTACAGTGTGGCACATTATATCCCTTCAGTCAGAACTAGGTAATTGTTAATAGGAATTAAAGAACTCTTCTCTTTCCAAATATGATTACAACCCCCGTGTGGTCTGAATCTTAAGGAGTACACTTTTGAACTAGTGAACAAAATCTACATTTATTACTGATTCGACCTGCCCAAAAACATATCCCAAATTTCAATTTAATTGTGTCTCTACCCTGCCTAAAAACTTTTGATGACATAGATTTTCCCAAAGATAAATATAAAACTCTTTAGCCTTGAGTTCTGAGCCTTTAATAATGTGATGACAGATGAAGAGATCTGCCCTCTCCAACTCCAGCTCTGCTCAGAAGCGAGGTTGGTCTTCAAATCACTAATCACTAAATTATTATGTAGTTTAATAAATGTTTTATGCAAATGAATTTCAGAGTTGGATAAAATTAGTACAGTGGTTAAAAACATGGACTTCCTCTTCACTTACAATATGTATACTTTTCTGTGTACATATTACATTTCAGTTTAAAAAGTTTTTTAATGAGTTCTCAAGCTACTTTGGGTAAAAATCTCTTTTTTGCCACTTTCTGGTAATGAGCAAGTCATTTCATACTTCATCTCTCTAAGATTCATCTGTAAATAGGAGATGTTATATTACCCAGTATTGTGATAAGGATTTCACGAGATACATGTGAAGCACTTAGCACAGTGCTGAACACACAATAAAAGCTTAACAAATAGTGGTTACAGTTGATATAAATGAATGAATGTCAATTTCCATCTAAACTCTAGACACTTCTTCCACTAATTAAGCACAAGCTATATTCAGCAACCATGTTAGGTATTATTCCAGGAACGTATTGGTTAAACCCCTGCTGATAGCTTGAGTCCCTTCTAACATCTGCTGTACAAGTAATAATATTTTTCTCTCTTGGGAAAAAAAATAGATAGAAAACTGTAATTGTTGTCTCTTTTCCTGAAGTAAGGTAAGGCAAAGATGTCTCTATGCAGCTTTACCAGAGGTAAATATCACATTCTAATAGATAATGCCGGCAAATTCACATGTGAAGATTCTATCTGGAACAGCTTCTATTAAACTTCAGTTTCCACTTTAATCATTATTATAGGTTGAATTGTGTTCCTCAATAAAATGTTGAAGTCCTAATCCCCAGTACCTGTGAATCTGACTTTACAGAAATAGAAGTTAACAATGATCAAGTTAAGATGAAGTCATTAGAGTGACTCCTTATCCAATATGACTAATATCTTTATAAAAAGGGGAAATTTGGACACAATGACAGAGAAAACATAATGTGAAGACACAGAGAAAACAGGCCATATGACTGGAATGAGGCATCTACAAGACAAAGAACACCAAGGATTGCCAACAACACCAGAATCCCAGAGAGGAAAAAAGGATCCCCTAGAGCCTTTAGAAGAAGCATGGCCTTGCAGAGACCTATATTTCAGACTTCTAGCCTCCAGAACGAGGAGATGAATCTCTTTTGTTTTAACCAGTTTGGGTACCTTTTTACTGAAGCTGTAGCAAACTAATGCAATCACCATTACCAATACCCCGTTTGAGGCTGGCAATCTGCAGTGATTTAAAAGCTCCTATAGCATATGGCCATAATGTAGGGCTCATGCAAATGGCATGCTCGATGGCATGCTCGTGCAAATGGCAGGCTAAATAACAAACTGTCTGCTTTTCAAATAAACAGTAGATATATAGTAGCAGGCATTAAGGATAAGATGAAGTGAGATGAACTATCAAATTTCAGCACTGGAAAAGACCTGTTAAAAGAACTACTCAGCAAGATAGTTTTCCTGAAGAGGTTTTAAATTAAAAGGTTCTAAATTAAAGAGATTCTAAAATGACGTAGAACATGGATTTCCAAAAAGAATGAGACAAATGCCAAGTATTTAGATGTGGGAGAGGTGAGAATGGAATACAACAGGGGTTGGCAAACTATGGCCTGCAGACCAAATCTGCCCACCACTCCACCTGTTTTTGTAAAGTTCATTGGAATACAATATGCTCATTGATTTACATATTGTCTATGGCTGTTTTTGTGCTACAACAGTAAAGTTAAGTCATCTTTACAGAGACCACAGGGCCTGCAAAGCCTAAAATATTTACTATCTGGCTTGTTACATAAAAAGTTGGCTGAACCCTAGAGTAGAAAAATGATCTATATTAATGGCTCTCAAACTTTAGTGGGTACCAAAATCACCTGGAGGCATTGTTAAAATTCAGATTGCTGAGTGCCCTAGATTTTCTGATTGAAAATATCTGGGTGTAGGGCCTGAGCATTTGTATTTCTAACAAGTTCCAATGGCCACACTTTGAGAATCACTGCTTTAAGTTTATGCTGACTGATGCACCAATTTAAGCATGATGTAAGACAGGAGTGGGGAATAAGAAAGGGCAGTTAATTTTAAAATTGCATTTGATTTTGAAAAATGAACACAGTTGGAAGATTTGCCCTACTGATTTAAAACTTACTAGTAAGCAACAGTAATCAAGACAGTGTAGTATTGTCACAATAACAGACAACAGATCAATGAAACAGAGTAGAGAGTCTGGGATTAACCATCACATATATAGTAAACTAAACTTTGACAAAGGTGAAAAGATAATTCAGGGAAAAAAAGAATTGCTTTTTCAACAAATGTTGATGGAACATGCAGATATCCATTAACAACAACAACAAAAAAAATGAAACTTTGATTCATTCCTTATACCATATATATAGTACAAAAAGGAGAATAGCCAGCTTTCTCTTCATGGTTTGTAGGAGAAATAAACCCAGAAGCAGATGAAGTCAGGCACTGTTGCATGAACTACATGTCAACATTTTTATAAGTTGGAAAAGTTGAAAAAGTTTGAAGAATGTGGCAATGTAGTACTCTATGCCATTCACCCAAACTCTGCATTCGCATCAGAATACTGCTGAGACTCTAACATGAAGACTTCAACAGAATCTCAATCTCAAATTCAAATTTTGGTAAAAAGAATTATTCAGTGCCCTTAAGTAGAGAGGATACTTTATATTCAACTATTGCTGAATAAACACCTTACTCCTTGCAACAGTTTTTCACCCCCACCATGCAGAATTTTGCTGACTACTAAGGATTTTGCCACCATCAGCAGCAAGAAGTATTGCAGATGCTCTGCAATCTATTCCAGGATTCTCTAATACACAAGGAAATCCCCTCATCATGTGTTTGACAAAATGTTCGTCAGCACACATGAGTCTATAAGTAGTTTTCCAGAACAGGAGATAAATCAAAAAGGAAAGAGTAAATTAACTTTTTGAGGTGTTGGTTAGGTGATAGTTAGACTTGAGTTTCATAGATGTTTCTACATGGGCCAAACAAACCCAAGGGTCATCTGAATAATTCAGGCCAAATGATTACATCTAAATTAGACCAGACAATTATGTCAAAAATAAATTAATATTTTTTATTGTTTACTTGCCTGGGCACTGAAATACAGCATCTCTATTCTTGGAGAATCTGAATGTAGATGAGAAAATAGATAACCCTCTGATATGGAAACACAAAGAGGCAGTACTCAACATTGCCCTGGCCCAAAAGGCTTCACACTGACAGCAAGTTTTGAAGAATGACTGATGTTCCAGATAAATGCGCTTGTGAGGTGGGGAGGAGATAAAGCTGTAGGCTGGGAAGCACATGCTATACACAGGAACAGCATGTTCAGAGGTAAGAAAAATCACGAGCTAAGTTCAGGATAAAGCAAGTTCTTCCATATACCTGAAACATCAGGTACCAGAAGATGTAGAGAGGAATGAGACAGTGGTTCAACCATGATATCCTTCTGTGCCAGTCACAGGAAAGCACACTCTACCCTCTGAGGCACCTTTAAATCACTTTTAAGAAGTGATGTTATCAAATGTATGTTTTAGAAAGATCACATTGAAGGCAATATGATGGGTTGAATGTGGCAAGAAATGAGGCAGAGAGACTGGCTAGAAAGTTTCTGTAGGAAACAGACTTCAAATAAGACAGTAGCCAATGCAAGTAGGGGGATGGAATGAAAAATACTTAAATGAAATCTTGATCTGACTTTAAATATTTAGAAAATTCAATTAGCAATACATAGAAGTTGAGTGGACTTTGCACACAAATGGAAAGAGGAGTTAATAAAGATGATTCCCAGACTTCTGTTTCGGGGAAACTGAGTGAATAGTGGTGTCAGACCCACAATTAAAAATACAAGGAGAGACGTGTAGGAAATATATGATAAGCTTGATTTTAGACACGTTGAGTTTTTAATGTCTATAAACTTTACACATGTGCTTTCCAGGTATTCACTAAAAACTAGGACCTAAAATCCAGCTGATAATAGTAGCACACTTTTTGAATCCCAGGCATTCTTCTGAGAACTTTTCTTATCAACTCATTTAAATCTTCACAGTAGCTCTATGAGAAAGATAAGATTATTAGCTCTGCTTTGCAGATGAGATAAGTGAGGTTCAGATGGCGTTAAGTTACTTGCCTAAGGTCACACATCTGAGAATAAGTTTCATATGCTTGTTGGTTGCAAAAATGTCTTCTTTTGAGAAGTGTCTGTTCATATCCTTTGCCCACTTTTTGATGGCTTTTTTATTTTCATGTAAATTTGTTTAACTTCCTTGTAGATTCTGGATATTAGCCCTTTGACAGATTTCAAAAATTTTCTCCCATTCTGTAGGTTGCCTGTTCACTCTGATGACAGTTTCTTTTGCTGTGTTCTTTAGTTTAATTAGATCCCATTTGTCAATTTTGGCTTTCATTGCCATTGCTTTTGGCATTTTAGTCATGAAGTCTTTGCCCATGCCTATGTCCTGAATGGTATTACCTAGGTTTTCTTCCAGGGTTTTTTATCGTTTTAGGTCTTAGTTTAAGCATTTAATTCACCTTGAGTTAATTTTTGTATATGGTGTAAGGAAGGGGTCCAGTTTCAGTTTTCTGCATATGGCTAGCCAATTTTCCCAGCACCATTTATTAAATATGGACTCCTTTCCACATTGCTTATTATTGTCAGATTTGTCAAAGATCAGATGGTTGTAGATGTGTGGCATTATTTCTGAGGCCTCTCTTCTGTTCCATTGGTCTATATATCTGTTTTGACACCAGTACCACACTGTTTTGGTTACTGTGGCCTTGTAGTATCGTTTGAAGTCACATCACTGGTCATTAGAGAAATGCAAATCAAAACTACAATGAGATACCCTCTCATGCCAGATAGAATGGCGATCATTAAAAAGTCAGGAAACAACAGATGCTGGAGAGGATATAGAGAAATAGGAACACTTTTACACTGTTGGTGGGAATGTAAATTAGTTCAACCATTGTGGAAGACAGTGTGGCGATTCCTCAAGAATCTAGAACCAGAAATACCATTTGACCCAGCAATCCCACTAATGGGTATATACCCAAAAGATTATAAATCATTCTTATATAAAAACACATGCATACGTATGTTTATTGCAGCACTATTCACAGTAGCAAAGACTTGGAACCAACCCAAATGCCCATCAATGATAGACTGGATTTAAAAAATGTGGCACATATATACCATGGAATACTATGCAGCCATAAAAAAGGATGAATTCATGTCCTTTGCAGGGACATGGATGAAGCTGGAAACCATCATTTTCAGCAAACTAACACAGGAACAGAAAACCAAACACTGCATGTTCTTACTCATAAGTGGGAGTTCAACAATGAGAACACATGGAAACAGGGAGGGGAACATCACACACTGGGGCCTATCAGTGGGTGGGGGACTAGGGGAGGGATAACATTAGGAGAAATACCTAATGCAAGTGACAGGTTGATGGGTGCAGCAAACCACCATGGCAGGTGTATACCTATGTAACAAACCTGCAGGTTCTGCACATGTATCACAGAACTTAAAGTAAAATAAATAAATTAATTAAGTAATAAAAGAGTAAGTTTCAAAGCCCATTCTCTTAATCTCTATGATATATAGCCAAACTCCCTTACTCTATTAATGAGAAATTGTGATTTACCCAGAGTCATGTAATTACCTAGTATTAGCTAGGATTAAATTATGGTTACCTAGTTTGGAAATTAAACTTGGAATCCAACCAGGCACAGTGGCTCACGCCTGTAATCCCAACACTTTAGGAGGCCAAGGCAGGCAAATCACTTGAGCTCAGGAGTTCAAAACCAGCCTGGGCAACATGGTGAAACCCCATCTCTACTAAACACACACACACACACACACACACACACACACGGGGGGACATTCCAAGATGGTCAAATAGGAACAGCTCTGATCTGCAGCTCCCAGTGAGATTGATGCAGAAGACGGGTGATTTCTGTATTTCCACTGAGGTACATGGTTCATCTCACCGGGACTGGTTGGACAGTGGGTGCAGCCCACGGAGGGCAAGCCAAAGCAGGACAGGGCATTCCCTCACCCAGGAAGCACAAGGGGTTGGGGGATTTCCTTTTCCTAGCCAAGGGAAGCAGTGACAGACTACCTGGAAATATGGGACACTCCCGCTCAAATACTGTGCTGTTTCCAAGGTCTTAGCAACCAGCAGACAAGGTGATTCTCTCCCATCCCTGGCTTGGTGGCTCCCATGCCCAGGGAGTCTTGGTCACTGCTAGCGCAGCAGTCTGAGATTGATCTGCCAGATGGCAGCCTGGCTGGGGGAGGGGTGTCTGCCATTGCTGAGGCTTGAGTAGGTAAACAAAGCAGCCAGGAAGCTTGAACTGGGAGGAGCCCAACACAGCTCAACAAGGCCTAATGCCTCTAGACTCCACCTCTGTGGGCAGAGCATAGCTGAACAAAAGGCAGCAGACAACTTCTGCAGACATAAACGTTCCTGTCTGACAGCTCTGAAGAGAGCAGTGGTTCTCCCAGCATGGCATTTGAGCTCTGAGAATGGACAGACTGCCTCCTCAAGTGGGCCCCTGATCCCCATGTAGCCTAACTGGAAGACACCTCCCAGTAGGGGCCAACAGACACCTCATATAGGCAGCTGCCCCTCTGAGACGAAGCTTGCAGAGGAAGGATCAGGCAGCAATATTTGCTGTTCTGCTGCCTCTGCTGGCGATACCCAGGCAAACAGAGTCTGGAGTGTAACTCCACCAAACTCCAACAGACCTGCAGCTGAGGGAACTGACTGTTAGAAGGAAAACTAACAAACAGAAAGGAATAGCATCAACATCAACAAAAAGGTCATCTACACCAAAACTCCATCTGTAGGTCACCAACATCAAAGACCAAAGGTACATAGAACCACAAAGATGGGCAGAAACCAGAGCAGAAAAGCTGAAAATTCTAAAAATCAAAGCTCCTCTTCTCCTCCAAAGGATCGCAGCTCATAGCAAGCAGCAGAAAAAGCTGGACAGAGAATGACTTTGACAGGTTGACAGAAGTAGGCTTCAGAAGGTCAGTAATAACAAACTTCTTCGAGCTAAAGGAGGATGTTCGAACCCATCGCAAGGAAGATAAAAACTTTGAAAAAATACTAGACAAAAATCATGGCATGAGAACTTCGTGACGCATGCACAAGCTTCAACAGCTGATTTGATCAAATGGAAGAAAGGATATCAGTGATTGAAGATCAAATTAATGAAATAAAGCTAGAAAACAAGGTTAGAGAAAAAAGAGTAAAAAGAAACACACAAAGCTTCCAAGAAATAGGGAACTATGTGAAAAGACCAAATCTACATTTGATTGGTGTGCCTGAAAGTGATGGGGAAAATGGAACCAACTTGGAAAATAGTCTTCAGGATAGTATCCAGGAGAACTTCCCCAACCAAGCAAGGCAGACCAACATTCAAATTCAGGAAATACAAAGAACACCACAAAGATAGTCCTCAAGAAGTGCAACCCCAAGACATACAATCATCACATTCACAAAGGTTGAAATGAAGGAAAAAGTGTTAAGGGCAGCCAGAGGGAAAGGTCGAGTTACCCACAAAGAGAAGCCCATCGGACTAACAGCAAATCTCTCTGTAGAAACCCTACAAGCCAGAAGAGAGTGGGGGCCAATATTCGACATTATCAAAGAAAAGAATTTTCAACCCAGAATTTCATATCCAGTCAAACTAAGCTTCATAAGTGAAGGAGAAATAAAATCCTTTACAGACAAGCAAATGCTTAGAGATTTTGTCACCACCAGGCCTGCCTTACAAGAGCTCCTGAAGGAAGCACTAAACATGGAAAGGAACAACTCATACCAGCCACTGAAAAAACAGGCCAAATTGTAAAGACCATTGATGCTATGAAGAAACTGCATCAATTAATGTGCAAAATAACCAGCGAACTTCATAATGAGAGGATCAAATTCATACATAACAGTATTAACCTTAAATGTAAATGGGCTAAATGCCTCAGTTAAAAGACACAAACTGGCAAATTGGATAAAGACTCAAGACCCATCAGTGTGCTATATTCAGAAGACCCATCTCATGTGCAAAGACACACATAGGCTCAAAATAAAGGAATGGAGGAAGATCTACCAAGCAAATGGAAAGCAAAAAAAAAGCGGGGGTTGCAATCCTAGTCTCTGATAAAACAGACTTTAAACCAACAAAGATCAAAAGAGACGAAGAATGCCATTACATAATGGTAAAGGGATCAATTCAACATGAAGAGCTAATTATCCTAAATATATATGCACCCAATATAGGAGCACCCAGATTCATAAAGCAAGTCCTTAGAGACATACAAAGAGACTTAGACTCCCACGCAAAAATAATGGAAGACTTTAACACCCCACTGTCAATATTAGATATATCAACAAGACAGAAGGTTAACAAGGATATCCAGGACCTGAACTCACTTCTGCAACAAGCCAATCTAATAGACACCTACAGAACTCTCCACACCAAATCAACAGAATATATATGCTTTCCAGTACCACACCACACTTATTCTAAAATTGACCACATAATTGGAAGTAAAACACTCCTCAGCAAATGTAAAAGAACGGACATCATAAGAAACTGTTTCTCAGACCACAGTGCAATCAAATTAGAACTCAGGATTAAGAAACCCACTCAAAACTGCACAATTACATGGAAACTGAACAACTTGTTCCTCAATGACTACTGGGTAAATAAGGAAACGAAGGCAGAAATAAAGATGTTCTTTGAAATCAATAAGAACAAAGACACAACGTACCAGAATCTCTGGGACACATTTAAAGCAGTGGGTAGGGGTAAATTTATAGCACTAAATGTCCACAAGAGCAAGCAGGAAATATCTAAAATTGATACCCTAACATCACAATTAAAAGAACTACAGAAGCAAGAGCAAACAAATTCAAAAGGTAGCAGAAGACAAGAAATAACTAAAATCAAGTCAGAACTGAAAGTGATAGAGACACAAAAAACCATTTTAAAAAAATCAATGAATCCAGGAGCTGGCTTTTTGAAAAGATCAACAAAATTAATAGGCCACTAGCAAGACTAATAAAGAAGAAAAGAGAAGAATCAAATAGAGGAAATCAAAAATGATAAGGGGACATCACCATCAATCCCACAGAAATACAAACTACCATCACAGAATACTATAAACACATCTACGTAAATAAACTAGAAAATCTAGAGGAAATGCATAAATTCCTGGACACATACACCAGCCCAAGACTAAACCAGGAAGAAGTTGAATAGACCAATAATGGGCTCTGAAATTGAGGCAATAATTAATAGCCTACCAACCAAAAAAAGTACATGACCAGACAGATTCACAGCCAAATTCTACCAGAGGTACAAAGAGGAGCCAGTACCATTCCTTCTGAAACTATTACAATCAATAGAAAAAGAAGGAATCCTCCCTAACTCATTCTATGATGCCAGCATCATCCTGATACCAAAGTCTGGCAGAGACACAAAGAAAAAAGAGAATTTTTGACCAATATCCCTGATGAACATCAATGAGAAAATCCTCAATAAAATACTGGCAAACCAAATCCAGCAGCACATCAAAAAGCTTATCCATCATGATCAAGTGGGCTTCATCCCTGGAATGCAAGGCTGGTTCAACATATGCAAATCAATAAATGTAATCCATCACATAAACAGAACCAATGACAAAAACTACATGATTATCTCAATAGATGTAGAAAAGGCCTTCGACATAATTCAACAGTCCTTCATGCTAAAAACTCTCAATTAACTAGGTATTGATGGAACATATCTCAAAATAATAAGAGCTATTTATGACAAACCCACAGCTAATATCACACTGAATGGGCAAAAACTGGAAGCATTCCCTTTGAAAACTGGCACAAGACAGGGATGCCCTCTCTCACCACTCATATTTAACATGGTGTTGGAAGTTCTGGCCAGTGCAATCAGGCAAAAGAAAGAAATAAAGGGTATTCAATTAGGAAATGAGGAAGTCAAATTGTCCCTGGTTGCAGATGACATGATTGTATATTTAGAAAACCCCATCATCTTAGCCTAAAATCTCCTTAAGCTGATAAGCAACTTCGGCAAAGTCTCAGGATACAAAATCAATGTGTGAAAATCACAAACACTCCTATACACCATTAGCAGACAAACAGCCAAACTGTGAGTGAACTGCCATTCACAATTGCTACAAAGAGAATTAAATACCTAGGAATCCAACTTACAAATTATGTGAAGGACCTCTTCAAGGAGAACTACAAACCACTGCTGAATTAAATAAAAGAGGACACAAACAAATGGAAGAATATTCTATGCTCATGGATAGGAAGAATCAATATCATGAAAATGGCCATACTGCCCAAAGTAATTTATAGATTCAATGTCATCCCCATCAAGCTACCAATGACTTTCTTCACAGAATTGGAAAAAACTACTTTAAAGTTCATATGGATCCAAAAAGGAGCCCATATTGCCAAGACAAGCCTAAGCAAAAGAACAAAGCTGGAGGCATCACACTACCTGACTTCAAACTATACTACAAGGCTACAGTAACCAAAACAGTATGGCACTGGTACCAAAACAGATATATAGACCAATGGAAAAGAACAGAGGCCTCAGAAATAACACCACACATCTACAACCATCTGATCTTTGACAAACCTGACAAAAATAAGAAATGGGGGAAAGGAGTCCCTATTTAATAAGTGGTGTTGGGAAAACTGGCTAGTCATATTCAGAAAGCTGAAACTGGATCCCTTCCTTACATCTTATACACAAATTAATTCAAGATGGATCAAAGACTTACATGTTAGACCTAAAACCCAAGAAGAAAAAAACCAAAACCTAGGCAATACCATTCAGGACATAGGCATGGGCAAGGACTTCATGACTAAAACACCAAAAGCAATGGCAACAAAAGCCAAAATAGATAAATGGAATCTAATTAAACTAAAGAGCTTCTGCATGGCAAAAGAAACTGTCATCAGAGTAAACAGGCAACCTACAAAATGGGAGAAAATTTTTGCAATCTACCCATCTGACAAAGGGCTAATATCCAGAATCTACAAAGAACTCAAACAAATTTACAAGAAAAAAACAAACAACCCCATCAAAAAGTGGGCAAAGGATATCAACAGACACTTCTCTAAAGAAGATATCTATGCAACCAACAGACACATGAAAAAATGCTCGTCATCACTGGTCATCAGAGAAATGCAAATCAAAACCACAATGAGATACCATCTCATGCCAGTTAGAATGGCGATCATTAAAATGTCAGGAAACAACAGGTGCTGGAGAGGATGTGGAGAAATAGGAATACTTTCACACTGTTGGTATGAGTGTAAATTAGTTCAACCATTGTGGAAGATAGGGTGGCGATTACTCAAGGATCTATAACTAGAATTATCATTTGACCCAGCCATCCCATTACTGGGTATATACCCAGAGGATTATAAATCATGCTACTATAAAGACACATGCACACGTATGTTTATTGCGGCACTATTCACAATAGCAAAGACTTGGAACCAACCCAAATGTCCATCAGTGATAGACTGGATTAAGAAAATGTGGCACATATACACCATGGAATACTATGTAGCCATAAAAAAGGATGAGCTCATGTCCTTTGCAGGGACATGGATGAAACTGGAAACCATCATTCTTAGCAAACTATCACAAGGACAGAAAACCAAACACCACATGTTCTCACTCATAGGTGGGAACTGAACAATGAGATCACTTGGACACAGGGTGGAGCACATCACACACCAGGGCCTGTTGTGGGGTGGGGGACTGGGGAAGTGACAGTATTAGGAGAAATACCTAATGTAAGTGATGAGTTGATGGGTGCAGCAAGCCAACATGGCACATGTATACCTATGTATCAGGTTGAGGTTACAGTTAGCTGAGATCACGCCACTGCACTCCAGCCTTGGTGACAGAGTGAGACCCCATCTCAACAAAAAATAAATAAATAAACTTGGAGTCCCCACATGGTTGGTAAGAATTCTCCTACTAAAATACACTTCTCTTTGAGAACACAAGGAAAAACATGCTTACAATTCATTTACTAACCAAAATAATAATAATACATTTGGTTAACTCTGGGGGTTAGCGAATCAAGTAGCTAGAGTAAAAACATATTTTATGTAATTGCTATCCATATCAGAAAACGGACAGTCACAGGAATTTCTTTCCACATAGAGGATAGTGGAAGAAAAGACTGGTGTGCCATCAAGGGTGTCTCCCATTGTGCTTCCTCATGGGGGTGGTTCTCTGACTTATGTTTGGTAACAGGAACATTTTTAAATTCATGTTTTCCTTCGCTCTGTTGTCAATTACAGCTTTTGCTCAGGGGAGCCTTCACCTCCTCACCTCTACCTCCTTCCTCATTTCTGGTTTGTACAACGCCCAGATGAAACCTCTGCCAGCTCAGTGATTATGGTTCGATGCTTAAATCACTGCCTACCCTAGGGAGCATTCTTATTTAAAAGATTGTTTGAAAAACATTCTGAAGCTGAAGAAGCAATAGAAAAATATATCTCCTTGGGGATTTCAGTCTATGTAAAGAGGCTGGACAGAGAGGAAAGAATGAAAGAAGATCTGAGCTCTAGTCTTCTTACCTCTGCCATTGGCTCAGGGTTTGACCTTGGTCTAGTCACAAAACTTCTCTGTATCTCAGTTGCTTTGTTTGTAAAATGAATGCCTTGGATCAAATGAGTTCCATGTTTCCTTCCAATTTTATAATGCCATGATTTTTTGAGGTTCCCAGTACCTGCCTTATGCCCAGACAAGAGTGTCCCCTCTCCTGGAACCCACATTTTATATAGTCTCAGGGTCTAAAGAGATGAGCCTAGCCTTGGACCTGGCTCCAAGAGCCCAGGACCCCAGAATTCTCTGGTTTGTGCAGGCTGACATACTTACCACATGCATGTTTGTTTGAGGGCCTCATATAGCACTACATGGACCTGAGTCTGGGGAACACAGGCTGCTGATTGGCTGTCTCTGCTACTGCATTCTGGCGCTGAGCTCTGAAGAGTCCAGAACCTGGCCTTCCAAGTCATTATAATATTTGTTAATGTGAGAGACTAAAATATATATAATTTCATAGTTTGTTATAGCTTGATTTGTAACTTTGAAATACAAGGTATACTGTGATAGAGCTTCTATTTACATTCTTGCCCTGGGCCGTGAAAATCTCAAAGGCTGCCCTAGAGATTCATATTCAAGAGTCTAGATCTTCAGAGCTTTATAAGTTTTAGTTAATACAAGGTATAAATAATGATACAGGGTATGGGTAAGCATGGGGTAGATGGAGTATATCTACATTAATTCAGTGACAAATGAATTGTCATTCTCTCAAAAATAAAATATTATGCCTATTCCTAAATATGTTAAAGCCCCTAGGTTATTCTATTGGCATTTATAGAGCACTGTAAATCAGTAATCTGTGCATCATAAATCTAACTTCCAAGTAATATCTATTAATAAATTATATAATTTATTTATATTTTTATTATATTTATTATTAGATTATTTCCCCTCTTTTCTTCCCCCTTTGCCTTAAGGAAAAAAGAAACTTGTGTTCAGAGGGTAAAATGTAGAACTTCAGACACATGCTTCCATTAAATGAAAAGGAAATCTTAAGGGTCCCAAAGAGCTGGAATAATTCGATAGGCTTTGTTCTGCTATGTATTCCATTTCAGTTCTCCAAATGCTGGTGTTCATTCTCTCTCCCTTTCTCGCTGTGGTTTCTCATGATTTTTATAATGCAAATTTCAGGCATGATGGCAGGATAATGGGAAGATCTTATTGGACTTCAGGTATAGTTTTGGAACACTTGGGGTTATACTAAGGGAGAGTAATGATAGTTAATATTAGTACTATGCTTTAGAGTTTAAAACAGGCTCACATCCTGAATCTGGGACACTCGTAACAATAATCCTAGAGGTAGATTATGTTCTGTTTCACCTATGGGGAAAGAGCGTAAGTTGGACACTCAGCTCAGGTCATGGGTCTCCTTCCATTATTCCTCAGACAAAACTCAGCCAATTATCTTTGACTCGGGGCCCCAGTAGACACTGAGGTTGGCTTGAGGGTTTAATGTGTGACCACACACTTTCTGCTATCGGCCAACTGGGAATAAGAAAGTTTATAGGTGTGGGAACTTGTCTGAATTGCCTAGGATAACTGTTCCATTCCAAGTACTAGCAGGTATTGAGCTTACATCTAAGGAACAAATTAGAAACTAAAAGCTTGGTGTCAGAGGCAAGGACAGTTAATTTACTACAACCCCATTGTATAAAATTAAGAATGTTTAGTAATATTTGTGGTGTTTTGATATCATCACATCTAGATTAAAATAAAACAAAAATATAGTTAAAACAAAAGCAAATTCATTGAAATTTAATCATGTCCTTCTCCTTTATGTATTAAAATTGGAAGCGGTGAATGATGCCTTTAATTATAGATCTGATGTTATAGTTGCTGCAGTTTATTTAAAGTGACAGTATCATTTTCTTACTATATAATTACTCCTGCTGAATTTGTAATGTAAACAAATAGGAGACAATTTGGAGACAGGAGTAAAATTGATAGCACTCATCAGATAATAATCTTGATGTATTTATTGCAGATTGCTGATTCAGAACTAATTTAGTTTGAGAGTTAACTAATTACAGAGAAAAGCATTACAGGCTCACTTCTTTGGCAGGATCTACACCTAAAAAATAGTTCATGATGTTAAAGACAAAAATGATTCATGGACAAACTGAAAAACACTGAAAATCAGTATCAGTATGATTTTCTTATCTACTTTAAGCCTGCCTATATGATTCTTGGATATGCAAAACCAATGGAAAGTGGTTAAAAGGAAATACGATTCTCATTAATTAAAACAAAGAACTGGAAGTTGGTTCACAAGGTAATGGGCTACTTTAAAAGTAGTGATACCTCATCAAAAGAGACATTAAAGAAAAATGGCAATGAGGGAGCTGGGTGGTCACTTGAGGCCAGGAGTTCAAGACTATCCTGGCCAACATGGTGAAACCCCATCTCTACTTCCAAAAAAATACAAAAATTAGCCAGGCGTGGTGGCATATGCCTGTAGTCCCACCTACTCAGGAGGCTGAGGTACGAGAATCGCGTGAACCTGGGAGGCGGAGGTTGCAATAAGTTGAAATCGTGCCACTGCCCTCTAGCCTGGGTGATGGCATGTGACCCTGTCTCAAAAAAAAATAAAGAATAAAGAAAAAAGGCAAAAGAGCTCAAGTGTGGCAGCTCAAGCCTGTAATCTCAGCCCTTTGGGAGTCTGAGGTGGGCGGATCACTTGAGGTCAAGAATCCGAGACCTAGTCAACATGGCAAAACTCTGTCTACTAAAAATACAAAATTTAGGCAGGCATGGTGGTGTGCGCCTGTAATCCTAGCTATTCCAGAGGCTGAGGTATGGGAATCACTTGAACCTGGGAGGTGGAAGTTGCAGTGAGCCGAGATCATGCCACTGTACTCCAGCCTGGGCAACAAAGTGAAACTATGTCTCAAAA
The DNA here is from genome assembly GCF_002776525.5 of Piliocolobus tephrosceles. Taxonomy (NCBI): domain Eukaryota; kingdom Metazoa; phylum Chordata; class Mammalia; order Primates; family Cercopithecidae; genus Piliocolobus; species Piliocolobus tephrosceles. Next base: position 56,919,691 of record NC_045435.1, on the reverse strand, counting down.
ATAAAATTAAAAAAAAAAAAAAAAAAAGAAGAAAAGGTAAAAGAGTCGATTCTTACACTGAGTGAGAGACTTGGTCTCATAATGATCTTGAAGGTCATTTCAACTTTAATGTTTTATGACCTCAGATTCAGATCATAATTAATTAAATCAAATACCATCTGTCTATATATTTACAGAAAACAATTTCCCTGGATTTTTTTTTTTTTTTTTTTTTTTTTTTTTGAGACAGAGTCTTGCTCTGTTGCCTGGGCTAGAGTATAGTGGTGTGATCTCAGCTCACTGCAACCTCCACCTCCCGGGTTCAAGCAATCCTCCTGCCTCAGCCTCTTGAATGGCTGAGATTACAGGCACCTGCCATCATGCTCAGCTAATTTTTGTATTTTTAGTAGAGACAGGGGTTTTGCCACGTTGGCCAGGCTGGTCTTGAACTCCTAATCTCAGGTGATCCACCTGCCTGGGCCTCCCAAAGAGCTAGGATTACAGGCGTGAGCCACCACACCTGGCCTCCATATGCTTTTAAAAAGATGTCCAAAATGCTCTGTATACTGCTCTCTGATTTAAAATTAGATATGGTCATCCTATTTCATACACAAGGAGATTTTGTTGGTAAAATTTTATGAGATAATTAGACCTATGAAGTAGACTATGGCTTCATAACAAGAAGATTGTTTACATATCATTATTTTCTCATGTCTATGAATTTCCCTAAAGAAATCATACTGTATGCAGGCTTCAGAGGCATAGTCCTTGGTTACTGAACAATCAATAACTGAAGCTTCAAAGAGATGATTGAACATCATATATAATCCCATATTAATATAGAGAAAGATTTCTATATGTTCAAAATGTTGGCTAGTACACAAAAATAACCAACAGTGGGTAAAAAGTGATTTTCCAGCTCTGGGAGATGATAACAGACTTATTTTACTTTTCATTGTTTTTTTGAATCTAACAACTGAGACATTGAATTATTTAATGTAAGATACATTATCCTGCTCCAGTCCGATAACTACTATGAATGCTTTCATGCTTTCTGTCCTCAACAGATATCTGAGAGTCTACAATGTTCTAAGCCTTGGATCTAGCAGACAGAAATGTTTCCTTTCTCTAAACTGGGATAGCACTCTTCCAAAGTTAAACTAATGAGAATTATAGCAGTTGAAAGTTGATATTTGGAACCCAAAACAACAATGACATTAAGAGATGCCACAGTTAATTTACTGCAATGCTTATGATTATAAATTAATAGATCAATTGTAATAAATGCTGAAACAGTGGTTTAGATATAATTTTATAAAAGATTAATAAAGAAAGAGAAGGAAAGTGTTTGTACATACATGGGTAAATGCAGATACATGTTAATTATTGGAATGATAGATTATACTGTCTTGAATAAGGATATTTTTGTTCTTATTTTTTCAGGAATGTTCCTCCATGGAAAAACTTCCACTTGTATATTTAGAAAACCCCATTGTCTCAGCCCAAAATCTCCGTAAGCTGATAAGCAACTTCAGCAAAGTCTCAGGATACAAAATTAATGTGCAAAAATCACAAGCATTCTTATACACCAGTAACAGACAAACAGAGAGCCAAATCGTGAATGAACTTCCATTCACAATTGCTTCAAAGACAATAAAATACCTAGGAATCCAACTTACAAGGGATGTAGAGGACCTCTTCAAGGAGAACTACAAACCACTGCTCAGTGAAATAAAAGAGGACACAAATGGAAGAACATACCATGCTCATGGATAGGAAGAATCAATATCGTGAAAATGGCCATACTGCCCAAGGTTATTTATAGATTTAATGCCATCCCCATCAAGCTACCAATGAGTTTCTTCACAGAATTGGAAAAAACTGCTTTAAAGTTCACATGGAACCAAAAAAGAGCTCGCATTGCCAAGACAATCCTAAGTAAAAAGGACAAAGCTGGAGGTGTCACGCTACCGGACTTCAAACTATACTACAAGGCTACAGTAACCAAAACAGTATGGTACTGATACCAAAACAGAGATATAGACCAATGGAACAGAACAGAGTCCTCAGAAATAATACCACACATATACAGCCATCTGATCTTTGACAAACCTGACAAAAACAAGAAATGGGGAAAGGATTCTCTATTTAATAAATGGTGCTGGGAAAATTGGCTAACCATAAGTACAAAGCTGAAACTGGATCCTTTCCTTACTCCTTATACGAAGATTACTTCAAGATGGATTAGAGACTTAAATGTTAGACCTAATACCATAAAAACCCTAGAAGAAAACCTAGGTAGTACCATTCAGGACATAGGCATGGGCAAGGACTTCATGTCTAAAACACCAAAAGCAATGGCAACCAAAGCCAAAATTGACAAATGGGATCTAATTAAACTAAAGAGCTTCTGCACAGCAAAAGAAACTACCATCAGAGTGAACAGGCAACCTACAGAATGGGAGAAAATTTTTGCAATCTACTCATCTGACAAAGGGCTAATTTCCAGAACCTACAAAGAACTCAAACAAATTTACAAAAAAAAAACAAACAACCCCATCAAAAAGTGGGCAAAGGATATGAACAGACATTTCTCAAAAGAAGACATGCATACAGCCAACAGACACATGAAAAAATGCTCATCATCACTGGCCATCAGAGAAATGCAAATCAAAACCACAATGAGATACCATCTCACACCAGTTAGAATGGCAATCATTAAAAAGTCAGGAAACAACAGGTGCTGGAGAGGATGTGGAGAAATAGGAACACTTTTACACTGTTGGTGGAATTGTAAACTAGTTCAACCATTATGGAAAACAGTATGGCAATTCCTCAAGGATCTAGAACTAGATGTACCATATGATCCAGCCATCCCACTACTGGGTATATACCCAAAGGAGTATAAATCATGCTACTATAAAGACACATGCACACGTATGTTTATTGCGGCACTATTCACAATAGCAAAGACTTGGAATCAACCCAAATGTCCATCTGTGACAGACTGGATTAAGAAAATGTGGCACATATACACCATGGAATACTATGCAGCCATAAAAAAGGATGAGTTTGCGTCCTTTGTAGGGACATGGATGCAGCTGGAAACCATCATTCTTAGCAAACTATCACAAGAACAGAAAACCAAACACTGCATGTTCTCACTCATAGGTGGGAACTGAACAATGAGCTCACTTGGACTCGGGAAGGGGAACATCACACACTGGGGCCTATCATGGGGAGGGGGGAGGGGGGAGGGATTGCATTGGGAGTTATACCTGATATAAATGACGAATTGATGGGTGCTGACGAGTTGACGGGTGCAGCACACCAACATGGCACAAGTATACATATGTAACAAACCTGCACGTTATGCACATGTACCCTAGAACTTAAAGTATAATAATAAAAAAAAGAAAAAAAAAACAAATGATGATTTTAAAGCTTATATGGTAAACATAAAATTATATTTTGTGTCAAAGTTAAGTAAAACATAAGGGTACCAAACGTTAATATAAATGTTAATTCTAATTATAACCTTTAAAGAAAAAGACTGAAAGGAAATGCACTTAAATTCTAAGTTGAGAAATGCATGATATGACTTTATAATGTGGTTACGTGTTAAAATAAACAAAAATAAAACTTATTTTAAGCATCAAAAAAAAAAAAAAAACAAAGAAAAACTTCCTTATAGTGGCAGGATAAAAAACAGGCATTCTCTCATGGCTCTGAGATGGAGCCACACTGGAAGTACCAGAAGCAAATGTCTTGCCTTAGGTATCTCAAACTCACTTTGACCTAAGATCCTTTATTCTTTCCCCTTCCTATAGACAGTACCTTCAAGATGACCAATTGTGTTTCTATTCCAGTCATCACTGGGGATAGAGTAATTTTAAATACACTCAAGGTGTTATAAGTTCTATGTTTACTGTACATAGAGAGTTTATATCCTTGGCACCAAGACATAGAGATGGTCTGAATTAACCTAGAGGCTCATGCTAATGGGCAGATGCTGTATGTCACAAAATACAAAGATCCACAAGAAGAAAATCAGAACCCGAAGGCCAACACCTCCAAATTGGGCATAACATTTGTATTTGGAGGCTCAATCCTACTATTTTTCCATTAAGACTCTACCCATGTGGGTTGCTATGGTAACGGGGGGAGGTGAGCTGCACTGGAGATAATTATATAAAGAGGAGTAAAGACATAACCCATACAGTGGCTTACCATAATATGCTCTTTAATCCTACACAAATTCAAATATATGTTGCTCGGTAAGAAATAATTTAAATAATAGGGCAATTCAGTCCACATTTTACTCAGTAAGTATATGGCCTAGAGTGAGTGGAAGCTGAAATATAATGCATTAATATACTCTCCTTTAGCCAATCTCAGTTCATTTGTGCTGAAAAATAAAATTGTCCCTATGACCAATTTTATTTGGTGTTCATAAACAATATTTATTATACCCAAATTTTGGCTTGCATACTAACTACAGAAGGTAACCTGCATGTAAAATGCAAATTCGCTATTTAAATATTGACTAAAATTTTCTTCTCAGAGAAAATGTGAGAAGTTCAATTGTCCTTTTGTGTGATGCCAGATATTCATGAGGTTAGCAATGAAGATGCAATGAGCCACAATCTTCTCTTTCTTCTCTATGTTCCTTTAATTTTACCTGGTTCCAGAAAAAGTTTAGATGTACCCCAAAACCAGACATCTATTAAAAATCATCCTTTACGTAACACATACAAACCAATAAGTTACTAGCATAACATATTGCTAGTTATGCACTATGTTCAGGACCTTATGTGTTGGGACTATACAATTGGATGGTGGACCATAAATCTTCTGAGGTGCCAAAAGAATTAAGTCATAGGCCAGGCACAATGGCTCATGCCTATAATCCCAGTACTTTGAGAGGCTCAGGTGGGAGGACTGCTTGAAGCCAGGAGTATGAGACCAGCCTGGGCAACAAAGCAAGACCCCATCTCTACAAAAAATAAAAATATTAGCCAGCACAATGTCAGGTACCTGCAGTCCCAGCTACTAGGGAGGCAAAGGTGGGAGGATTGCTTGAGCATGGGAGCTTGAGGTTGCAGCGAGCTATAATTGTGCCACTACACCCCAGCCTGGGTGACAGAATGAGACTTTGTGTCTGAAAAAAAAAAAAAAAAAAATTAGAGACAAGGTCTTGTGTAGACATTTGAATTCTTGCTCAAACATTTGATTTTTTTTCCTTCAGAAGACTGTGGGCTTCTTAATGTCAGGGACTATGTCTTGTTTAGTGGTATGTAATTCCCAGGTATATAATTCCCAGTGCCTGGAACAATACAGATGCTCAGTGTTTAATGAACAAATGAACAAAATTGAAGAATTAAAATTGAAGAAGACAGAATTTTGTTGAGGGTTTCCCAATAAATGAAAAATCAAAGTTGTTCCCAATGCAGCAAGTATAAATAATCCTGCATCTATTCTCACTAACTACAGGTAGTATGTTAATAGCATGTGTGTAGAGGAGTGACTATGTTTGCATACATGTGCCAATAATAATTGAAACCTATTGATTAGTAAACTTCTTTCAGTGTTGAATATTGTGTCCTAAGCTGATGTTTGTCTTAAACTTCCTTTGGACCTCATGTTGCCAAAATCATTTTTTTAATTTAACAGTATTTTCTGACCATACACCCGGACCTTAACATGCACTTGATTGCGACAGCCCGATGTTACTATTTCGTAATGACATTGATTTTGACCCCTCATGATAAAACTTTTTCAAAAAAGACTTTATTTTTTTAGAGCACTTTTGGGTTCACAGCAAAATTAGAAGGACAGTACAGAGATTTCTCATCTACCACCTACACATGTGCTCTTAGCTTCCTGCATTATCAACATCCCTCACCAGAGTAGTACGTGTGTACAACTGATGAGCCTACACAGACACATCATACATGATCTCCCAAAGTCCACAGTTTACATTAGGGTTCATGTTTTGTTTTTTTTTTTTTTTTTTTTTTTTTTTGAGACAGAGTCTCACTCTGTCGCCCAGGCTGGAGTGCAATGGCGTAATCTCGGCTCACTGCAACCTCTACCTCCCAGGTTCAAGCAATGCTCCTGCCTCAGCCTCCTGAGTAGCTGGGACTACAGGAGGCAGGGTTCACTCTTGGTATTATACATTCTAAAGGTTTGGAAAAATGTCTAATATAATGGCATGTATCCAACATTAAAGGATCATACAGAATATTTTCACTGTCCTAAAAATCCTCCAAGTTCCACCTATTCAGCCCTAACTTACCCCAATCGATGATAAAACCTTTTCATACACATGTTCCCTCTCTCCAGAAAACTTCACCAAGGACAGAACTCTGGGCACTAGGTTTTCCACAAAACATGAGTTTAATGAGGTGGCAACAGACATGGCCTGGGACTGTATAAGGCAGTGCAGCCTAGTGTCTAAGAGTGCAGCTGGGAGACAAACCACTCAGGCTCTTATCTTGGCTCATCTTTTAGTGCTGTTTTACCATGGGTAATTTGCTTAACCTCTGTGAGCCTCATTTTCCTTGTGTATAAAATGGGGACAATAGGAACAATTACCTCAAAAAGTGTGAGAATTAAGTGAGATCATCCATGTAAAACATTTTCAATAGTGCTTTGTACATGGTATCCCTATTATGCCAAGGGCTATCATAAGTGCTTTGCTTATATTAATTTGAGTAAACACTACAATTAATACATGTTGTATGTAATAAATCTTAGTTATTAGCTATTGTTATTAGGTTTAACTGTAAAAAATTCCCAATATTTCACCATTTTGACCTACACAAACAATTTCACATGGGTTCTAGCTCCTATTCTATGAGTTTAAGATACATAAGTGATTTGGTCAAGTCAATCAGTTCTGTTCAATCAGAACATGGTAAAATGATATAAACTAGTTGCTTGTACATCAAGTCCAAAACATTAATCTATCAGTAATATTATCTTAATATAATAAGCTGGGGATTTGTTGTATTTGTATCTCCTGGCTCAGGACAGAACAGGAAAGCCTATTTGGGGGGAGGGGTCCAAAATTTGGAGAGGACCCTGAATACTCCATACCAGTAGACTTCTGCATTTCACTATCACCCACAATTCACTACCCAGTGGTCCAACTCAAGACTAACTTTGTCCATTATGATAGAGTTGGTGAATGCCTTTAAGTGATTCCAGGGAAATTTTTAAAAGACAGCCATGTTAATTAAATTAAAGTGTCTAAAATCCAAGTTCATAGTCATAGTCATTTTGGGGTCAGCAATAATTTTCCTAGAAGATTCCTGATAAATGTACAAACATGATACCTGAACAACATCATACTTTACCCATTTAATACCTGCTAAATAGGGTTTCAGTTCAGCTAAGAGACTGCCGACGGGTTAGGTGAGAGGATATAGATGCTGTGACGAGGCAAATGGTGGGGAAAGTTAAAATATAAAAAGTAGGGCAAGAGAACAAGAGGATCCTAGATTAAAGACTCAAGATTTTAAAGAACTAAAGGAAGGAGGAGAAAACTAAAAGTAAATGATCCAACCTCACCTGTGCTGGCACCATCTCCTCCTGCTCCCCCAAATCCTCTGTACCCTTTGGATCAGTGATGACACCTTTCACATTTCCAGCCCTACGCCCCCCTGACTATGTGCCTATTCTTTTGCTGGTCTAAAGTCTTTCTCCAACAGATTAGCTCATACTGCCTTTTCTGCCACATGTAAAGTGACTGCTTTCATCTGAGCATCTGCAAAATCAATTTTCGTCGCCCTCCACTTAGAAACGCATTTTTAAATATAGCTCCAGTAGCTGTTGTGCTTAACAACATCAGCGAATTGACTCCAATTTAACTTTTCCAAATAACCATTGATATCTATAAAGATTTTTAGTTTTGCCATAGAAAAAAATTTCCTGAGCTGAATGATTCCTTTTTTAAAAAAAATTAAGAAACAGTATTCTCTGAGCTTTAAACAGTTTTTAAATGAACTAAGAATACTTATCGTGAGTTTTTTTTTTTTAAATGAACTGAACACAAGCATTAACACAGGAACAGCTGGACGCTAATCATTTAGCTGGTGAAAACTATATTACATGGCTAATGGAAACACTAGGGAAGCACAGGGGAAATAAGAACCGTGTGTTGGCAACAGCAACGTGTCTGTAGGCAGCTCCCCATTACCAAGTAGGCTTCCATTACTATAAAGAGTACAGAAGCAAAAGAATTATTATAACATCCTTTCAGCCTCTTGAGAACTTATCATATGGGGCATCTCAGTCCTATGAAGGCCAATAAGAAGTACCTTTGGCATGACTGAGGAATGCATTATTAATATGAGCTCTGTGGGCCTGTTTAGCAGAAAAGTGACCTATGATAACAATACCAATTCCTTACATTTGTAGAACTCTCTATCCATTGTTCACCTTTCATCTTGACAACAACCCTGAGAAACAGGTATTACAAATGAGGTTCAAAGAGATTAAGGAACTTTCCCAAGGTCACATAGACTATCATATAGGACAAATTTAATTCAATATTACTCAATGAATTTTTACTGACTTCCTACCCTGTACTAAGCACTGGGGATACCAAAAAATAAGCCACCACACCTGCTTTCAGGGAGTTCACAGCCTACTGAAGACCACAGATGGGTATTCATTCACTTGAAAACTACATATTGAGAGTCTACTGTGTCCCCACTACAATTGGGGGTGCTAGAAAATAAGGAATAAACAAAACACACCAGGTTCCTGCTGTTGAGGAGTGTGCATTCTAATGGAGCCAGACAGTAGGCAAACAGACAAACAAGACAATTTATTGAGTCCTACCAACATTAAAAACAAGGTGGGATCACAGAGCTGGGAGGGTGCTATCATGGATCAAGGAAGGCCTCTCTGAGGAGATGACATTTTAACCAAGTCTGGTAAAGAATAAAGCCTGGACATTCTGGCAGCAATCTGGTTGGGAGGGAGGGACCAGGAAACTCATCTTGAGGCTGCCTTTGTATAGCAAGCCAACTGTTTTTACTTGAATTTTATGTTCATGTAGAGTGGCTTTGAGGGAAGTTAAGGAGAATATGCAGGTTGGAGAGAGGGCAAATCTTTCTCTTCCCACCATACTCACAGAGCAAGCCACGCTTTGGTGCAGCTTTGATAAAGAAACAAACGAGGTGTGTTTAAGGAAGAAATTTAGGCAAAGTCTAGCAAGCCTGGTACCAAATGAAGGAGTAAGAGGTTACATCATGTAGGTCCTTGCCAGCCGCGATAAAAAGTTTAGATTTAATCTCATTGAAAGGAGAAACCAATGGAAGATTTTTACCTAGAAGTGACATAATCTATTTTATATATTGAAAGGAGAATTCAGGCTACTGCATGGAGAATGAACTGAAAGAAAGCAGGAGTAGAGGCAGGTAGACTGGGTAGGCAGTGAGAGATGAAAGCTTTGGGATATATTTAGGCTGTAGAATCAAAGGACTTGCTGTTAATTAGATGTGTAAGATAAGGACAAGAGAGAAAGCAAGATGATTTCTAGATTTTTGGATTGAGCATCTGGGTCAGTAATAATACTATATCAGGACAGGAAAGACAAAAAAAGGAACAGATTTATTGGTAATGAGAGTGAATCAAGAATTCTGTTAAGGTTTGAAATGTCTATTCGACAAGGTGAAAAAGAATTACAATACAGTGTGATAATTACTGCTGAGGTAGAGGCATATTCTAAACAATGTAATAATACAGAGGAAACAGAGATTAATTCTGTGAGAAGAGTGGCATTTTAAATGACATCAGGGAAGGCTTCACAGAGGAGGTGATGTTTAGCTTGTATATTTAAAAACAATTAAGAAATGGCCAGTGGACAAAAATGGCATTAGAGGCTGAGAGAATGGCATATGTGAAAGGCAGGAGGTACAAAAATACAGTCTGGGCTGAGTTTTGCCCATTGGACCACAGCTGTCTCCTGAAAGTGGCCTGAGGTTTCTAGGCATAGTAAAGCAGGGAGAAAAGTATGAGATAGTCAGTTCATGACCAGTGTTATAAGGGGAGCTTGAGGCTATGAAGATGAACGAGCATTAAATGTAAGCTTTAAAGTCCTAAAGATCCAGTTCCAACTCTGCCACTAAGAAGCTAGGCGAGCCACTTCCCTTCTCTTGGTCTATTTCTCCATTTATAAAATAAGAATATAAACCCAAATTATTTCTAAGGCAACCTTTAGTTCTAGAAATCCATATGACAATGGTTAATAGTCCTCTAGTATAAACCTATAATGTTTATATTTTTATTTATATATACACACACAAACATACATAAATCCTCTACCTTATTTCAAGTAGGATTTGAGGCCACCTTAAAAAAATACATACTATTGTATAATAAAGAATTTGTCTGGTTTTTTTTCCTGGTTCCTAGGAGATAACTTCTAAATCCTTGGAATTTCCTGAGATAGAAGTGTCTTTGTTATTCTTGATAGGTTCCTTGCATAGTACATGACTTATGTTAATGAGATAACTCAGGATGGGTCAAAGAAAGACCAACCAGGAGATTAAAGGGTTGGGGCTTTGAGTTAGGCCAACCTCCAGGAAGGCTGAAGACTGAGTTCAATCATGCGACCAATAATTTAATTAATCATGCCTTTGCAATGAAACTCCAATAAAAACTCTGGATGCCAAGGCTCAGGTAAGCTTCATAGTTGGTGGATAGACCAATGTGTCAAGAGGATGATGGGCCCTGCTTCCAAAAGGAGAGTCTGACATGTAAGAACAATGTCTGCCATGTAAGAATATTTAATACATATTAGCTATTATTATTAGAATAGGCCTCAATCCAGGCCAAAGTCAGCATGTCAAAACATAATTCAATTAATGATTTTTAAATGTAGTCCAGATATGAAGCCATATAATTGTCTATTGCAGCACTGTCCAATAATCATTTCTGCAATGATCATAATGTTCTATATCTGTGATGTCCAATCTGAAAGCTACTAGGCATATATAGATAGCGAGCACTTGAAATCTGGGTATTATATATGAAGAGCTGAAATTTTATTTTATTTTTAATTTCTTTAAGTTAAATAAATAATGAAAGTTCCACATCCAAGACTCTCCCAGCCATCACCCTTTGTGTCTGTTCATTTAGCTAGTCCTAATTGATGGCCTTTATAATAAGACTGTAAGTGTAGCACTTTCCTTAATTTGTGAATCATTCTAGCAAACTTATCAGACCTGAGGAGTTAATAGGAACGCTTGAATTTGTAGCCAGTTGGTCAGAAGTGCAGGTGGTCTGGGGACACCCGAATTTGTGGCTGGCATTTTAATTGCAGGCCATCTTTTAGGGGAGACTGTGCCCTTAACTTGTAGAGTCTGTGCCAACTCCATGTAGTTAGCATCAGAATTGTATTATGACATTATAATAATAATAATAAAATAAACAGCTATAGCCAGGAGCAGCAGGAGTACAAAAATAGTGTCATAAAAGTAACGCAGTTACTCCTCATACCCTGAGAATAATTCCAAAGCAGTTTCATAGGGATTTCAGAAGTAGCATGATGTGGTGGTTATAAACATGGGTTTGAGTCAAACTTACAGGACTTAAATTTCATCTCCACTATTTTACCATCAGGGTGACCACAGGCAAGTCTTAACCTCTCTGAGCTTCCACTCCCTTATGCACAAAATGGAGTTGATTAAAATAATGCCTACTTCATGAAATTAAGAATTAGTCGATTCATAAAAAGTGCTTAAAACAGTATCTGACATGTAAGAATGAATATTCAATAAACATAAGCTATTATTATTGGAGTAGGCTACAGTACAGGCCAATATAAGAATGTCAAAACACAATTCAATGAAAGTAATTTTTAATGCAGGCCAGATATGAAGCTCTACAATTGTCTATTGCAACACTGTCCTATAGACCACTATGATCAAAATATTCTATATCTGTGATGTCCAATCTGGAAGCCACTAGGCTCATATAGATACTTAGCACTTGAAATATGGGTATTGCAACTGAAGAACTGAGTTTTTTTATTTTACTTTGTTTTATTTAGATTTAAATAGCCACATGAGACTAGATACTACCATATATTGGACAACAGAGAATGCAAGTGTATACTAGACAGGCCACATGCCCTTTGGATGCTCTTTCATGAACAATATTTCTTATAATCAAGCTTCTGGCAACAACTGGGCAGGCAAGAGTTCAAGTCCACTTAATTCTAAGTGGCTAGTTAAGGGTGGAATCATGTGCTATGTGCATCTGAGTAAAGAGTAGAATTAACATTTTGTTTTGAAACTCAAGAAGCTTACCCATCAGGCAGGAGCCTGGAGAGAAGTCCACCATCTGCCATGTGGAGATGGGCCAAGATAATATTTACAGATATGGATAAGGCTTTCTTTAGTCTAAACAGTCCAGAGTTTACTATAATTTATAATAATAAGAGACTCAAAAGTTCTACCTACCTTTTCAAGTTGTGGTGAGAATTACAGGAAAAAATGCTTATAATTGCTTGGCACATTGCCTTGCATAGCAAACATTCAATACATTTTAGCTCTCTTGTTATCATCATTAGCAGAATTATTCTATGCTATAAAATATACTGTAATAATTTCAACCTGTAAAACGATGTAAGCACACATTAATACGGTCAATATAGTTCCCATATAATACAGAATTTCGGACAATGTTGTTTACTGATGACCCCCTTCAAGATAAGCTAGAGGTAAAATACAAGCTATAAAAAGTAAAAGAGTTAACACTTCTGTATAGTATTTTTAGTTCTTGAGTAATTAAATGCTAAAGGCTGTCTGCCAAAACTAACGATTTAGGTTTTGAAGTCACTTATTTAAAGTAAAGCAATTAGATCATATGGTCCTTGTCTGTGGAGGCTTTATTTTATTCAAGAAAATAAAACTGTGTCATCACCATTTAGGCAAGTGCTTATCTGTCTGTTCTCTATAGCAAGGAAACATGAATTTGGCTCATTCAGGAATAATAACAAGTCATTAAGATACACATTAAAAAGGAGAATTTGAAACATACCATATTTTGTCTTCCTTGAAGTTATCTAATCTGCCAAGAAACTGTGTCTAATGATGTAGATTCTGGCAGTGATGTTAGGAGACAAGCTACAAGTCCCATATAAGTATCAGTAGCTAGGAGTATACATGTGGGTCATAACCAATTCCTGTACATAAGCCAAGGGAAGATCAATAAAATCAACATTTTCAAGGTTCTCGAAGAACTTATTCACAAACTGTTTACTTATATAATGTTGGTCAACAAGGCAAGACCTGTGCCTAAAGCCTTGATATTCCTCCTATAAAATATTGTCCTAAAAAACCCAGACTTGCCATTCAACATAAAGGAAACTGGCCTACATTTAAATGGGAAAATATAGAGGGAGCAGAAAAGATTTTTTATTATAATCATTCTAGGTATGATTTTAGGTATTTGTTGACTCCCAGGGAGTAGGAATTATGAATAGACAAGGATCTAAACATATTATAGAGAGCAGTGCTGAATATTCCAAAAGCAGGTGACCTTTATCTGTTCTTCATTTAATCAGAGATACTTACTAGGACCCAGACTAAAGTTTTTCATTTCAAGGCAATGGATCATGGTTTTTAAAGTTAAGAGTTTAGTTCAATTTCACTCTTCTTGAACACTAAGAAATAAACTAAGAATCCTATAGCTTTCACCTTCCATACCTTATCTCTGAAAAAAACACCAAAACAGATAGCTTCAAAACATGCTTGTCGCCAACTCTAAATTGCACTAAGATTACAAGGAAACAGTATGGTGGGAAAGAATGGTTGACTTTGGTCCCTTTGGATACCAGAAACTATATATAATAATTTAGATCATGTCAATTGTACAATAGTAAAAAGCACTATATGATTAAATGGTATATCATCAGGAATACTTTAGGCTACATGGAGGAGAAAACATGCCTATGGTGACTTAAATATTAGTAACTTATTTCTTCTCACATAAGGGGAAGTCCAGAACCATGCAGTTGTTAGTTCCGGTTTAGTTAGCTCCAGAGCCTCTGAATTCCCTTGATATTTCCCTCATGGACCCACGTTACCTGTTGCAACTCCAATCATAAGGTCCCATCTCAGCTTAATGAAGGAAGAAAGAAAAGAGGTGGTACTTATTGAGGAGTCCATCTCTAAACCAGAATCCTACAAGTGACCATTCAGACCCAACCATAGACAATTTCCAGGCTTTCCCTGGCAGGCTTAATGGGCGGAAGTTTCCCTCCCTATACCAGACTTGCTACACAGTGAGTGCATTGCAATTTTCTGGAAGGAGTTGCAGTCAAGGACTGAGACATCCTCTCTGAAGCCAGTTATACTAATATGCATATCTCTATTGCCAGCCCTGGCACCTCCATTCAGAGGCCTCCTTATCAGAGGCCTTGGCTGAGGCACTTCCCAGATATCTGCACTGAGGTCTCCTTATCAGGGACCTTGGCTAAAGTACTATTCTACACTCTGACTTAGTACTTTTCTACCCCTAACCCTTTTCCCTCTCCCTGGCCTCCTGGGTCCATAAAAAGGCAGGATTCTTCTGTTCAGGGCTCGTAAGCAATAAAATATTTCCCCATCTGCAATGTATCCATCTCACCCTTTCAAAGTGTTGCTTCATGGGAAAAGTACTAGAGATGAAATACTAGGCAGCCAGTGCCACTTTTTGCTTCTTGCTTGCTGTGTTGCGATAAATCAATAAAGCCTTGTTTGTTACTTTCATTTGGCTCATTGTCCTAATTGGCTACCTCAACACCTGGCATCTTGACAGGATGACAAACCTTACCAGGGACACTACAGTAAGCTTCCATTCTAACCCTACTGGCCTCAACTGAGATACACATGGCCATTCCTAGATGAAACTGTCTACAAAGACAACCATCAGTGACTGACATACTTTGGGAACGAATTCTATAGGGAGAATATAGGCTTAGGAGTTCAGAAAAGAGAGCAGTTTGGCTGAACTATCAGGAGATGGTATCATGTACCTGGAGTGCAGTGGCACGATGGCAGCTCACTGCAGCCTCGACCTCCCCAGGCTCGAGTGATCCTCCCACCTCAGCCTCCCAAGTAGTGGGGACTACAAATGCACATCACCATGCCTAGCTAATTTTTGTGTTTTTTGTACAGACAATGTTTCACCATGTCGCTCAGTCTGGGCTCACCTCAGCCTCCCAAAGTGCTGGGATTACAGATGTGAGTCAGTGCACCCAGCAAGAAGATGGTTTCATAGAAAGATTAAACTTAAACCAGCTCTAAAAGATAGATAAGGTTTAGAGATGAGAGGGCATGACAGATGGAATAAATAGTCTAAGGAAAGGTTTTGAGGAAAGAATAAACTTCTGAGACAGAGAAGAAATTACCCTACTTCTCTGGAGAAGAACAGGAGAAAGAATGTTTTGATTAAGGAAATAGAATACAGTTAGTCCCCCAAGGAATAGCGAAGGATGCTACTCTTATAGAATAATCTTTAGCAAGTCTACTCTGACAAGTAAACTAGGAAATGCCTATAAAAGACACTCTATTATCTATCCAAATATGTCAGCAAACATTTATGCCAAACGAGTAACCTTAATACATGCAGATTACACTCTTCAGAAAAACCAAGTGAAACACGCCTTGTGCAATACAATGAAGAAAGCACCATTCTGCCACTATCTCTGCTTCAACTCCCACTGTGATCCACGGGCTATCCATTCATGGAATCAAAGCAGCATATGGCTCTGAAAATATCAGCCTCGGATCTTACAATGAACAGGGTAATCTTTAAATTAAAATATCAAATCAAAAATGTTCCCGAATAACAATGAGCTTAAGTTGATGGTTTTTTGTTCTTTGCTTTAGGCTTTTTTTTTTTTTTTTCGGAAAGAGAGATTCTTATTGGTCAAATGAAAAATGTATTCGATAATTGCAATAGATAAAATCAAAGCAATATTTTCTCTATATTCCCTAAGATGTATGTTTCTCTCCTATTCTTTATTCATTAGCAGTGAAGGTATAAAGAAAGAGTGGATATAAAACCAGTGACTGGGGTTCTTTCATGTCTCTTGTTATACCTCCTATGGAGTAACATGCAGTTAGACACCAAAAAGCTAAAGGGCCAAGATCTCTCCTGCCATGTCTAAGTGTGTGACACCAGAAGGAAATGGGAACTGCGAGATCATTCTGAAGGAAGTCATCTCTTGATTTACTAAAAGCTCCCTTACAAGATGGTACCCAACAGTCTTAGTTTGAAAGCAGATACTTCTTCCTCCCAGCTCCCCACTTGACAAATAGATATTCCTGCTTATTAATCTACCTAAGTGACTGTTCCTGAAAATTAAAATGTGGTATTCTTTCATTATGCAACTATCCTGGAAATGGAAGGAAATAACAAATTGTAAACCCACAACTGTAGCCTCCTAAAAGTGAAAAGACTGACGATGGCCCAACAAAAAGAAGACATTTTAATTAATATGCCTTCCTGTGGCTTTGCCTTTCTTCTTGTGTGCTCAGCTGGAGTAATTAGAGGAAGATCTGAGGGGAGCCTACCCCAGAAGCCTCACTCAACCCTCTCCCGCTGAGTCTCACTCTTGGTTGGCAACTGTCTCCACTGAAGAAGAGACTCAGCATGTGCTGTAATGTACATCTGCTCTGGGGAATAATCCCTTCCAAGAACCACCAGGAAGTATTCTGTCCAAAAAGAAGAAAAAAAAAAAAAAGTCTACTCACTTTAAAAAGAAGAAAAAGAAATAATCATTGAAGAAAGATACCCTTCCAAGCTATTATTTCTCTGAAATGCTTCCTCTTCCAAAATTTTTTCTAATTTAACAACTTTTTAAAGTGCAATTTACAATACCATAAAATTCACCCACTTGAAGTATACAGATCAAATGAGTTTAGGTAAATGTATGCAGTTGTGCAGCCATCACCACAATAAAGCTTTAGAATATTTCTATCACTCAGAAAGTTCCCTTGTATTCAGCTGCCTTTAATCCTTGTTCCTACTCACAGCTCTACAGAAACTTGTGATCTTCTGTCTCTACAGTTTCATCTTTTCCAGAAATTTCATATAAATGGAATCATACAATATGTATTCTTTTGTGTATTGCTTCTTTCACTTTTGAAGTTCATTCATGTTGTTACATGTATAAGTAGTTTGCCCCTTCTTATTGCTGAATGGTATTCCATTGCACAGACAGACCACATTTTAGTTGCCTATTCCCCAGCTGAAGGACATTTACATTGTTTCCAACTTTGAGGTATTATAAGATGAACATTCAGATACAAATCTTTCTGTGCACATAAGATTTCATTCCTCTTGGGCAAATATATAGGAAAGACATTTCTGGGTTGTATGGTAATTACATGTTCAACTTTTTAGGAAACTGGCGGGTAATTTTTCAAAGTGGCTGTATCATTTTCCATTTCCATCAGCAATGTGTGAGGGATCCAGTTTCTTCAAAAATCTAAATAACACATAGCATTCTGTCTTTCTTGATTACATATATTTTAATAAGTATGTAGTGATATCTCCCCGGTATTTCAATTCTCATTTCCCTAATGACTAACAATGTTGAACATCGTTTCATGTGCTTATTTACTATTTATTGATCTTTTCTGGTAAAGTGTCTAGTCAAGTTTTTGCCCATTTTTAATTGGATTATGAATCTTCAGGTTACTTAATTGTAAGAGGTCTTTTCATACCTCGACACAAGTCCTTTATCAAATATATAATTTTCAAGTATTTGCATCCATTGCTTTTTGCTTATTTTTTTTTCCATTTTCTTAATGTCATCTTTTGTAGAGCAGAAGTTTTCATTTATCTTTTATTGTTCATGTGTTTTGCATCCTATCTAAAAGTCACAACATAAAGGTTCATGTGTTTTGTGCCTAGCCCAAGGTCACAAATTTTTTTCTCTTATCTTTAATTCTGGAACTGTTAAACTTTGAGCTCTTACATTTAGATCTATGATCCGTTTTGAGTCGTATTTTGTGTACAGTGTGAGGTAAGCATCAAGAATTTTTCTTTTTTTCATACGGCTACTGTGATGGTTAATTTTAGGTGTCAACTTGACTGGATTAAGGGATACTTAGATAGCTGGTGAAGCAATATTTCTGGGTTTGTCTGTGATAGTGTTTCCAGAGGAGACTGGTGTGTGAGTCAGTGAATTCAGTGGGCAAAAATCTGCCTTCAATGTGGGCTGGGCACTCCCCACTCCACTGGGAGCCCAGATAAAAAGGCAGAGGAAAGATGAATTTTCTCTCTCTCCGGGAGCTGCGACACCCTTCTCCTTCCCTTGATCATCAGAACTCCAGGTTTTCCAGCCTTTGAACCATGGAACTTGCACCAGCAGCTCCCTGGGTTCTAAGGCTTTCAGGTTCAAACTTAGAATTACACCATGAGCTTCTCTAGTTCTGAGACCTCTGGACTTGGACCAAGCCATGCTACTGCTTTCCTTGATTCCCTAGCATGCAGATGGCCTATCATGGGAGTTCTCAGCCTCAATAATTACATGAGCCAATTTCCTTTATGAATCTCCTCTTTTGTACCAATCTATCTGTCTATCAATACTATTGATTCTCTCTGGAGAACCCTGACTAATGCAGATACCAAATTGTCCTAGCATGTTTTTCTGCTGAATTATCTTTCAACTTTGTCAAAAATCAAGTGGCCATAAATGTGCGGATTCATTTCTAGACTATCCTGTTCCATTGAGCTATAATTCATATTAGCTAATACAACATTGTCTTACTATAACTTTATAGTAAAGTTTTGAAAACTAGGTAGCATAAACCCTCCAACTTTGTTCTTTATAATTTTTTATAGGTACCTAGTAAATGTATATATTTATGAGGTACATGAGATATATTGATACAGGTATACACTGTATAATAATCACATCAGAGTAAATGGGTTATCCATCACCTCATGCATTTATCATTCCTTTGCATTACAAACATTCCAATTTTACTCCCTCACTTATTCTAAAATGTACAACAAACTGCTGACTATAGTCACCCTGTTGTGCTATCAAATACTAGATCTTATTTATCCTATATATTTTTGTACTCATTAACCATCGCCACTTCCACCCCCGACCCACTACCCTTCCCAGTTTCTGGTAACCATCATTCTACTATTCTCTATCTCTATGAGTTCAACTGCTTTGATTTTTAGCTCCCACAAATAAGTGAGAATATGTGAAGTTTGTCTCTCCATGTCTGGCTTATGTCACTTGACATTATGTCCTCTACTTCCACCCATGTTGTTGTAAATGACAGGATTTCATTCTTTTTTATGGCTGAATAGTACTCCATTGTATATATGAATCACATTTTCTTTATCCATTCATTGGTTGATGGAAACAGGTTGATTGCAAATATTGACAATTGTGAATAGTGCTGCAATAAACATGGGAGTGTAGATACTGCTTCAATATACTGATTTCCTTTCTTTTGGGCAAATACGTAGGAGCAAGATTGCTGGATCATGTGGTAGTTCTATTTTTAGTTTTTTGAGCAACTTCCATACTGTTTTTCACAGTGACTGTACTAATTTACATTCCAACCAACAGTACGAGGGTTCCCTTTTCTCCATATCCTTGCTATGTCTTTTGGAGGAAAGCCATTTTAACTGGAGTAAGACAATATCCCATTGTAGTTTTAATTTGCACTTCTCTGGTGTTAAGCACCTTTTCAAGTATCTGTTTGCCATTTGTATGTCTTCTTTGAGCAATGTCTATTCAGATCTTCTGCCCATTTTTTAATCCAATTATTAGATTTTTTTCCTATTGGCTTGTTTCAGCTCCTCACATATTCTGGTTATTACTTGCTTGTCAGATGGATAATTTGGAAATATACTCTCCCATTCTGTGGGTTGTCTCTTCACACTGTTGATTGTTTCCTTTGCCCTACAGAAGTTTTTTAACTTGATATGATCTTCTTTGTCCATTTTTGCTTTGGTTCCCTGTGCTTGCAGGATATTACCAAAGAAATCTTCTCCCAGACCAACGTCCTGGACAGTTTTCCCAATTTTCTCTTTTCATTGTTTCATAGTTTGAAGTCTTAGACTTAAATCTTTAATCTATTTTGATTTGATTTTACAACAGATAGGGGTCTAGTTTCATTTTTCTGCATATGGATATCCAGTTTTCCCAATGCCATTTATTGAAGAAACTGTCCTTTCCTCACTGTATGTTCTTGGTACCTTTGTCAAAATGAGTTCATTGTAGATGTTTACGGTTGTATTTATGAGTTCTCTGCCCTGTTCCATTGGTCTATGTGTCTGTTTTTATGCCAGTACTATGTTGTTTTGATTACTATAGCTCTGTAGTATAATTTGAACTCAGGTAATGTGATTCCTCCAGTTTTGTTCCTTTTGTTCCAAATGGCTTTGGCTATTTTGGGTCTTTTGTGGTTCTATATGAATTTTATGATTCCTTTTTCTATTTCTGTGAAGAATGTCATTGGTACTTTGATAGACACTGCATTGAATCTGTAGATTGCTTTGGATAGTATGGATGTTTTAACAATATTGACTCTTCCAGTCCATGAACTTTTACTGTAACCCATTGGTTTTGGTACGTTGTGTTTCCATTTTCATTTGTTTTAATGAATTTTTCAATTTCCTTCTTCATTTCTTCATTGGCCCACTGGTCATTCAGGAGCACATTGTTTAATTTCCATGTGTTTGTATAGTTTCCAAAGTTCCTCTTGCTATTGATTTCTAGTTTTATTCCATTGTGGTCAGAGAAGATACTTGATATTATTTCCATTTTTTTTAATGTTTTAAGACTTATTTTGGGGGCTAACATATTCTCTAATCTTGAGAATTATCCATGTACTGAGGAGAAGAATGTACTGAGAAGCAGCAGCAGCCACCGGATGAAATGTTCTGTAAATGTCAAATATCAAATAGACCATTTGGTCTATAATGCCAATTAAGTGTGATGGTTCTTTGTTGGTTTTCTGTCTAAAGGTCTGTCCAATGCCAAAAGTGGAGTATTGATGTCCCCAACTATTGTTGTATTGAGGTCTACCTTTCTCTTTAGCTCTAATAATATTTGCTTTATATATTCGGGTGCTGCAGGGTTGGATAATATATATTTATAATTATTATATCTTCTTGCAGAATTCACTTCCTTATCATTATACAATGACTTTGTCTCTTTTTATGTTTTTTTACCTTTACATCCATTTTATGTAAAATAAATATAGCTACTCCTGCTCTTTCTTGGTTTTCATTTGCATGGAATAGATTTTTCCATCCCTTTATTTTCAGCCTTCATGTGTCTTTATATAAGTGAAGTGTGTTTCTTGTAGGCAACAGATTATTGGTCTTGTTTTTTAAATGCATTCAGCCATGCAATGTCTTTTAATTGAAAAGTTTAGTCTATTTACATTCAATGTTACTATTGATAAGTAAGGACTTTCTCCTGTCATGTTGTTATTTGTTTTCTGGTTGTTTTGTGGTCTTCTCTTCCTTCCTTCCTTTCTTCCTGTCTTCCCTTGTGTGGAAGGGTCATACATTTTAATTTCTCTTTTCATTTTTAGTATATCTGTTGTAGATTTTTTTATTTGAGGTTACCATGAGGCTTGAAAATAACATCTTATAACTCATTATTTTAAATTGATGACAACTTAACATTGATTACAAAAACTAACAATCAAAGACAAGACTAAACAAGTTCTATAATTTAATTTCAAGCCCCTGCTTTTTAACTTTTTGATATTTGTATCTTATCATACTTTTGATGTCTTAAAAAGTTGTTGTAGTTATTATTTCTGATAGTTCCATCCTTTAGTCTTTTTTTTTTATTATTATACTTTAAGTTCTAGGGTACATGTGCATAACGTGCAGGTTTGTTACATACGTATACATGTGCCATGTTGGTGCGCTGCACCCATCAACTCGTCAGCACCCATCAATTCATCATTTATATCAGGTATAACTCCCCAATGCAATCCCTCCCCACTCCCCCCTCCCCATGATAGGCCCCACTGTGTGATGTTCCCCTTCCTGAGTCCAAGTGAGCTCATTGTTCAGTTCCCACCTATGAGTGAGAACATGCAGTGTTTGGTTCTCTCTTCTTGTGATAGTTTGCTAAGAATGATGGTTTCCAGCTGCATCCATGTCCCTACAAAGGATGCAAACTCATCCTTTTTTATGGCTGCATAGTATTCCATGGTGTATATGTGCCACATTTTCTTAATCCAGTCTGTCACTGATGGACATTTGGGTTGATTCCAAGTCTTTGCTATTGTGAATAGTGCCGCAATAAACATACGTGTGCATGTGTCTTTGTAGTAGCATAATTTATAATCCTTTGGGTATATACCCAGTAGTGGGATGGCTGGGTCATATGGTACATCTAGTTCTAGATCCTTGAGGAATTGCCATACTGTTTTCCATAATGGTTGAACTAGTTTACAATCCCACCAACAGTGTAAAAGTGTTCCTATTTCTCCACATCCTCTCCAACACCTGTTGTTTCCTGATTTTTTAATGATTGCCATTCTAACTGGTGTGAGATGGTATCTCATTGTGGTTTTGATTTGCATTTCTCTGATGGCCAGTGATGATGAGCATTTTTTCATGTGTCTGTTGGCTGTATGAATGTCTTCTTTTGAGAAATGTCTGTTCATATCCTTTCCCCACTTTTTGATGGGGTTGTTTGTTTTTTTCTTGTATATTTGTTTGAGTTCTTTGTAGATTCTGGAAATTAGCCCTTTGTCAGATGAGTAGATTGTAAAAATTTTCTCCCATTCTGTAGGTTGCCTGTTCACTCTGATGGTAGTTTCTTTTGCTGTGCAGAAGCTCTTTAGTTTAATTAGATCCCATTTGTCAATTTTTAGTCTTACTACTCAAGTAGTTTATATACCACAATTACAGTGCTGTAATAGTCTGTATTTATCTGTATGCTTACTATTACCCATGAGTTTTGTGCCTTCAGATGATTTCCTAGTGCTCATTAATGGCCTTTTCTTTCAGACTGAAGAATTCCTTTTAACATTTCTTGTAGGACAGGTCTGGTGTTGACAAAACTTCTTGGCTTTTGTTCACCTGGCAAAGTCTTTATTTCTCCTTCATGTTTGAAGGATATTCAAATACATACAATGTTCTAGGATAAATTTTTTATCTTTAGCACTTTAAATATGTTATGCTACTGTCTCCTGGTCTACAAAATTGCCACTGAGAAGTCTGCTGCCAGACATATTGGAGCTCCTTTATATGTTATTTGTTTGTTTTCTCTTGCTGCTTTTAGGACCCATTCTTTATCCTTAACCTTTGGGAGTCTTATTATTAAATGTCTTCAGGTAGTCTTATTTGGGTTAAATCTGCTTGGTGTTCTATAATCTTCTTGTGCTTGAATATCTCTGTCTAGGTTTGGAAAGTTATTTGTTATTATCTCTTTGAATAAATTTTATGGTCCAGTCTTTCTCTCTACTTCCTCTTTAAGGCCAATAACTCTTAGATTTGCCCTTCTGAGGCTCTTTTCTTGATCTTATAGGCATGCCTCATTCCTTTTTTTTTCTTTTGTTTCCTCTGCTTCTGTATTTTCAGAGAGCCTGTCTTCAAGCTCACTAATTCTTTCTTCTGCTTGATCCATTCAGCTGTTAAGACACACTAATGCATCTTTTTCAGTTTGTCAACTGACTTTTTCAGCTCCAGGATCTCTGCTTGATTTTTTTTTTTTTATTATTTCAATTACTTTGTTAAGTTTATCTTATAAAATTCAGAATTCCTTCTCTGTGTTTTCTTGAATTTTGTTGAGCTTCCTCAAAACAGCTATTTTGAATTCTCTGAAAGGTCACATACCTCTGTCACACGAGGATTGGTCATTTGGTGAGGTTATGTTTCCTTGATGGTCCTGGTGCTTGCAGGCAGCAGGAATATGCTTGCATGCATATTCAATGATGTCTGTGCATTAAAGAGCTAGGGATTTATTCTATTCTTCACACCCTGGGCTTCTTTGCACCCATCCTTCTTAAGAAAGTTTTCTAAGTATTCAAAGGGCATTGAGTGTTGTGATTTAAGTCTTTGATGACTGCAGCCATATCTGCTTTGGGGTCAACCCAAGTCCAGTAACACTGTGACTCTTGCCAACTCATAAAGGTACTGCTTTGGTGGTCTTGGGCAAGATCTGGGAGAATTCCCTAGATTACCAGGCAGAGTCTCTCGTTCTCTTCTCTTACTTTCTCCCACAGAGTCTCTCTCTTCATGCTGAGCTGCCTGGAGTTGGGGGAAAGGTGATGCAAGCATCCCTGTGGCCACTACCACTGGGGCTGTGCTGGGACACATCTGAAGCCACCATGGTCCTGGGTCCTGCCCAAGGCCCATGTTAACTAGTGCCTGGCTATCATTAATGTTTATTCAAGGCCCAAAGACTTTTTAGTCAGCAGGTGATGAATCTTGCAAGGACTGAGTGTTTCCCTTCAGGGCAGCAAGTTTCCTACTGGTTCAGGGTGGGTCTAGAACTGTCATCTAGGAACGAGGGCCTGAAATGAGGGCTTCAGGACTGTTTGGTGCTTTATTTACTACGGCTAGGCTGGTATCCAAGTTACAGGACAAAGTCCTCTTTCCTCAGTCCTCTTTCCTCTCACTTCTCCTTTCCTCAAGCAGAAGAAGTCTCTCCAGGAGCTGCGAGCTGTGTTGCCTGGACTTGGGGAAGAGTGACACAAGCCCTCCTTTGGCTGCCCCGGCTGTATCTCACTGACTCATGTGTACCCCAAGTCCACTGGTTCCAAGCCTAGCAAAGCACCAGAACTTGCTCAGGAATCACTCTCTTTGTGGCCTAGACAGACTTTCAAATTTATTTAGTACCCTAGAGCACTTTAGCTGAAGGATTCCCCTCCAGTGAGGGCTGGTCTAAATACTGCCTCTGCGGGTACCAGGTGAATTCTGCCCTTCACTGTTACTGGGCAGCACTGAGTTCCAATGAAAAGTTCAACAGTCACTGTGTTCTCCCCCTCCCAAACACAGATTCTTTCTCTATGTCATGTGGCACTGCCAGAAGATGGGGCAAGGGTGTTGGAGGCAATTCAAAACTGTCTTTCCTACCTCTTCAGTGCCTCTTTCCTTGAAATGATGTTAAAATCAGGTACTATGATCACTCAACTGATTCTTTGGTTCTCATGGAGGTGCTTTGTTTTGTCAACAGTTGTTCAGTTTGGTGACTGAACAACTATTGTGGGGGAATAATTACTGGAGGGTTCCATTCAGTTATCTTGCTCCACCTCCCCCATTCTTTTTTTTAAATTTTGTTTATTCTAGGTACTCTGCATTTCCACTTAAATTTAGGAACTAGTTGTCAATTTCTATAAAAAGCCTGCTGGAATTTTGATAATGATTATGTTGAATTCATAAATCAATTTGAAGAGAATTGTCATTTTAACTAAACTAAGTCTTCTAATCCATAAACATAGTATATATTTCCACTTATTTATGTCTCATTAATTTCTCTTAGCAACGTTTTATAGTTTTTGTTATACAGTTCTTGTATTTTTAAAAACTTATTCCTATATATTTGACTCTTTTTACTTTCATAGTAAAGTAAATGATATTATAGTAATCATAGTAAATGATATTATCTTAATTTTATTTTTAGATTGTTGATTGCTAATAAACAGAAATACAATTGATTTTTGTATATTGATCTTGTACCTTATGATGTTGCTAAACTTGCCTATTAAGGCAGATTCCTTAAGATTTCCTACATACAAATCATATCATCCATGAATAAAGACAATTTTACTTCTTATCTTTCAATATGCATATCTTTAATTTCTTATTCTTACCTCATTGCACTGCCTCAAATGTCCAGTGCAATGTTAAATAAAAGTGGTGAGAAGAGATATCTTTGTATCCTTTCAAATATTAGGGTGAGAAAGCATTCAGGCTTTTAATATTAACCATGAAATTATCTGCAGCTCTTTATAGGTTGAAGAAATGTTTATTTCTAGTTTGTTGAAAATTTGTACTATGAATATATGTTGGATATTTTCTAATGTTTTTATTGAGATAATTATATGGACTCTGTCCTTTATTCTATTGACATGATGTATTACACTAATTGATTTTGGGTTAATAAGTTAACCTTGCCATGTAAGGATCTCAAGAGTCACCACTCCATCCAAACAACAAATAAAAAACTAAACAAACTGAAAAATCAATAACTATTCTTAAATTCATCAAAGAAGTGACGTAGCAGGGCAAACCTCTGCCCCCAAAATCATAGCAACAGACAAGGAGATACAGAGTACCACAACTTACTACAGCAGAAACTCACAAGAAGAAACCTATGCAGAACCAGTGCCCAGATAGGAAAACTTGAAATGTAATTGACAATTGCTGGAGGCTCAGTGTGAACAAGTCTCAAAGTTAAAAACTCCAGGGAGAACGAGTCATAGGAGGGCCCCCATGTTTTTATGAGTTCCACCTGCAGGAGCTCTACAAAACTCTCACGGTGAAGATCTAGGAAAATCTTCTCATGCTTCTGGCAGGGGTTGGGGAAAAGCAAGCATTCTGAAGTATGCCAGATCACTGTCTTCTTCTTAATAAGGAATACCCTAAAGAGAAACAATTTTATTATAGCCTAAACTGCTGGGGTCTTACCAGAGACTACCTCAGAAAAAGGAAATACCCAACTCCAGCCAATTCTAGCCTTCCATAAGGGGAAAAGAAATACCCAACTCCAGCCCCCTCTAGCCATCGTGTCCTACCTAAAGGGTAAGGAGAGGACTAAGAAGTATTTGCAACTGTCACAGTCCAGGGACACAGTCTCATAAAAAGACTGAAACCTACTCATAGGACTAATGCTTTCCCTCCCTGCAAACCTTACTGCTGGTTTACCAAAGGCCTATTTACTACAGTTCCTTTTACCCAGTATATCACGTCAACCTTTCTACAAAAAATGTATAGGACATTCTAGAAGGCAAAAAAAAAGAAAAACCTCATGAGGAGACAAAACAAGCGTCATAACCAGAGATAGATATGGTAGAAATGTTAAAATTATCAGACTAGGATTTTTTTGACTGCAATTAATATGCTAAGGTTAATGGCAGAAAAGATGAGTAACACAAGGAGAGAGATAAAAATTCTAAGAAAGAACCAAAAGACATGCCAGAGATCAAAAACAGTGTAGTAGAAATGAAGAATGTCTTTAATGGGCTCATTAGTAGACCAGATGAGACTAAGGAAAGAATCCCCGAGCTTGAGTATGTGACAATAGAAACTTTCCAAACTGAAAAGAAAAAAGACTAACATAAAATCCAAGAACTGCTGGACAACAACCACAGAGGTAACATATGCACAATAGGAATATCACAAAGAGAAGAAAGGGACCTGTTGCTAGACCCAGATTGTTAATATTTTGTTAAAGATTTTTGCATCTGTGTCCATGAAGGATATTGGTCTATAGTTTTCTTGTGATGTCTTTGTCAGCTTTGTCAGGCTTCATTAAAATGAGTTGGGAAGAAGTTCTCTCCTATCTGTTTTCTGAAAAAGTTTGTGTAGAATCAGTATGATTTCTTCCTTAAATACTTCACAAGATTCTCCAGTTAAAACATCTAGACCTGGCCACTTTATGGGATATTATCCTTTTAATGACTCAATTCAATAAATTTTTATTGGGTACCTATTATATATGCACCTCTGCAGTTGACTTTAAGGACATACAGTTTCCAATATGTATAAATTTTACACTCTACTATAAAGATTTTTAAAATCACACATACAAAAATCAACCAGGCTGTAATATGAAGTACTTTCTAATGATGTGCAAACATCATGAAGAACAAAACACTAACTGAAACTTTATTCAAATTCAATTTCTGTCATTACCTGGTAGTTGAACCTTAATCACTTAAACATCCTAAGTTGCAGTCTCCTCATTGTAAAATAATAGAGCTAGATGAGAATACTTCTAAGATCCTTCCAGTGTTTAAATTACTTAATCTATAAGGAAAGTTTAAAAATAAACTTTATCAAAAATGACAATCTAAGAAAAATGTTTATAATTCAAAGCACAGACAAAATATTATTCCAAATTTATTAGAAGATCTTAGAGATCAAGAAGAAAAAACCAACAACGTAACAGAAAAATAACATTCAGAAAAAGAAACACCAAATGATCCTTAAACACATGAAAATTACTGAACATCAAAATCAACTATATGCTAACAAGTAACTGGAAAACATAATTTTAGAACGATAATCATTTAAATTGCAATAAAAGACATCAAATACTTGGGAATACATTTATCAAACTTTGTACAAGATCTCTACACTAAAAACTACCACGCATTGCTGAGAGAAATTAAAGAAGGCCAAAATAAATATTCATGGATTTTAAAATTTAGAAAAAAAAATTTTTTTTGAGACAGAGTCTCACTCTGTCACCCAGGCTGGAGTGCAGTGGCATGATCTTGGCTCACTGTAACCTCCACCTCCTGGGTTCAAGCAATTCTCCTGCCTCAGCCTCCCAAGTAACTGGGATTACAGGTGTGCTCCATCTCACCCGGCTAATGTTTGTATTTTTAGTAGAAACAGGGTTCCACCATGTTGGCCAGGCTGGTCTTGAACTCCTGACCTCAAATGATCTCCCCGCCTCGGCCTCCCAAAGTGCTGGAATTACAGATGAGAGCCACTGTGCCCAGGCAAAACTTAGAAATATTAAAATGTCAATTCTCCTCAAAATGTATCCATAAATTCAATGCAATCCAAAAAAAACAAATTCCAGCAGATATTTTCTACATTTACTGGAAAATGTGCATGAAAACACAGATGACCTAGAAAAGCCAATACAATCTTGAAAAAGAACAAAACTCGAGGATTTACACAACCAAATGTCAATACTTAGAAAAAAGCTACAACAACTAAGGCAATGTGGTATATACACCAATGGAACAGAATAGAGCCCAGAAATAGACCCACACATATTATCACCAATTTACATACCACTGAAGTTCAAAGGGGAAAGCACCCCATAAATGGTGCTGGATCATTGGAAAACTAAATGGAGAAAGAGCAACCTTGACTCTTAAATTCCACAATGCACAAAGATTATTTTTTTTAACTTTTAAGTTCAGGGGTATACGTGCAGGTTTGTTACACAGGTAAACTGGTAACATGGGCATTTATTGTACAGATTACTTCATCACCCAGTGTGATGGTTAACACTGAGTGTCAACTGGATTGGTTTGAAGGACGCAAAGTATTGATCCTGGGTGTGTCTGTGAGGGTGTTCCCAAAGGAGATTAACATTTGAGTCTGTGGGCTGGGAAAGGCAGACCCACCCTTGATCTGGGTGGGCACCACCTAATCAGCTGCCAGTACAGCCAGGCAGAAAAACATAAAAAGGCTAGACTGGCTTAGCCTCCCAGCATACATCTTTCTCCCATGATGGATGCTTCCTGCCCTCAAACATCAACTCCAGGTTCTTCAGCTTTGGGACTCAGACTGGCTTCCTTGCTCCTCAGCTTGCAGATAGCCTGTTGCAGGACCTTGTGATCATGTGAGTTAATACTCCTTAATAAACTCCCGTTGATATATATATATATATATATATATATATATTCTATTAGTTTTGTTTCTCTAGAGAACCCTGACTAATACACACAGGTATTAAGCCTAGCACCCATTAGCTATTTTTCCTGATCCTCTCCTTCCTCTACCCTCCACCCTCCAATGAGCCCCAGTATGTGTTGTTCCCCTCTCTGTGTCCACGTGTTCTCGTCATTTAGCTACAACTAATAAAATGAGAATACGCAGTATTTAATTTTCTGTTCCTGCATTAGTTTGCTAAGGATAATGGTCTGCAGCTTTTGAAAGAGGTAAATATTAAGGAGAAAATAATAAAGCTTCAAGAGGAAAACATAAGAGAATATTTTCATGACCCTGGGGTAAGGAAGATTTCTTAAACAGGACACAGAAAACTCCAATCA
Organism: Piliocolobus tephrosceles; assembly: GCF_002776525.5. Taxonomy (NCBI): domain Eukaryota; kingdom Metazoa; phylum Chordata; class Mammalia; order Primates; family Cercopithecidae; genus Piliocolobus; species Piliocolobus tephrosceles. The sequence continues at coordinate 56,889,737 of NC_045435.1, read as the reverse complement.
TTTAAAAAACATAGACAAGTTCAACTTCATTTAAATTCAGATCTTCAATTCTCCAAAAGATGCCATTAGACTATAAACTAGAGGGTATTGGTACTAGAAGGTAAAACCACAATTAAATACCACTTCATCCTCACCAGATTGGCTAAAATTATAAGAAGCGATAATAAATCAAGTCTTAGCAAGGATATAGAGCAACTTGAACTATCATACATTGCTTCTGGCAATATAAATTGATAACAATCACTTGGCAAAACTTTTGTATCTACTATAACTAAACATACCAGCAACTCCATACCAGCAACTCCAATCCTAATTAATACCCCCCCCATCAAAAAACTGCATAATTCTTCTAAAACACATGTCAAAAATGTTGAGGGCAGCTTTACTCATAACAGCCAAAATCTGGAAACAACTAAAATGTCAATTTCCTGGATAACTGATATAAAAATTATTATATATTGATAGCAAAAATACATAGCAACAAAAAGGTGAATAAACTAATATTTACATGCAAGGACACGGACAAATCTCACATACATAATGTTTAGTGAAGAAGACAAAAAAGAGCACATACGATGCTAATTACATGAAGTTCAAATATTAAGCTATATAATACAATTCAGTATAATGGTTAGTATTGAGTAGACAGAGGCACAAGGCAACCTTCCAGGGTACTGGAAATGTTTTACATCTTATCTTGGTTGTGATTTTATGGATGTCTACATATTCAAAAATTCATCAAGATGTATTTTTGTACTTTATGTACACATTACTTTCAAAATTGTTAAGAATGCTGAACCTCACTTTAAGTAAGATAAATGCTACCTTGAAGCTGGGCGTGATAGTCCCAGCTACTCAGGAAGCTGAGGCAGGAGGATGTATTTTTGTACTTTATGTATACATTACTTTCAAAATTGTTAAGAATGCTGAACCTCACTTTAAGTAAGATAAATGCTACCTTGAAGCTGGGCGTGATAGTCCCAGCTACTCAGGAAGCTGAGGCAGGAGGATGACTTGAGCCCAGGCATTTGAGACCAGCCTGGGCAACATATTAAGACCCTGTTTCTCAGAAAAAAAAAATGAAACAACCTTGAGGCATCATTTCTTACCATTGTAGTGGAACAAAAGATCCAAACATTGTTTAATATACTCACTTGGTGCACTGTGGGGAGGCACAAGGTTTTTTTTTTTTTTTTTTTTGGGAGATGGAGTCTCACTCTGTCACCCAGGCTGGAGTGCAGTGGCGCACAGTCTCTGCTCACCGCAAGCTCCATCTCCCAGGTTCACACCATTCTCTTGCCTCAGCCTCCCGAGTACCTGGGACTACAGGCACCCACCACCATGCCCAGCTAACTTTTTGTATTTTTAGTAGAGACGAGGTTTCACCATGTTAGCCAGGATGGTCTCGATCTCCTGACCTCATGATCCATCCGCCTTGGCCTCCCAAAGTGCTGGGATTACAGGCATAAGCCACCGCACCCAGCCGTGGGGAGGCACAAGTTAACATCATTTTTAGGAATGTAGAATGTTGTTGGAACCCATATGAAATGACCCATCTACCCTCTGACAATCTCACTTCTGGAATTTCATAAATACATGTGTACAAGATCATCCTTCATAACATTGTTTAGAATATCAAAAACTTTAAAATGACCCAAGTGTCCAGCTATATGGGTTTGTAGGAGTATGGCTGAAAAAATATACCCATGCAGTGTAACTATAAAAATAACAGAGGGGAGTCTTATATATTAACATTTGCTGGATGAAATATTATGCAATCTTAAAATATAAAATTGTGGAAAAAAAAAGAAAGTGAGAGATGCCTACGTACTGATACGTACCTGTGTACTGATAGAAGGAGACTCCAGGATATGTTATTAAGTGGAAAAAATGATATAGAACAATGAATACAAAATACAGTGTTTTGGGTGTTAAAAGCAGGAAAAATGATAAATATATTCACATTTTCCTCTATGTACATAAAACACCGAAACTAATAAAAATGGTTAACTACAAAGATAGAGAAGTAGGGACAAGGCAGATGAGACCAGGATGAGAGAGAAACTTCCCAAAATATACAGTATATATTGTGAATGGGGGCAGACCAGAGTGTCAAATGTCACACTTTACGTGAGGGCATCAGTTTATAAACAAACCAGAAGCCTGTTGTTCTTGTAATTCCTATAGGGAATGAGCATAGTCTCCAAATTGAAAACTAGACTAGATTGCTGGCAAGATGGCCTAATGGAAACAGCTCTGGTCTGCAGCTCCCAGTGAGCTCTACACAGAAAGTGGGTGATTTCTGCATTTCCAACTGAGGTACCAGGTTCATCTCACTGGCACTGGTTGGACAGTGGGTGCAGCCCACGGAAGGCAATCCGAAGCAGGGTGGGGCATGGCCTCACCTGGGAAGTGCAAGGGGTAGGGGAATTTTCTCCCCTACCCAAGGGAAGCCGTGAGGGACTGACCCTGAGGAACCATGTACACCCCTGCCCAGATACTGCGCTAGTCCCACAGTCTTCACAACCCACAAACCAGAAGATTCCCTTTGGTGCCTACCCAACCAGGGCCCTGGGTTTCAAGTACAAAACCAGGCAGCCATTTGGGCAGACACCAAACTAGCTGCAGGAATTTTTTTTTTTCATACCCCAGTGGTGCCTGGAATGCCAGCAAGACAGAACCATTCACTCCACTGGAAAGGAGTACTGAAACCAGGGAGCCAAGTGGTCTGACTCGGCGGGTCCCACCCCCATGGAGCTCAGCAAACTAACATCCACTGGCTTGAAATTCTCACTGCCAGCACAGCAGCAATCTGAGATCAACATGGGACACTCGAGCTTGGTGGGCATAGGGGTGTCCACCATTGCTGAGGCTTGAGTAGTTGGTTTTATGCTCATAGTGTAAACAAAGCAGCCAGGAAGTTCTAACTGGGAGGAGCCCACTGCAGTTCAGCAAGGCCTCTGCAGCCTGATGCCAGATTTCTCCTCTCTGGGCAGGGCATCTCTAAAAAAAACAGGCGGCAACCCCAGTCAGGGACTTACAGATAAAACTCTCATCTCCCTCAGACAGAGCACCTGGGGAAGAGGCAGCTGTGGGCACAGCTTCAGCAGACTTAAACGTCCCTGCCTGATGGCTCTGAAGAGAGCAGCAGACCTCCCAGCACAGCGTTCGAGCTCTGCTAAGGGTCAGACTGCCTCTTCAAGTGGGTCCCTGACCCCCGTGTATCCTGACTTGGAGAAACCTCCCAGTAGGGGCCAACAGATACCTCATATAGGAGAGCTCTGGCAGGCAACTGGCAGGGGCCCCCTCTGAGACAAAACTTCCAGAGGAAAGAACAGGCAGCAATCTTTGCTGTTCTGCAGCCTCCACTAGTGATACCCAGGCAAACAGCATCAGAAGTGGATCTCCAGCAAACTCCAGCAGACTTCTGGCAGAGGGGACTGATTGTTAGAAGGAAAACTAACAAAAAGAAAGGAATAGCACGTCCACTCAAAGACCCCACCCAAAGGTAACCAACATCAAAGACTAAAGGTAGATAAATTTACAAAGATGGGGAGAAACCAGCTCAAAAAGGCTGAAGATTCCAAAAACCAGAATGCCTCTTCTCCAAAGGATCACAAATTCTCACCAGCAAGGGAACAAAAATGGACAAAGAATGAGTTTGATGAATTGACAGAAGTTGGCTTTAGAAGGTGGTTAATAACAAACTCCTCCACGCTAAAGGAGCATGTTCTAACTCAATGCAAGGAAACTAAGAACCTTGAAAAAAGGTTAGACGAATTGCTAACTAGAAAAACCAGTTTAGAGAAGAACATAAATGATCTAATGGAGCTGAAAAACATAGTATGAAAACTTCAGGAAGCGTACACAAGTATCAATAGCCAAATCGATCAAGCAGAAGAAAGGATATCAGTGATTGAAATCAAATTAATGAAATAAAGCAAGGAGACAAGATTAGAGAAAAAAGAATAAAAAGGAACAAACAAAGCCTCCAAGAAATATGGGACTATGTGTAAAGACCAAACCTATGTTTGATAGGTGTACCTGAAAGTGATGGGGAGAATGGAACCAAGTTGGAAAACACTCTGCAGGATATTATCCAGGAGAACTTCCCCAACCTAGCAAGGCAGGCCAACATTCAAATTCAGGAAAGACAGAGAACACCACAAAGATACTCCTTGAGAAGAACAACCCCAAGACACATAATCATCAGATCCACCAAGGTTGAAATGAAGGAAAAAATGTTAAGGGCAACCAGAGAGAAAGGTTGAGTTACCCACAAAGGGAAGTCCATCAGACTAACAGCGGACCTCTCTGCAGAACCTCTACAAGCCAGAAGAGAGTAGGGACCAATATGCAACATTCTTGAAGAAAAGAATTTTCAACCCAGAATTTCATATCCAGTCAAACTAAGCTTCATAAGTCAAGGAGAAATAGAGAAATACAATCCTTTACAGACAAGCAAATACTGAGAGATTTTGTCACCACCAGGCCTGCCTTACAAGAGCTCCTAAAGAAAGCACTAAACATGGAAAGGAACACCCGGCACCAGCCACTGCAAAAACAAATCAAAATGTAAAGACAAATGACACTATGAAGAAACTGCATCAACTAACAGGCAAAGCAACCAGCTAGTATCATAATGACAGGATCAAATTCACACATAACAATATTAACCTTAAATGTAAATGGGCCAAATGCCCCAATTAAAAGACAAAGACTGGCAAATTGGATAAAGAGTCAAGATCCATTGGTGTGCTGTATTCAGGAGGCTCATCTCATGTGCAAAGACACACATAGGTTCAAAATAAAGGGATGGAGGAATATTTACCAAGCAAATAGAAAGCAAAAAAAAAGCAGTAGTTGCAATCCTGATCTCTGATAAAACAGACTTTAAACCAGCAAAGATCAAAAGACACAAAGAAGGCCATTACATAATGGTAAAAGGATCAATGCAGCAAGAAGAGCTAACTATCTTAAATAGATATGCACCCAATATAGGAGCACCCAGATTCATAAAGCAAGTTCTTAGAGACCTACAACGATACTTAGACTCCCACACAATAATAATGGGAGACTTTAACACCCCACTGTCAATATTAGACAGATAAATGAGACGGAAAATTAACAAGGGTATTCAGGACTTGAACTCAGCTCTGGACCAAGGGGACCTAACAGACATCTTCAGAACTCTCCACCCCAAATCAACAGAATATACATTCTTCTCAGAATCACATCGCACTTATTCTAAAATTGACCACATAATTGGAAGTAAATCTCAGCAAATGCAAAAGAATGGAAATCATAGCAAACAGTCTCTCAGACCACAGTGCAATCAAATTAGAATTCAGGATTAAGAAACTCACTCAAAACCGTACAACTACATGGAAACTTAACAACCTGCTCCTGAATGACTACTGAGTAAACAACGAAATGAAGGCAGAAATAGAGATGTTCTTTGAAACCAATGAGAATGAAGACACAATGTACCAGAATATCTGGGACACATTTAAAGCAGCGTGTAGAGGGAAATTTATAGCACTGAATGCCCACAAGAGAAAGCAGAAAACATCTAAAATTGACATCCTAACATCAAAATTAAAAGAACTAGAGAAGCAACAGCAAACAAATTCAAAAGCGAGCAGAAGACAAAAAAATAGCTAAGACCAGAGCAGACCTGAAGGAGACAGAGACACGAAAAACCCTTCAAAAAATCAATGAATCCAGGAGCTGTTTGTTGAAAAGATCAACAAAATAGATAGACCGCTAGCAAGACTAATAGAGAGAAGAATCAATTATCTGCAATAAAAAATAATACAGGGGATATTACCACTAATCCCACAGAAATACAAACCACCGTCAGAGAATACTATAAACACCTCTGTGCAAATAAGCTAGAAAACCTAGAAGAAATGAATACATTCCTGGACACATACAACCTCCCAACCCTAAACCAGGAAGATGTCGAATCCCTGAATAGACCAATAACAAGTTCTAAAATTGAGGCAGTAATTAATAGCCTACCAACCAAAAAAAGTTCCGAGACCAGACGGATTCACAGCTAAATTCTACCAGAGGTACAAAGAGGAGCTGATATCATTCATTCTGAAATTATTTCAAACAATAGAAAAAGAGGGAATCTTCCCTAACTCATTTTATGAAGCCAGCATCATCCTGATACCAAAACCTGGCAGAGACACAATAAAAAAGGAAAATTTCAGACCAATATCCCTGGCGAACATCAATGCGAAAATCCTCAATAAAATACTGGCAAATCAAATCCAGAAGCACATGAAATGCTTATCCACCATGATCAAGTCAGTTTCATCCCTGGGATGCAAGGCTGATTCAACATATGCAAATCAATAAACAATAATCCATTGCATAAACAGAACCAATGAAAAAACCCACATGATTATCTCAATATATGCAGACAAGGCCTTCGACAAAATTCAACATCCCTTCATGCTAAAAACTCTCAATTAACTAGGTATCAATGGAATGTATCTCAAAATAATAAGAGTTATTTATGACAAACCCACAGCCAGTATCATACTGAATGGGCAAAAGCTGAAAGCATTCCCTTTGAAAACCAGCACAAGGCAAGGATGCCCTCTCTCACTACCCCTATTCAACAAAGTATTGGAAGTTCTGGCCAGGACAATCAGACAAGAGAAAGAAATAAAGGTATTCAAATAGGAAGAGAGGAAGTCAAATTGTCTCTATTTGCAGATGACATGATTGTATATTTAGAAAACCCCATTGTATTAGCCCAAAATCTCCTTAAGCTAATAAGCAACTTCAGCAAAGTCTCAGGATACAAAATCAATGCAAAAATCACAAGCATTCCTATACACCAATAACAGACAGAGAGCCAAATCATGAGTGAATTCCCATTCATAATTGCTACCAAGAGAAAAAAAACACCTAGGAATATATCTTACAAGGAATGTGAAGGACTTCTTCCAGGAGAACTACAAACCACTGTTTAAGGAAATAAGAGAGGACACAAACAAATGGAAACATTCCATGCTCATGGATAGGAAGAATCAACATCGTGACAATGGCCATACTGCCCAAAGTAATTTATAGATTCAATGCTATCCCCATCAAGCTACAAACGACTTTCTTCACAGAATTGGAAAAAACTACCTTAAACTTCATATGGAACCAAAAAAGAGCCCACATAGCCAAGACAATCATAAGCAAAAAGAACAAAGTTGGAGGCATCAGGCTATCTGATTTCAAACTATGCTACAAGGCTACAGTAACCAAAACAGCATGGTACTGGTACCAAAACAGATATATAGATCAATGGAACAGCACAGAAGCCTCAGAAATAACACCACACATCTACAACCATCTGATTGTTGAGAAACCTGATACAAAAAGATTCCCCATTTAATAAATGGTGTTGGGAAAACTGGCTAGCCATATGCAATAAACTGAAAGTGGACCCCTTTCTTATACCTTATACGAAAATTAACTCTAGATGGATTACAGACTTAAACGTAAGACCTAAAAGCATAAAAATCCTTGAAGAAAACCTGGGCAATACCATTCAGGACATAGGCATGGGCAAATACTTCATGACTAAAACACCAAAATCAATGGCAACAAAAGCCAAAATAGACAAATGAGATCTAACTAAACTAAAGAGCTTCTGCACAGCAAAAGAAACTATCATCAGCATGAACAGGCAACCTACAGAATGGGAAAAAATTTTTGCAATCTATCCATCTGACAAAGGGCTAATATCCAGAATCTACAAAGAACTCAAACAAATTTACAAGAAAAAAACAACCCCATCAAAAAGTGGGCAAAGGATATGAACAGGCAATACTCAAAAGAAGACATTTATGCAGCCAACAAACATATGAAAAAATGTTCATCATCACTGATTATTAGAGAAATGCAAATCAAAACCACAATGAGATACCATCTCATGCCAGTTAGAATGAGGATCATCAAAAAGTCAGGAAACAACAGATGCTGGAGAGGATATGGAGAAATAGGAACACTTTAACACTGTTGGTGGGAGTGTAAATTAGTTCAACCATTCTGGAAGACAGTGTGGCAATTCCTCAAGGATCTAGATCCAGAAATACCATTGACCCAACAATCCCATTTTACCGGGAATGTACCCAAAGGATTATAAATCATGCACACATATGTTTATTGTGGCATTATTCACAATAGCAAAGACTTGGAACTAACCCAAATGCCCATCAGTGATAGACTGGATAAAGACAATGTGGCACATATACACCATGGAATACTATGCAGCCATAAAAAAGGATGAGTTCATGTCCTTTACAGGGACGTGGATGAAGCCGGAAACCATCACTCTCAGCAAACTATCACAAGAACAGAAAACCAAACACCACATGTTCTCACTTATAAGTGGGAGTTGAACAATCAAAACACACAGACATCAGGAGGGGAACATCACACACAAGGGCCTGTCACGGGGTAGGGGGCTAGAGGAGGGATAACATTAGGAGAAATACCTAATATAGATGATGAGTTGATGGGTGTAGCAAACCACCATGGCACATGTATACCTATGTAACAAAACTGCATGTTGTGCACATGTATCCCAGAACATAAAAGTAATATATATATATATATATTCATATATTCATATATATATTCATATATTCATATATATATATGAAAATAAAAGAACACTAGACTATGACACCTTCAGAGACAACATTTTGTACATATTTCATGATTTCTTTTTAGGGAAATGCACAAGGTTTGATTACACAAGCTGTTTATTCTCATTAGCCTTTGGGGTTTCAGCATGTGTAGGTTTTCTTATACTTTTTTATTTTTAAAATTAAAAAATAATTTTTATCTTTGAACCACAAAATTTCTTACCTACTTTTTTAAAAACACAAGAAAAGAATGAAGTATAGCCACAAGTACTGCAACTGAAATTCTCCAGGGAAAAAATTAAGGTGTATACCAGCTGAGAAACAATTTGCAGGAGAAATAGAATTTCATATGGTTTTTGAAAGATAGGTAAGATCTGATTTTGGACACCTACTTCCACATTTCCACAAATGGATGAGAATCTCACCTTGAAATCCTGTTACTTCGGTCAAAACGTTCAGTTTAACATCATGTTATTCGCTTAATTGGCATAGTGGTCACTTCTGGAAAGCAAGGGAGAGGAACAAGAACGAGGAGGGAAGGATTTCTCAGAGGCTTGAACTGTATCTGTATTTCACTTCTTTAAAAAAAATAGACATGCAGGGAAGATCAGGTGAAGACCCTGGAAGAAGGCCATCTATAAGCCAAAGAGAGAGGCCTTACAAGAAATCAACCCTGCCAACCGAACACCTTGACCTCGGGCTTCTAGCCTCCTGAATTGTGAGAGAATAAACTTCTGTTGTTTAAGCCACATACAAAATAATAATAATAATATGTAATAAAAAACATGAAGCAAAGATGGTAAAATGCAAAGATTTGACAAATTTAGATGGTAGGGGGAAACAGTTAAATTGTGTCCTTTTTATTGAAGACACCATGGGCCTCTAAGAATAATAATTGATTTTTTAAAGATAAAGCATTTCATTGTGTTTTTTGTGTGGACAAACAGTATAGGGAAGAATAAACATGTGTGAAGCCGAAACAACACAGTACATTTAGAAGGTTTTGGCTCATCAAGAAGTCACTCTAGAGCCACCTAAGGTCGCACTAAACTGTGGGCATTCAGTGCAGAGCAAATCTGGACCTGTGTGAATGCCTACTGCTGTGAATGGGGGCCAGACCAGAGCGTTAAATGTCAGACTTCATGAGAGAGCATCAGTTTACAGACAAACCAGAAGCCTATTGTTCTTGTAATTCCTATAGGCAATGAGCATAGTTTCCAAATTGAAAACCAGACTAACTATGATGTCTTCAGAGACAACATTTTGTACATATTTCATGATTTCTTTTTAGGGAAATGCACAAGGTCTAATTACACAAGCTGTTTATTCTCCTCATTAGCCTTTTGGGTTTCAGCATGTGTGGGTTTTCTTAAGCTTTTCTCACTATTAAACTCAGCCAAATTCGTGCTCACAGAGGAAGTCAGATTCTAGTATGCAGCTCGACAGCAGATCTCCAAGCTACCCAAATCCACTGGGTAATCAAAAACATTCTGTAGGCTGCTGTATGACTTTTTTTTTTCCTCCTGCAAATAACAGTAGCAGAATTAATGTCAACACACACTCCCCCACACCACCCCCAGACAAGCTTAGACTGTTTAACTGCAATTACTCTCCTGAGCAAGATTCTTGTTGCCACTTGGCAAAGATGAAAAGAGGGTAAAGAGAACAGACTATTCATATAAGTAAATACAAAGTACCTTATGTTATTCAACACTTTCCACATTTCATACACTTTCACATATTCAGTCCTTACAAATCAATGAAGAGGCAGAGGAGGTATTGTTGATCCCATTTTACAGATGAGGAAAGCTAAGGCTCAGGGAAGTGAAGTGGCTAACCAAAAAGTTATACAGCTCATAGGTGAATGGAACCCACATTCACATCTTCTGACCCTATTGCAGAGTTCTTTCCACTGTACCAGATGTTTGCAGACTCAACTCAAAAAAACTAGTGACACAACTTTTCAAATTCCTTTATATCTACCTATAAGTTAAAAAGTCTCTCACAGTCATGGTTGTCTAATGTATTCAATTCCTCTAGATGTTTTGGACCCAAAGTCTCTCTTTCCTCACCCTCTGGCCTACCATGGATCTGTATTTCCACCATCTGAAGTTACTCCTCAGCTAACAAGCTGGACTTCACCATGCAGGCCAGTTTTTCTCACTATTGTTTCTGAATTACCTCCATAAGAAATACACTGGGAATATGTTAAAAATATAAATTCCTGGGCATCATCCCAAATCCATGGAATCAGAAACTTTTGGGGGTGTGTTTAGGAATTTGCATTTTTAACAAGCTCTCCCAAGCTGATTACCAGCCTTAAAGTTGAGAAGCGCAGCTTTCAGCAATGAAAATCCTGGGATGTTTTAAGCCAGAGACTAGAATCACCAAAGGGTTATTTTAAGATGATAAACTTGGAAGCAATGTTTCACATGAGCTGGAGTAGAAAGACTGGAGTCTAGGAGAACTGTCCGAGATTATTGCAGTAGCCCAACTTGAGAAGCAGGATGGGAGGGAAAGAGTAAACATGGAAAAAGAAAGAAAAATTCTAAGGGCATTACATTAAGTCACTACAATTTCTTCTCTTTGTTTTCTATAACAATTTCACTTCACCCAGGCTCCATTAGCTGTTAGTAAGAGACCAATTCTGTGAGCATATTTCATCAGGGCCACAGTTCAGCTCATCTATCTGTGTGCGTGCTGCACTTTATACAAGGGGATTTAGCTACGGTTCATGCTAGACTGCTTAATTAGTCTCCTGTGACTAAAATTGAGTTCCTTTGCTAAATTCATTTAGATCAGAAGGAAAGGTGGTAAGCTTCCAATAGTGATGTCCAAAGCATTTCAAATTCATTTCTAAAACTACAGCCCTCCAGGTTTTTCATGTGTGCTGGAGAAGTTCATAGGAGTACTGCTTTCCTAGTCATTCTGTGAAACCACAGAACGTATTATCTAGGACAGTTTTCATTTTCATTTGTTTCCTTTGTCCTCACTTCCTCTCTTCTCTCTCTTCCCCCCCTTTCTCTCCCTCCCTCCCTCCATCCCTCAAATGGTGGTCAAGTGTTCTTGGATGATTTTTTAAGTTTTTATCTTTCTCACAGCAGACGCTAAAATCGTATCACCCTAGAATTTAGAATGCCCGAGTTCTAGTTCCGGTTTTACCATGGACTTACTATAGGACCTTGAGTAACTCCACTTTCCCTTCTGGGGCTCAATTTCTTCATCTGTAAAATGAGAAGACAGAACTAGCTGGTATCCAAGGTCACTCCAATCCAAATATTCTTAATTTCTAAGTTGACTTATTTGGATCCCTTCCAGCAACATGAAAGTTTAAAATCTCCAGGTCCGAATTATTATTATTATTATTTTTTTTTTTTTGAGACAGAGTCTCACTTTGTCGCCCAGGCTGGAGTGCAGTGGCCGGTTCTCAGCTCACTGCAAGCTCCGCCTCCTGGGTTCAGGCCATTCTCCTGCCTCAGCCTCCCAAGTGGCTAGGACTACAGGCGCCCGCCACCTCGCCCGGCTAGTTTTTTGTGTTTTTTTTAGTAGAGACGGGGTTTCACCGGGTTAGCCAGGATGGTCTCGATCTCCTGACCTCGTGATCCGCCCGTCTCGGCCTCCCAAAGTGCTGGGATTACAGGCTTGAGCCACCGCGCCCGGCCTCCAGGTCCGAATTATTACTTGGTTCATTTGAGTTCACAGCGTATAAAATATCTCTAAGAGTATACACCAGTCTTATGCTACAGCAGTGGAACTATAAATTGGCTTAGCTACTTAACTGTCTGCCCACACATATTTCTTACTATGACTTGTTTAATCAGGTCCAGTGAAACTAGGTAAGGGAGAGAAATGTTAAAGTAATAAGCAGTCACCTTAGCATCTGGTCACATCAGAGAAGTGTTGCATGCTTTTTATTCACCACAGGGCCTCTCTATAAATAATTTTCCACCCCTTTCATCCTCCTACCATCACACTCACCAAGAAACATGAGCTGATGCTGAAGACACATATGTCACTGCAGCAGCAGTACTAAGATGAACAACACATGTCCCTTGCCTTCTTAGAGCTAGTTAGAGACATGTGGACAGTGATGGATGGAGGTGTTTTAAGTTGCCATAAATCTTAACAGTCATAATGTAGCAAAAGGTGCAACTTTTCATGTAGTTAAAAGCAGCAAATGGTTTGGGTTTGGTTTTGTGTGTGTGTGTGTGTGTGTGTTGCATTTCTTAATGCACAGATACATTTTCTTAATGCACAGATGCTAAACGTATATAAACAAAGATCCATAACCCGATGTCCATAGTTCTGAAAGCCCTGTCCCATTTCCCAGTGATTAGACAACATTCTTATCATCATCTAATTCAAGATCCGTTACAATGTGGACCTACCATTCACCTATTCATTCATTTGATAAATGTTTGCTAAATGAATGCCCATTACGTGCCAGGCACTGTGCAAGGAACTAAGAATTCTCTAGTGAATGGGACAGACACAGTCTCTGCCCTCATGATGTTTAAAAATCTGTGAGAGGAAGGTAGGTGAGAGATAGTAATCAAAGATCTACAAGAATGAAATGTAATATATATTATACCTATATGTTTCACATACACACATACACACACACACACACACGGAAAAAGTCGGGAAGTATATATACTCAAATGGTAATAGTAATAATTGCTGGGGGGTAGGATTGTGATTTTTTTTCTTTTCTTCCTTATAATGTTTTGCATATCCTCTGATTTTTTTGCAAGCACTACACTTTTATAATGCGAAAAAAAGCAATTTTCATTGTAAAAAAATTATGCTTTTGAAGATGTATTGACAGGAAAATATCACACATTGCTAAAAACAAAAGTTTCAAAATGACAAGTATATAATAGGATTTCATTTTGGTTATATAATTACAGTAATAAGAAACTGGAAGAGCACATACCAAAATACTAGTAGCAGTTATCTTTGGTGGGATAATAGACCATTTTTTCTTTTATGCTTTTCAAAAATTATCCAAGATTTCTATATTGAGCATATAACATTTTATTTATTTTAACCTTAGAATCTCACCACCTTGAGGAAGCCTTCCTTGGCCATCACCATACTCTAATCACGTGATCTTCCTCTACTCAATGCCTGTACAGCTTGTTGCCACCTTAACACCAAGCACAAGATACGGTTCATCATTATTTTTCTGTGAGCTCTGTGAGGGAAGTACCAGAGGTTTGAGTTCTTTCACTCACACAACTATTTTATCATGGTCAATAAATACGGGTATCTCCATTCAATCACTGGTACCCTCAAATCCTACCTGGATGTACCACTGCTGTGTGTAGGGTTGGTTTATGAGTTACTCCCCAGAGCAGCTCCCACACCTTGTTCCTAGCTCTCTCCTTGAGGGCCTGTCATCATCATCTCCTGACAGCAAGTGAACTTCCAAGGGGTAGAAGCTCATTTCTAAATGAAATGAGTTTTTCTGCCTCAACCCATCAAGGTTCACTGTGAAAAGTGAAACCAGCAGATGGAACAGAAGGAAAGGGCTCATTATTACAGAACATAATTTATTACCCACAGGATTCCGGAGTCACTGCCTCTGGGTAAGGAAAGAGATTCAGAAAACGTTGAGCCCGGAAGGGAGGCAAGTAAGAGGCTCAAGCTTACCAACGGAGAAGCGAAGCCAGGTACAGAGATAATGAGTGATGTGCCCTTAGTCCTACAATAAGTTGATGGCAGAGTGGTTTCTCCCACTGCAGCAGCCTGAGAGATAAATTAGAATACAAAGTAATCTGCACAGGATGAGGGGACAGTGAGGTAAAGGGGAAACTTTCACGTTTTTCTCTGTGCTATTTGCATCTTGTACAAGGAGACTGCAAGATATTTATGAATTGATGATTAATGTTCAACAAAGTTATACCTTTTTAAAACAAAAATATCTGACAAATAGAATAGTTTTTACTAATAGCATCAGCTCTCTGGACAAATTTCTGGGACAGGTTGCCTAGCTTCTTCTCACGCAACACCCTCCAGCTGCAAAGTACTTGGTTAAGAGAAAGAATAGACTTCAGGATCAGATAGGTTCAAGTTTAAATGTAAACTTGATTTCTTACCAGCTATGTGATTTGGATGAGTTAATGACTTCCTTGTGCCTCTGTTTCCTCAGCAGTGGAGGATGGAGATAATGGTATTTCATAGCTCACAGAGTTACGTTAAGAATTAAACAAGGTAGGCTGGGCGCGGTGGCTCAAACCTGCAATCCCAGCATTTTGGGAGGCCGAGACGGGTGGATCACCAGGTCAGGAGATCAAGACCATCCTGGCCTACACGGTGAAACCGCGTCTCTACTAAAAAATACAAAAAACTAGCCGGGCGAGATGGCGGGCGCCTGTAGTCCCAGCTACTCGGGAGGCTGAGGCAGGAGAATGGCGTAAACCCGGGAGACAGAGCTTGCAGTGAGCCGAGATTGCGCCACTGCACTCCAGCCTGGGCGACAGAGCGAGACTCCGTCTCAAAAAAAAAAAAAAAAAAATTAAACAAGGTAAAGCATGGCAGTGCTCAGAACGGTGCCTAGAGCATAGCAGCTGCTCACTTTGCCACCTTGGTTTTTCATCATCACTTTCCTTGAGGTTACCACTACCCCCAAGCTGGTTTCGTGACACGAGACAGTGGCCACTTCTCATTCAGTTGCTTTACTCAAGTTGCTCTTGCTCCCTAGAATGGCCTCCTCTCTTCTTCCAGCCCATCAAAAGCCTGAATTTTCTTCTACACTCAACTCAAGATTCACCCTCCAAAATTATCCCTAAATCACTGTCAAAAGTCTCCCCCTCTCCAAATGGTGATTATGTGTTGGGAAGGTGGTGGTAATGTTTAAAGGTCTGAGCAAACACAGTGAGAGAACACAGCAAAGAGGAAAGAGGCTGAGCTTTGGCATCAAAAGGCTCTGACTAAAAATTGTTCATCTGCCAAATACCAACTGTGCGACCTGGAACAAATCACTTTAAACTCTCTGAGCCTTCATCTCTTCATCTGTTAAATAAGCATCATAATCCCCTTAGCTGTCTCTTCTGACAGAAACAGTCCAATAGAGAACAGCATTAAGAATAAGAGCAAGCAAGAAGGAACAGGAGGGAAAAAGAATCAAGGGCAGGCAACAGGACCAGGGGCCAGGGGTGGAGTGTGATGAAGATGGACAAAACCCAGTTAAGGGGAACAATGCAAGGACCTCATGTCTGTCATTAGCAGAAAAATCAGTCATGATTCCTATGAGCAGAGCCCAGTGGGCCTCATGCCAGCAGATTGATGCAGATAAAGTTTCTATCAGAAAAGCAAGGTAGGTATTATTTAGGAAAAGACCTGGATAGGGGAGAAAAAGGCAACAACTTATCCTTCAAAATGTCAACAGACGCTCCATGACAAGCTGTGTAATGGGGAACCGTTTTATATTGAATTCAGCTAACCAGTGTTCAAGGCATATTTTGGTGGCAAGTTTTTGGCTCCCTAGCACATTTTCCCCATCTCTTATTTGTGTAACAAACCCTGCCATGTGCACCACTACCCTCACCCTGAGCTCACAGAGATAGACAGATGACCCAGATCAGCCAATCAGGATATCCCATTTCCAGGAATGCTATTCAAAATAGTTCACAACTAGCACAGCAAGGGGGCCAACATTCAGGATGGGCTCCTGCCACCATGGTATACACCTGTTGAATGTCAGCCCTGCCCACTCCTCTAGGCATAGGATGAGTCTAGCAGTGGACCCAAGACTACATGAAGCCAATCAGATCTTTCTCTAGGCATGAAAAAAAAAAAAAAATGGACCTTGGAAAGAAGCAAAGCTCTTTACATTAGGATAGTTAAGATGTAAAACCTGAGATAAGAGAGCAAAATGAAAACAATCAGACAAGCAGGAATAAGAGATGAGCAGGGAAAAATCCCTGGTGAAGTTGTGTCCTGATTCTCAAGTCCCTGGTCCTACAGTTCTTTCCTTACTTCTATGGTCTGCACCACCATCCTTCCCAGTTGCCTGAGCCAATCAACTCATTTTTTCTTAAGCTGATTCAAACTGGGTTTGTCACGGACAATCAGGGATTCTGACAAAAACTCCTCCACTCACAATGGCAAACTTTAGCTGTGCAGAAGAAGTGGCCATGTACCTAATTAATTACAATAGAAAGACAAGGGAGCATTTGAAGGAGAAAAAAAGGAAAGGTCCTGAATCTGAGGATTCACTCTTGGGAGAAAAATATCTCCACCCACAGCACATTTGGCCACTGGAGATAGTTAATCTTAGAAAAGTATCTGCTGACAATTGAGCCTTGAAGGCTCACAGTGCCTTTCCTTGTCACAGCATCCCTGACTATGCTAAGTACCCCCCAGGCCTCAGGAGTTCAGTCAGCTTCAAGTTAATACATACCTTTTCCTGGGCTGAGTTATCACCAGCCCCAGGTTGTTTTGAGCAAGCAAGTTCCACTGTGACAAACTATTACTGTTTAAGCATTCATCAGAAATGAAGTCTCTGGGCTTCACATATAGTAAACACCCAATGAATGCTAGTGTCATAAAATAATAACCATGCACCACAACACAAATTTCTCAATCTCCAACCTGACCAGATAGAATAGCAGCTTCAGTCTATGGTACATAAACCCAGCTAACACACATACAGACAAGCAGCTCTGGTGAACAGTCCAAATCCCTGGTGACAGGAACTGAAATGACCAAAACCTATGGGTTTGTCAGATCGATCCACATCTCAATGACCTTAGTCATGAGCAGAGAGTAGAAGTCAACTGAGGTTATGAAAGTCTCTACAGGTTCTTTGCATTTAAGAAAAATCCCTGAAGTGCAAATACTTAAAAATGCAGAGCTTGGTAAAGGCCTGTAAAAAAAAAAAAAAAAAAAAAAAAATACCTTCAGTTTATCCCACCTGGAAAAGTACATCAAAATGGTTGAATAACCCCAGTCAGACATGACTAGGCTTACAAGTACTTGTGGCTTATTATAAGGCTATGCATCAAGTGAAGCCAATAAGACAAGAACATGTGGGATGGAGAGCCCATCAGAGGCAGGATGATGGGAGCAGAAAGAGAATAGGAGGAGGACACCAGCCCCATACTCTTCCAGATCATAAAGACAACTGATTAACCTCTAACATGATTCCCTCAACCGGGGAAACTTCTGGCCCACTCCAAATACATAGAATCTACCCACTCTCCATTTATAAACAATAATAGTAAGCATAATAATAGTAAGCATTCAATAAATTGTATGCACTGAATAAGCCAGCACTTGGAAAGAGCTTCGACAGTGTTTAGTCACTTAAAGGGCCTAATAACTGTTAGCTATTATCACCACCATCATGATTATCGGGGTTTTCTTGTTGTTGTTTTTGTTTGTTTGTTTGTTTGTTTTTGAGATGGAGTCTCACACTGTCCCCAGGCTGGAGTGCAGTGGTGCCATCTCGGATCACTACAACCTCCACCTCCCGGGTTCAAGCAATTCTCCTGCCTCAGCCTCCTGAGTAGCTGGAACTATAGGTATGTGCCACCATGTCCAGCTAATTTTTGTATTTTCAGTAGAGACAGGGTTTCACCATGTTGGCCAGGATGGTCTCGATCTCTTGACCTCATGATTCGCCCACCTTGGCCTCCCAAAGTGTTGGGATTACAGGTGTGAACCACTGCGCCTGCCCATGATTATCGTTTTTTTTTTTTTTTTTTTTTTTTTTTTTGAGGCGGAGTCTTGCTCTGTCGCCCAGGCTGGAGTGCAGTGGCTGGATCTCAGCTCACTGCAAGCTCCGCCTCCCAGGTTCCCGCCATTCTCCTGCCTCAGCCTCCCAAGTAGCTGGGACTACAGGCGTCCGCCACCTCGCCTGGCTAGTTTTTTGTATTTTTTAGTAGAGACGGGGTTTCACCGTGTTAGCCAGGATGGTCTCAATCTCCTGACCTCGTGATCCACCCGTCTCGGCCTCCCAAAGTGCTGGGATTACAGGCTTGAGCCACCGCGCCCGGCCGATTATCGTTTTTAATCTCCACAGCACTTATATGAATTAGCTACTGTTTGCTATGGTTATTTTATTAATATATTTATGTTCATATTTTATAGGAATTGGACACTTAGAGAGATAGTGTGAGCTGTACAAAGTTACTCTATAAGCAGAGGAGCCTCGATTCTAAACCAGACAACCTGGCTCAAGTGCTCTTAACCATTATGCTCTACTGCCTCACTTCAAATCAAAAAGGAGTTTCAGAAAACCCAAGAAACTGCCTCCTGCCAGTAATTTTTACATGCTACGACTATGTAAGCATGACCTTCTCACTTCTCCCTATCCCCTACTCCAGTGGTTCTCAAACATCACATACATTAAAATCATTCTGGGGGCTAAAATACAGATTTCTGGGTCCCATCCTCAGAGTTTCTGATTCAGGAGGCATAGGGTGGGACCTGGGAGTTTCCATTTCTGGCACTTTCTCTAATAATACTGGTCCTGCTAGTACAGACACTATACTCTAACAACCCCTGCTCCATTCTAGCCCTCAACTCATGTCTCTACCAATCATTCAAATGGCCAAGTTCTCCAAGAAGCATTCTAGAGCTTCTTTAGGTATAAGGATATGGTTACAACACATCCATTTCCTTCCTTTTCACACACTCTAATTCCCTTGACCATTCAGTTCATTCATTCCACACGTGATTACCAAGCTCCTATTGTGTCCCTGCCACAGGCACTGGGGATACAGCCATGAACACTGCAGAATTAATTGCCACCCTGGAGAAGCACACAGCAGATATTAACCAAATGAACACACAAAATACACTACATTTCAAATTGAACAAATGCTATGAAGAAAAATGACTGCTTCTATAACAGAAAACCACAAGGGAGACTGTAGTGGAGATCCATCAGCTTTCATCTATCCAGTAGCCATTCTTCCCTGTTCCTCCCCGCCAGAATTCCTCAGTCACCCCTCCCTCACACAGACAGACATGTTCTCCACACTACCTTGGGAGACTGACCTCAAACACAGGGCTCCCCACTCTCTCTAATCCAGGCCTAGCCAGGCCAGAAAAAAGAAACCTTAATGGTCTCTAGGCATTGCTCCTTTTCCCCCTGCTATGTGGTCGAAGTCAGTCCTCAGGTGAGAAGAATGAGAACAGTGAGTTATGGAATTAAGAGGTGGGAGGAGCAGAGCGGAGCTAAAATGCAGGAGGCATTGCTTTTAGTCCCTAGAGCCAGTCATACTTGAGGTCAGCTCCATCCCTGGGCTCGCTGGTTCAGGAGTCAACACATTCTCTTTTCTAATTTTCATTACTTTATTGCAAACAATCATTATGAATAGAGACCTAATTTATATTTGAGTGTGATGCTTCTTTGAAGAAGTAATACTTAGGTTAAGACCTAAAGAATGAGTAGAAGTAGCCATGGGGACAGTTGGAGGTTACAGAAAAAGAAAACAATATATGCAAAGGCCCTGCAGTGGGAAAGAGCTTCCTGCAGGAACTAAAAGCAGAGCGGGTGTGGTAGACCAGTGTGGTGGGAGAGGAGGAGAGAGAGGTAGTTGGGGTCAGACCATGCAGACTATGTGGATGACTTTGTAAGTCATTTTCAATATATCATTTATAACTCTGAATCTGCAGTTAATCTTATGATTTCAGCTACAATAATTTAAGTCAAAATTAATTTTCCTAGACACCTGCTCTAACTCAAAACATAGTTATTCACATACCAAGCCACTCTACTATGTCTCCTTCACCTTTTGTATATACGCATCTCTTGCCGCATTCAGCTAACTCTGGGTCCCAATTCCCCTCATCCTAGACTAGAAAAAAACACACATCCTATGGTAGCAGATGGTAGGGGACAGAATACTCAGGGTAGCACTCCTGTTCCAATAACTAAGTTTATGGAAAGGAGCCCCATGGGGCCAATTAGAACCAACTCTAAGTAATAGCAGCAGCCACATTCTCTGATCTGCCCTCACCTTTACACAGCTCTGCTTCACTGCTTCCCTAGGTCTGATGTACAGGGAATTTAAGGGTGGTAGAAAATGTGGTTACTGAGAACTTCAAACACCTGCTCTCTTTAAATAAAAGGACATTCAATATTCTTTCCTTCCAGCTTTCCAAGGTCCCAAATCCTAAAAACCATGCTGCAAATTCTTAGAAACCTGACATATCAATTCTTTTAAATGGACTATTTTAGTTAGTAATAAAAGTACCCAGTGGCAGCAGCACTAGAAAGAGATGCCTCTTACAGCCATTACTAGATGTCAGGCACCAAGAGGAGCCCCTCCACCCTTTGTCTCATAAACCTACGATTTTTTCCAAATTACAAATACAGAAATTGAAGCTCAAAAAGGTTAATTATTGTAACTAAGGGTGGCTAGAAGGTAAAGGTAGGAAATGAAAATCAAACCCAGATGCCAAAGTGTGTGCCAATAACCACAGTGTTATGTGACCTTCATTATCAAGAAGCTGTGCTGAGTGATATACGAAACAATTTAGATCAAAATGGCAACTAACCTCCAGGAATGTAAACTCCAAGTGAAATAAAACTAGGACATACATAGAGATAAGTAAAGTGCTGAACAAATAAACACACCCTCTGTGGCCAATCTCTCACTGGCTGGTCTAAACTTAGGGCTCAAGAAAAGCATCCTTCCACGGTTGTCACAAGAATCCACTGCCCACCTGGACAATCATCCTCCTTCATATGCTAGCAACTAGCTGCATATGTTCCATTCCTGTGAAATCCTCTGGTAAGCCTTTGATAATCCACCTTTCTTATAAATGTCCACAGCCCCAAAAGCCAAGAAGAGAAACCACCAGATCATGCCTTAGTCGTGTCATTTCTCCTAAGACTTGCAGCACCATTTCTTACTAACCAGGTAATCTGAGAAAAACTATTGTACCTCTCTGAGCCTTATTTCTCTCATCTATGAAATTACTTTGCTTAGGAGGTTGCCATGAGGACTACATGAAATAACTCATATATAACATCTGGCATTTAGCATAGTGCCTGACACACAGTAAACATTTAATAAATTCCAATTATTATTGGCCATATCATCAGGTATGATCTGCTCCAAGGAAATACGAAGTCTGAAAATCAGGATTTCCAAATAGATACATTAAAAATTATTAACAACACTGAAAGAAACTTCAGGGTCAGGCACAGTGACTCATGTCTCTAATCCCAGCACTTTGGGTAGCCAAGGTAGGAGAATTGCTTAAGACGAAGAGTTTGAGACCAACCCGGGCAACATAGCAAGACACTGTCTCTACAAAAAAAAAAAAAAAAAAAAGATTAATTAGCTGGGCAAGGTGGCACACACCTAGAGTTCCAGCTACTCTGGAGGTTGAGGCGGTAGGATCCCTTGAGCCCAGGAGTTCAATACTGCAGTCAGCTATAATCACTCCATTGCCCTCCAGCTTGGGTGACAGAGCGAGACCTTGTCACAAAAGAAAGGCAAGGCAGGGCAGGGCAGGGCAGGGCAGGGCAAGGCAAGGCGGAAGGGAGGGAGGGAGGGAGGGATGGAAGGAAGAAAAGAAAAGAAAAGAGAAACTTCATTTTACAAGGACTTACCATAGAACTTTTTTTACATAGAAGTTTCCCTAGAGCATTACAAATGTGACTTGGTCTGTGCTGTTTCTACTCACAGCACTTCTAACACCAAATGTGTCATTTCTTTCCTCACACCAACCAATTCTCCAACTCTCCAGACACCAACCAGGTGCCCTACAATCCAACTCAATTCTGACCCTAACTACGCAGAGTTAAACTTCACAGGTTTAAGGGTTCAGTCCCACAAGACTGCCCTCATTTCAGATGCCAATCATAAGTATTGTGCACACAATCATAAGTGCCCACAGTTTTGTCTGTCTTGGCAACAAAGGGGGAAGAGTTCCTACAACCCGCCTTTTGGTTTTGATAATTTGGTCAAATGGCTTACAGAACCCAGGGCAACATTTGACTTATATTTATTTGTTTATTGTAAAGGATACAAGTCAGGAAAGCCAGACGGAAAAGGTACATGGAGCAAGAAAGGAGGAGACGGGTGTGTGGAGATTCCATGCCCTCTCTGGATACGCCACCTTCCCAGCACCTCAACATGTTCACCAAACTGGAAGCTCTCCAGAGGATTCATAACCTAGGTATGATTGATCAAATCATTGCCCACTGGTGATTAGCTCAATCTCCAGCCCCTCTCCCTTCCCCAGTGGTAGAGCTGAAATTCCCAATCCTCTAATCATGCCTTGGTCTTTCTGGTGACCAGTCCCCATTCTGAAGCTGTCTGGGGGCCTCCAGCCACCAGTCATTCCATTGGTATACAAAAGATGCTATTATCACTCTGGAGATTCCAAGAACTTTAGGACCTGTATATAAGAAACTGGGGACCAAATACATGTTTTTTATTTTATCACATATAGGTATCCAAAAGTTACCTTACCACAACTTCAAAAAAGGTCCATGCCTTAAAGGGAGGTACGTGTGAATTACAGGGCTTAATAACCCTATGTCTACAAAAGATTTATAGAAGGGATAAGAATATTATCAGAAAGACCTGTCCATTTCTAGAGAAAGAACACCAGCTAACAGATATTCCCAAACAATTCACCATGCCAGAGAATGACAAAAAGCAAAATTTTCTAGTCTGGAACAGACTACAGAGCTGGTCTGTTAATAGCCAGGCACAATCGAGTTTTGAGAGGTGGGAATGCATTTATTACAAGAAAATGAGGAAGAGGACTGTGATGCAACCAACTATGTAATCTTAGCCAGGTCACAGAACTTTTAGGGCTTCAGTTTCCCTGTTAACGAAATGAGATCATTGTACATAAATGATTTTTCAGTTCCATTTTGGCTTTTAAGTGCAATGACCTTAGAAAGCTACCATTGCCTGCAGAAGATGATACAGAGAACTTTTCTCAGATAACATCACACTTCAAATAGAAAGCATGCTACTAATACTTTATTTCAATCTCTAACCTTGTCCCTTGCTGTTACCAAACCAGCTAACAATTTAATCTGTAAGAAATGAAACTTGAACTGATTATTTTGAAGAGTAGGTCACAGAGGTATCTGCTATCCTAATTACCCCAATGATATGCCATTTCCTGATTTACATGCAAAGAAGCGGACATCCTCTTCAAAAGTCAGTGGCAGGCAGAACAGCCTTCTGTTAAGAAAGCACTGTACCTTAATAACACATAGCCCTTCATGTTGGAAAAATCAGGGCATTTATCTGAGAAGTGTGTAGACAGATGCATGTTGAAAAGAATCTTAGCAATGGGAGGTAAATACGTGTGCTACATGGGAATCTGGGAAACAAAAATCACCCTGCTTTTATGTCACGGTCATAAAGAATTTTATCACATAAAGAATGTATCAACTCTCAGAGTGATCTCATTACAGAGAAATTCATTATACGTTTTATTAAGTCTAGGGAAAAGATGCATTTCTTAATTTGTCAAGTGGCAAAGAGTATAGGTGGTGTTGAAGAGAATTATTTTAATAGGAGTGATCGGAACAAGTAACTGAAACTAGTGAGTATCTCATGTAAATTCCTCCTGGCGCTTCATTGATAAATGTAAATGGAGTCCATCTTAGGTAACCAGACTTAGCATATGCATCAAAGTTCTTCTTTGTAAGCAGCAAAACTGACATTAACTAATTTTATCAAAAGCAAACATACTGGGGCAGGAGAGTGTCAGACCCAACAGGAGCCTGGAAGAGCAAGCTTAGAACCGTGCAGCAATCAAGGAACTCCAAGAAGCCAAGATGAGGGAAAGACAGCAAGCACGTTGTTGCCAGAAGAGTCAGACCAAAATGTCACTGCAGCTGTTCCCCATGATGAATAATATGCAACTGTATTTTGTGTCCTTAAATCACTCACTCAAGATTCAAAATTCTGCAGAAGAATATGACTGCCAGGGTTTGTCACATCAATCCCCTGTGAGCTGAGAGAAAGAGGCTCTGTGCTCCTCGGATTCCACAGAGGGACAAGCACCTGAAAATTTACCCTCCCAGCAATACTACATGAAACAGTGAAGAATAGTCCCTCAAAGGAAACCAGGGAATTATTCAGAAGGAAGAATTTATGCTTGCTTGCAGCCAAAAGAAAACAAAAAAAAAGAAAGCTATAACCAACAGAGTTGTATCTGTATTTGTTTAGTTATCATTTAATAAATTATTCAAGGCCATATGGTATTTTTTTCAAAAATAAAAAAAATAAAAAAAAAGGCAGTCCAGGGTATAGAAGATCTCACTATCCAAAAAAAAAAAAAAAAAAAAAAAGCAGTATCTAATACATTCTCACCACCTTAGATGTCCGGAGCTGTTGTGTGTTAAGAAAGAATGGGATTTTGCCTGTACTCAAGGCAAAAATGTCCAAGCACTAGGTTGCTGGACAAATCCTCACAAAGTCATTGGGTTGCTGTCCTCCTTGTCCTCCCTCATCTGAAGAAGGGTAAAAAATGCAGGTGATTCCACGGTTCTCACCAGGAGTCCCTAACTTTCAAATTTATATACTTCATATGTGCAGCTACAGTTAACAAAAGCCTATGGTGCTAAGTAAAGCAAACATCTGTACCCACTCCTAAGCCAGGTTTTCAATAGTGAATCCAAAACAAATGATCTGGACTTAGGAAGCCTCATCCTCAGATCCCAAAAACAAATGGGAGGTTTGGTAGCAGCAGGCCCTTTATAGATCACTAGGTAAATGCTACACCTTCTGTGGGAGCTTGGCCAGCATGTATTCTGAGATCTGCAGATGGCATTATGAGAGATGTCATTATGGCCTAGCATGTCAATGTTAGTTGATGTGTTTAAAAATCTATCTATTCCAAACCTTCCTACTTCACTGAACAATGAGGTATATGTAGAGCAATAAAATTTCTTGTACGGAGTTTTGACTTACAGTGGGCAATTTTCTTTTTTTATGAGCCGTTTTCATTTTTTGATATAAATTTCTCACAAGCTCTTCTTCCTATTCCATGAGAAAGTAGTCAACTTAGATGCTTTTAGTGAGCAATTACTAAGCTATAAAATAAGTACCAAGCTAATTTAGTGTGTGTGGTGTTTTAACATAAACAAAAGGCTTCCCTGTTACACTGACAGAACACACAACCAATTTGAATTGTTTAAAATAAAGTATGCAATTTAGAAAGGCCTTAAAATACCACACTGCAGTTTCAAAATGTCTGAGTCATGAAAGACTGTTTGGGCACAGATGAGCAGACGTGAAATGCTATTACAGAAGTTCCTCACGGGAGTCCCTGAACCTGTGTGAGTTAGGTAAGGACATGAGTTTAAAACAAAGTCAATACTAAAGAAGCTTCAGAAAAAAAAGAGTATGTGGTTACAAGCAGAGTACTGCTCTTCCCTTCCTCAAAGTAACAGCACCAGAGTCTGCACTGATGCACCAATAAACATTCATTTGTACCCAGAGCTGCTCCAGTATTGACCAGATTCCCTCAGGGACTAGGTCACACTTACCTGATTAGCAATTAACTCTCATTGTTCATTAGTGTCCCATATGTACTGAAGCAATGACCTCCTGACCTGAAAGAATTACGGCCATTTTTCTAAAGGTGCCTAAACTGGGAACTTGGATAATTTTTCAAAAGATGCACAATGCTAACAATTGTAAGGGTGTTTAATTTATCCATAGTAACTGATAGTCAAAAGAGCTGAGATCTGGTCCTGACTCTTGTTTCTACAAGTTGCTTAACCTTTCTGACCCTCTGTTTCCTCACTTTTAAAGTCAGAGTTTGAATAATTATATAATTTTTATAACTAAATCTTTATATTTTATAGAAATAAATTTGCATGCAAGAAAAGGAACTGATTCATCAAAAGTCAAAGGGAATATGAATTGTTATAGGTCTTTCAACTGCTAAGCACAAGCAGCAATTGGAAACTTTACCTTC
Source organism: Piliocolobus tephrosceles (assembly GCF_002776525.5). Lineage (NCBI taxonomy): Eukaryota > Metazoa > Chordata > Mammalia > Primates > Cercopithecidae > Piliocolobus > Piliocolobus tephrosceles. The sequence goes on along the minus strand of NC_045435.1, from coordinate 56,863,149 downwards.
AGATATTAAATGTTTTCTTGCATGTTTCTGCTTTTGTTTTATCCTCCCTCAGACTTTATAGCACTAAATCCCTATGTAGATGCTGGACGAATCTTTTCATTTCTCCTGCTCATTCACATATCCATTCAACTAACATGTATATGACTGTTTATGTGTATTCATATATATACAGAACTCACAGCCTAGTAGGATCATTTGTGCAAGCAAGAACTACTGTCCAAAAGAAGAAGTAAAACTTTCCCTGCAAACACCTAGTAGTGGTACCTACTCCAGGCTAGTGTTAAGGAAGGATTTGGGGAGAAGGGAATATCTCAGCCAAGCTGAGATGCAAAAGATGAGAATCAGCTACCAGTTAAAGAGGGGTGGAGGGACTATTTCAGGTCAAAAAAAGAAAAAAGCCTACGTGACATTCCAGAAGCAAAAAGAGCATGGCATAGTCAAGGAAAATAAATTCTTTTAGCAAGAAATGGGATAATGAGGTCTAAAGGTGCATTATCAAGGGCATTCGTATGTACATGTGTATGTGTATCCACATATCTATGTATATATAATATATATCAGAGGTTTAACAGGAAAGTAACATCGACTGAATTTGTATTTTAAAAAGATCACTCCGGCTGCAGTTGGGTGAATAAATTTGAAGAGAGTAACACCAGAGGCAGAGAAACCAGGCAGAAAACAGCTGCAGTAACCTAGCTGAGCAACAACAGTGGGTTGGACAAGAGCAACAGCAGTAGAGACAAAGAAAAGTGGAAAGAAATATCTAAAATGTAGCAGAAAGCATCAACAGAACTTGATGACTGGCTGGATAAAAGGGGAAGGAGTCAAGATTAACACCTTATTTTCTTGCCTAAGCAATTATCTGAGGGTGGTGCCATCCATTGTCATGTGGCAGATTAACAAGTTCTAGAGGTAGGGATAAATACAGTTTTGAATTTCATAAATTTGAGGCACCTGTTTGGGACAATAATACTAGGCTAGACCAGAGATACAGATTTGGGAGTCACCAGCAGATTGAAGGCAAAATCAACTAGGGAGAAAGTGCTAAGAAGAAAATAGGGCATAGAAGAAAGCCCTTAGGGATAACCAATTAGTAAATGGCTAAATTAGCCATTATACAACTCTAAAGTAATTATGCAAGTGCTAAAAATTATAATTAGGAAAAATGCTTTATGATATTCTGTTGCATTTAAGAGATATATCCTAAAACCAAATGTATTACTTCTATGTACTTACAAGTGGACATCCTAGGCCCTTCTCTGGACATTCTTAGAGAACCTCATGCCCTCATATTTCTTATGGCAGTGGAAAGTTGGGACAAGAAGTCAGGAAAACTATTTGTTGATACTTTTTATGAATAAACATCTCAGATCATTTTGAATTGATATTGCCAAAAGATGCAAGTACCATGTCCCTCCCTTCTTTTCATTCAAAACTGCCCTGAATCACTGCTTCCCCTCCTCCCCTGCCATGCCTACTCATCTCTGAGGTGGTTTCCATGGCAGTGATGAAGTATTGAAGAGGAACTATAAGCACTTGTCTATACCAATGTGTACAATACATTAATTTTTTTTTTTTTTTTTGAGACAGGGTCTGGCTCTGTCATATAGGTTGGAGTTCAGTGATGGGATCTTGGCTCACCATAACCTCTGCCTACCTGTCTCAAGCCATTCCCCAACCTTATCCCCCCAGATAGCTGGGACTACAGGCATGCACCACCACAACTGGGTAATTTTTTGTATTTTTTGTAGAGATGGGGTTTTGCCATGTTGCCCAGGCTGGTCTTGAACTCCTGGGCTCAAGTGATCCTCCCACCTAGACACTAAAAATTCAGTTGAAAAGCTACAAAGGAAACTAATATAGAAAAACCACATGTCTAACAGAAATTGGCAAGGGATAATAAATGTGAGGTAAATTCCTCATATTCATTTTGATATGTTGTAAATTTTCCAAAGCTAAGAAATCAAGGACAAGAAATATAAGCACCTTATAAGTACCAAAGGAACTAAAAAGAAAAATGAGAAATGGTCAAAGATAAATGTTTTTTCTAATGATTGGGCCATTAGGAAAAGGGGAAAATACTTTTTTAAAAAAATAGACTTTAGCCAGGCAAGCAGACACGTACCTATAGTCCCAGCTACTCAGGAGGCCAAGGCAGGAGGATCACTTGAACCTAGAAGTTCAAGTTCAGCATGGGAAACATAGTAAGACCCCCATCTCTAAATAAATAAATAAATAAATAAATTTTATGCTCTAGAGCAGTTTTAGGTTCACAGCAAAACTGTGCAGAAAGTACAGAGTTCCCATATATCCCCTGTAGCCTATATATCCCTTGTTGCCTATCAACATCCTGTGCTACAGCAGTATGTTTGTAACAATCAATGAACCAACACTGATACTCCATTATCACCCAAAGTCCATCGTTTATATTAAGGTTCATCCTTAGTGTGGTACATTTTACTGGTTTTGACAAATGTATAATGACAAACCATTATATCATACAGAATAGTTTAACTGTTCCAAAAAACCCTGTGTTCCACCTATTCATCCCTCTCACCCCACTGACCGCTGTCAATCACTGATCTTTTACTGTCTTCATACTTTTCCCTTTTCCAGAATGTCATATAATAGAAATTATACAGTATATAGCCTTTTTAAATTGGCTTCCTTCACTTAGTAATATGTGTTTAAGTTTCCTCCATGTATTTTCATAACTTGGTAGCTCATTTCCTTATATAGCTAAATAATATCCCATCATAGGGATATACCATAGTTTATTTATTCATTCACCCACTGAAGAACATCTTTAGTTGGAGTGCATGGTAAGAGTAAATCTAGTTTTACAAGAAGCTGCCAAACTGTTTTCCACAGTGGCTGTACCATTTTGCATTTCTACCAGCAGTGAACAAGTTCCTGTTGCTCCACGTTCTCGCCAGCATTTGATGTTGTCAGTGTTTTGGATTTTTACAATCCTAATTAATGTGTACTGGTATCACATTTTTAAATTTGCAATTCCATAATGACATATGATGTTGAACATATTTTCATATGTTTATTTGTCATCTGTACATCTTCTTTGATTATGTGTATGTTCAGATCTTTTGCCCATTTTTTAATTGGGTTGTTCACTTTCTTATTCCTGAGTTTTAAAAGTTCTTTAAATATTTTAGATAATAGTCTTTTATCATAGATGTCTTTTGCAAATAGTTTTCTCCAAGTCTGTCACTTATCATTATCTTGATGGTGTCTTTTGCAGAGCAGAAGTATTAAATTTTAATGTAGTACAACTTATAAATTATTCCTTTCATGAATTGTGCCTTTTGTGTTATATCTAGAAAGATCTAAAAAGTCATTGCCAAGTCCAAGATGATCTAGATTTTCAGTTATATTTTAGGACTTTTATAATTTTTCCATTTTACACATAGATCTACAGCCCATTTTTTTAATACTTTAAGTCCTGGGATACATGTACAGAACATGCAGGTTTGTCACATAAGTATACATGTGCCAAGGTGGTTTGCTGCACCCATCAACTCGTCATCTACATTAGGTGTTTCTCCTAATGCTATCCCTCCCCTAGCCTCACAACCCCCAACAGGCCCCAGTGTGTGATGTTCCCCTCCCTGTTTCCATGTGTTCTCATTGTTCAATTCCCACTTATGAGTGAGAACATGTGGTGTTTGGTTTTTTGTTCCTGTGTTAGTTTGTTGAGAATGGTGGTTTCCAGCTTCATACACGTCCCTGCAAAGGACATAAACTCATCCTTTTTATGGCTGCATAATATTCCATAGTGTACATGTGCCACATTTTCTTTATCCAGTCTATCATTTATGGGCATTTTGGTGGGTTCCAAGTCTTTGCTATTGTGAACAGTGCTGCAATAAACATACGTGTGCATGTGTCTTTATAGAATGATTTATATGCCTTTGGGTATATACCCAGTAATGGGATTGCTGGGTCAAATGGTATTTCTGGTTCTAGATTCTTGAGGAATCGCCATACTGTTTTCCACAGTGGTTGAACTAATTTACACTCCCACCAATAGTGTAAAAGTGTTCTTATTTCTCCAAATCCTCTCCAGCTTCTGTTGTTTCCTGACTTTTTAATGATCACCATTGTAACTGGCATGAGATAGTATCTCATTGCGGTTTTAATTTGCATTTCTCTAATGACCAGTGATGATGAGCTTTTTTTCATATGTCTGTTGGCTGCATAAATGCCTTCTATTGAGAAGTGTCTGTTCATATCCTTCGACCACTTTTTGATGGAGTTGTTTCTTTTTTTCTCATAAATTTGTTTAAGTCATTTGTAGATTCTGGATATTAGCCCTTTTAAACTATTTACTATCCTGTTAAATTTGTTAAAGTTCTTTGTAAATTTGTTAAAGTTCTGGATATTAGCCCTTTGTCAGATGGACAGATTGCAAAAATTTTCTCCCATTCTTATAGGTTGCCTGTTGACTCTAATGACAGTTTCTTTTGCTGTGCAGAAGCTCTTTAGTTTAATTAGATCCCATTTGTCTATTTTGGCTTTTGTTGCCATTGCTTTTGGTGTTTTAGTCATGAAGTATTTGCCCATGCCTAGGTCTGGAATGGTATTGCCCAGGTTTTCTCCCAGGGTTTTTATGATTTTAGGTCTTACATTTAAGTCTTTAATCCATCTTGAATTAATTTTTCTATAAGGTGTAAGGAAGGGGTCCAATTTCAGTTTTCTGCATACAGCTAGCCAGTTTTCCCAACACCATTTATTAAATAGGGAATCCTTTCCCTATTGCTTGCTTTTGCCAGGTTTGTCAAAGATCAGATGGTTGTAGATGTGTGGCATTATTTCTGAGTCCTCTGTTCTGTTCCACTGGTCTATATGTCTGTTTTGGTAATAGTACCACGCTATTTTGGTTACTATAGCCTTGTAGTATAGTTTGAAGCCAGGTAGCATGATGCTTCCAGCTTTGTTCATTTTGCTTAAGATTGTTTTGCTATACGGCCTCTTTTTTGATTTCACATGAAATTTAAAGTAGATTTTCTAATTCTGTAAAGCAAGTTGATGGTGGCTTGATGGAGACAGCATCGAATCTATAAATTACTTTGGGCAGTATGCCCATTTTCATGACATTGATTATTCCTATCCGTGAGCATGGAATGTTTTTCCATTTGTTTGTGTCCTCTCTTATTTTCTTGAGCAGTGGTTTGTAGTTCTCCTCAAGGAGGTCCTTCACATCCCTTATAAGTTGGATTCCTAGGTATTTTATTCTCTTTGAAGCAATTGTGAATGGGAGTTCACTCATGATTTGGCTCTCTGTTTGTCTGTTATTGGTGTATAGGAATGCTTGTGATTTTGCACATTTATTTTGTATCCTGAGACTTTGCTGAAGTTGTTTATCAGTCTAAGAAGATTTTCGGCTGAGACGATAGGGTTTTCTAAATATACAATCATGTCATCTGCAAACAGAGACAATCTCACTTCCTCTTTTCCTATCCTGTTTCTTTCTTTCTCTTGCCTGTTTGCCCTGGCCAGAACCTCCAATACTATGTTGAATAGGAGTGGTGAGAGAGGGCATCCTTGTCTTACATTGGTTTTCAAAAAAGAATGCTTCCAGTTTTGCCCATTCAGTATGATATTGGCTGTGGGTTTGTCATAAATAGCTCTTATTTTGAGACACATTCCATCAATACCTAGTTTATTGAGAGTTTTTAGCATGAAGGGGTGTTGAATTTTGTTGAAGGCCCTTTCTCCATCTATTGAAATAATCATGTGGTTTTTGTCATTGGTTCTGTTTGTGTGATGGATTACGTTTATTGATTTGTGTATGTTGAACCAGCCTTGCATCCCAGGGATGAAGCTGACTTGATGGTGGTGGATAAGCTTTTTGATGTGCTGCTGGATTCAGTTTGTCAGTATTTTATTGAGAATTTTTGCATCGATGTTCATCAGGGATATTGGCCTGAAATTTTCTTTTTTTGTTGTTGTGTCTCTGCCAGGTGTCAGGATGAAGCTGGCCTCATAAAATGAGTTAGGGAGAATTCCCTCTTTTTCTATTGCTTGGAATAGTTTCAGAAGGAAGGTATCAGCTCCTCTTTGTACCTCTGGCAGAATTTGGGTGTGAATCCATCTGGGTCCTGGGCTGTTTTTTGGATTACAGCCTATATTTTAGTTAAAATTTGTGACGTTAATAAGGAGCTTTTAATTTTCATTTTGAACCCTTTGGTTCTATTTTATTTTGTTTTCAATTGCGTATTTTATCTTTAGAAGAATGATTTTTTAAGATTACCCATAAACTTCATAATTCAACTTCTAAGCAATTATTCTAAGGAAATAGCCAGAGGCTTAGACAAAGATGTTCATCCAACACTATTTATGATAGTGAGATACTGTAAGCAACCCAAGTATCAAACATTACAAGAAAAATTAAAGTAGATTATACCAATTTCATAAATGTTAGAAAGCTCTTTTAAGTATTGTTTTTAAATATTTTTTACTTTCCTGGAAGAAATTATACCAAATGTCATCATTAAAATATAGAATATAGGTTATTTATATTTTATTTTTATATGTTTTTATATAATATGTATTCATTTTATAATCAGAAAAAATTAAGACTTTTTTTCCTATGGAACTGAAATGTCAAGTGACCCTTTATAAAGGCCTTTATAAAGATTTAAATGACAAATGACATATTTTTCAGGACACCAGACTAAACCAAAGATATGATATCCTTTCCTAATGTTATTATGAAGTAGATTTCGCACCCAAAGCACATATAAATCTCTATATCCGAAATCAGTAGAAAGTAATTAGTAGTGGTTGGCTTATTAGAGACAGATTTTAGATAATTAGGGGGGAGGTTTGGCAGTTAGGAACTACAAGGTAAGGATAAATGAGAGAATTATAGTCAGGAACCTGAAAAGGCTCTACAAATATATCTGCATAATAGAACATTTCCACAGAGTGCAAAGGATCTTCAACTTCTGAAACTCTGTGATATAAATGATTAATACATTCAGACTATCTGATGCTTCACATGTATCTTCACTTCAGGATGAGGAGCTACCAAATAAAACTTTTCTGACCCTTAATTCCCAAATAATATGTATGCTTACGTAAGAAGAAGCTTGGTGTTTGTGGGATAGGTCCTGGATTGAAGTCTGAAGGTCCAAGTTTAAGTCCCAGGTCAACTATTTAGTTATGGCCTGACTTGGCTAAGTCATGTAACCAATATGGAAGTTATCGCATCTGTTCATGATACCGGCTATGTCTCAACATAGAGTTATCATGAGAATCAAATGAGATCTTATATATGAGAGCTAGGAAGTGCTAAACAATGTATTTTATAATGAAATTGTCATTCTATCAACAATTCTTTGTTTGGCCTCCAGTAGCCACTTAAAAATGAAGCAGCAGCATTGTCTGGAGTAAATACCCTAGATTCGTTGTCTCACGCCAAGGGAATTGAGGACACAGATACCACAAGAAGTGGGTTTAGGAGCAGAAGTTTAATAGGCAAAAGAAAGAGACAGGAGAACAGATCTCTCTCCTGAGAGAGAGAGAGGGGCATCCAAATGGGACTTCTGGCCCACAGTGGACTGCACCAGATTTTATAGACATGCTTAAGGAGGCAGTATCTGATTTACATAGGGCCCAGAGATTGATTGGACCAGTTGTGAGATTTACATAACACACAGGAAAGTTGGCTACCACACCCTAATCTGCTTATTATGCAAACGGGCTTTCCACTTGGCTGGCACCATGTTTTCTGTTCCCTACTGCACACGTGCTTGGAAAGGAAAAGGGAAGATAGCCGGCTCTTTGGTCTAGGGGTATGATTCTTGCTTTGGAAAAGGGAAGATGGAGCTGCCATTTTGAACATGCCTAGTCCCAGGTGGCCTTTTCCTATTGGCACAGCTGCCAGCATTCACTCATGCAAGCTTCCAGCTTGTTTGTCTATGTCTGCAGCTCAATTTTACAGAAAAGAAAATTATTTGGGAGCTGCTTTTCATTAAAAGGAAAACTTATTGAGAACTTCCTTACCCTAGCTATCTGTCTAAATAATTTCTTTTTAACTCCTATATGGAAAAGAGGAAAAATGTAATCTCCGGTTGAAAGGTTAAGTGACAGACTGATCTGGTGGCCAAGTGAAGCAACTTCTTCCTCCCTGGCTACTCTATGTGCAGCACTCCTGAATCTGGGTCCAAAATGGCAGATAACCTTCACCTGTAGACAACAGCCTTTTTTTTTTTTTTTTTTTTTAAGTTCCAGGGTACATGTGCAGGATGTGCAGGTTTGCTACATAGTAAACACGTGCCATCGTGGTTTGCTGCACCTATCAACCCATCACCCAGGTATTAAGCCCAGCATATATTAGCTATTTTTCCTAATGCTGTCCTTTCACACTCACCCCATCGACAGGCCCCATGTGTGTTGTTCCCCTCCCTATGTCCATGTGTTCTCATTGTTCAGATCCCACTTACAAATGAGAACATGGATAATGGCCATTCTTTAGCTGAAGTTTATATAAGGCTGTGTGCTTCTAGGTGGAATTACAAACAAGCCCCAAAATGCACCACAAACCACTTTCATGTTATATTGCTTTATTTATCCACTCATCTACTCAATGAGAGAATATTATGTGCCAAGCACTGAAAACAAGAAATAAAGAACAGAAATCAGACAAATCACTACCCACCTGGAGACCATACAAAGAGGGAGAATCAAGTATTAATCACAGAATCATACACACAAATGTGAAATGAAATTGTGATGACCGTAAAAGGAGAGATTCTGGGGTTATCAGAATATTTGGTTGGAGGGTGTATTAGTCCATTCTTACACTATGAAGAAATACTCAAGACTGGGTAATTTGTAAAGAAAATAGGATTAATTGACTCACAGTTCCACATGGTTGGGGAAGCCTCTGGAAACTCACAATCATGTCAGAAGGTATCTCTTCACAGAGCAGCACGAGAGAGAATGAGTAAGTGCCAAGCAAAGGGGGAAGCCCCTTATAAAACCATCAGATCTCATAAGAACTTACTATCACAAGAATAAGCTGCCCCCATAATTCAATTACCTCCAACCAGGTCCCTACCATGACATGTGCAGATGATGAGAACTACAATTCAAGATGGGATTTGGGTGGGGACACAGCCAAACCATATCAGAGGGGTTAATCTGTACCAAGGCGTTCAGGGAAGTCTTTCTTGAGCTGACATTTGAGAGATGAATAGGTGGGGAGAAAAGAGTAAAAGAATCAAGAAAAGGGATTAGCATGCGAAAAGACCCTGTGATACAAGGCAGTGACATTCAAGAAAATGGTAAGATGAAAATATGTCTAGAGCACAGAGCATGAAAAGAAATGTGGTGCAAGATAAAAGTAAAAGGGTAGACTATGTCAAGGGTACACTATGTTCAGGGCCCATGAGTCCCTAGCAACTATGTAGTCTTTATTCTGAGAGCAATGGTAGCCATTAAAAGCTTCCAAGCAAAGAAATGACAATATCTAATTCACATTTTAAAAGATCATTCAGACTATAATATATCAGAAAGTCAGGTCAATGAATATGAGATTTGCATACAGGTTTTTTTTTTTTTTTTTTTTTTAACATACACAATCACATATAAGTTGGTATAGTTGAAAGTTTTTCATTAAAATACTAACTTGAGGCCAGGTGCAGTGGCTCATGCCTATAATCCCAGCACTTTGGAGGCTAAGGCAGGAGGATCACTTGAAGCCAGGAGTTCAAGACTAGCCTGGGCAACAAGGCAAGATCCCATCTTTACAAAACAATTTTGTAAAGATGCACACACTTGTAGTTCCAGCTACTCAAGAGACTGAGGTGGGAGGATTGCTCGACGCCAGGAAGTCAAGGCTGTAGTGAGCTATTATCATGTAACTGCACTCCAGCCTGGGCAACAGAGTGAGACCTTGTCTCTGAAAAATAAAAAGCATTAAAAAAATTTTTTTAACTTCAGAAGACCACTTTATTTTCTTGACGCTATAAGACAATAATACTGATGGACAAAAATAGCAAGACATTCTTAATGAATCCTATCATAATCAATACATCCTAGGAGGAATTAATATACTGTAATGAGCTTCTGGCCTCATTTTTCCCATCCCTTTCCAATATGGCATACCAAAAAGTTTTGGTTAATGAAAAGAATAAGAAAGATAAAAACAGGCAAAGGCTGAAGTCTAGAAAAACTGGAAAATGCTAACAAGTACTGTAAATTTAACCAACAACATCCACAACAAAGTTCTTACCCACAATATTAAGATACAGTACAGGTGCTGATCAACTGTAAAGTATCAAAGGTAACTGGACCTAACAATAGCAAAGGGAGCAAAGTGCTGAAGTTAGTGGATGATCAAGCTTTTTATGGCTACCCCTCTAAACTTCACTTTCACTCATATTCTGAAATATGTTTTGAATGAAAGAAAAAGAAGCAGTTACAGCACTGGAACATTAAGTGTGCATAACTCAGACTGTATCTTTTAAAATAATCTTTATTTTTATTTCCAACTTTTATTTTAAATTCAGGGGTACATGTGCAGATTGTTACATAGGTTAATGTGTGCCATGGTGGTTTGCTGCACAGATCATCCCATTAGCCAGGTATTAAACCCAGCATCCATTAGCTATTCTTCCTAATCCTCCTCTCCCTCCTCCCAGCCCCCACCCTCAAATAGGCTCCATGGCATGTTGTGACCCCCATGTGTTCACGTGTTCTCATCATTTAGCTCCCACCTGTAAGTGAGAACATGCAGTATTTTGTTTTCTGTTACTGCATTAGTTTGCTAAGGATAATGGCATCCAGCTCCATCCATGTCCCTGAAAGGACATGATCGCATTCCTTTTTATGACTCCACAGTATTTCATGGTGTTTATGTACCACATTTTCTTTATCCAGTCTAAAACTGATAGGCATTTAGGTTGACTCCATGTCTTTGCTATTGTGAATAGTGCTGCAATGAACATAAGTGTGTATGTTTCTTTGTAACAGAATGATTTCTATTCCTTTGGGTATATACCCAGTAATGGGATAGCTGGGTCGAATGGTATTCCTGTCTTTAGGTCTTTGAGGAATCACCACACTGTCCTCCACAATAGTTGAACTAATTTACACTCCCACCAACAGTGTACAATAATTCCTTTTTCTCCCCAATCTCACCAGCATCTGTTATTTTTTGACTTTTTAGTAACAGCCATTCTGACTGGTGTAAGATGGTATCTCATTGCAGTTTTAATTGCATTGCTGTAATGATCAGTGCTGTTGAGACTTTTTTTCATATGTTTGTTGGTTGCATGTATGTCTTCTTTTGACATGTCTGTTCATGTCCTTTGCCCACTTTAAATGAAGTTGCTTGTTTTTTTCTTGTAATTTTGTTTAAGTTCCTTATAGATGCTCAAAATTAGACCTTGGTTAGATGCATAGATTGCAAAAGTTTTCTCTCGTTCTGTAGGTTGTCTGTTTACTTTGTAGACCATTTCTTTTGCTGTATAGAAGCTCATTCATTTAATTAGATCCCAATTTGTCAATTTTTGCTTTTGTTGCAGTTGCTCTTGGTGTCTTCATCATGAAATTTTTGCCTACGCCTATGTCCTGAATGGCATTACATAGATTTTCTTCTAGGGATCAGTTTTGGGTTTTACATTTACTCTTTAATCCATCTTGAGTTGATTTTTATATATGGCATAAGGAACCCAGTTTCATTTTTCTACATATGGCTACTCAGTTCTGCCAGCACCATTTATTAAATGGGGAACTCTTTCCCCATTGCTTGTTTTTGTCAGGTTTGTCAAAGATCAGATGGTTGTAGGTGTGTGGTCTTATTTCTGGGTTCTCTATCTGTTCCATTGGTATATTTGTCTTGTACCAATACCATGCTATTTTGGTTACTGTAGCCCTGTAATATACTTTGAAGTCAGGTAGCATGATGCCTCCAGCTTTCTTCTTTTTGTATAGGATTGCCTCAGCTATACAGGCTCTTTTTTGACTCCATAAGAATTTTAAAATAGTTTTTTCCAATTCTGTGAAGAATGTCAATGGTAGTTTAATGGGGATAGCATTGAATCTATAAGTTGCTTTGGGTAGTATGGCCATTTTCACAATGATTCTTCCTGTCAATGAGCATGGAATGTTTCTCCATTTGTTTGTATCATCTCTGGTTTCTTTGAGGAGTTGTTTGCAGTTCTCCTTGAAGAGGTCCTTTGTTTCCCTTGTTAGCCACATTCCTAGGTATTTTATTCTTTTGTGGCAATTGTGAATGAGAGTTCATTAATGATTTGGCTTTCTGCTTGCCTGTCATTTGTGTATAGGAATGCTAGTGATTTTTGAACATTGATTTTGTATTCTGAGACTTTGCTAAAGTTATGTATCAGTTTAAGAAGCTTTGAGGCTGAAACAATGAGGTTTTCCAGATATAGGATCATATCATCTGCAAACAAAGATAGTTGTACTTCCTTTTTGAATGCCTTTATTTCCTTCTCTTACCTGATTGCCCTGGCCAGAACTTCCAATACTATGTTAAATAGGAGACTCACAGACTCTCATTTGTGCTAAAAACTTCACTGACTTCTCATCATTAATATACTATTGGTAGTTGAAACTATTTTAAAATTTTTGTGCCATATGTGATCCATAATTTTCTTTTTCTTTTTTTCTTCTTAAACATGCATACATATTTAATAATATTTAAGAAAGCAAGCATAGATTAAGAAAGCATGAATGCGGCTGCCCCACCGTCTGGGAAGAGAGGAGCACCTCTGCCGGCCGCCCCACTGTCTGGGAAGTGAGAAGCCCCTCTGCTGGCCACCCCACCGTCTGGGAAGTGAGGAGCACCTCCCTCTGGCTGCCCCACCGTCTGGGAAGTCAGGAGCACCTCTGCCCAGCCGCAGCCCCATCTGGGAAGTGAAGAACAACTCTGCTCGGCCGCCCCACCATCTGGGAAGTGAGGAGCACCTCTGCCCAGCTGCTGTGCAACTCTCTAAGTGTGAAGTGGCAGCCTTGTGTGTGATCTTTATGCCCTCCCCAAGTTTGCATTTTTGACATTAAAGTTTATTTTTAAATTAGAAAAGAAAAGAAAAGAAAGAAAGAATGAATGGTCCACACACATGTACTCAGTACATGAGTGAAAATTATGCTAAGAATATTTCTGCTAATACTGATACAACAATCACAATTTCTAGGTAAAAAACCACATGACAGGACAAGCAAGCCTCATAGTAATACTAGCCACTCAACATATTTAAAATCTTGAAATTATAAGTCTTACAATCATGATAAAATGAAGTATAGACTTGCATGCTTCATCATCTATTAAAGCATAACTCCTCTTCTAAAGTAAAGATAAAAACCAGATTAGTCATGTTAACTGATTTTCCCATATAAATTATAATTTTTAAGATTATAAAATTGGAAAATGTATTACATGTCAGCAAAATACCTTAAGGAATGCCATGCTAAATGAGTAAAACCCAGTGGTTTGGATTTTATCCAAATCTGGGTGCATCCATGGAAGGGTAATATGCATGGGAATAACATCACGTCCGAAAAAGTCTGGTGTCTTGGGGCCTTGACAAGGTAAAGTGAAGTGGGCAGCTGAGATCGGAGACGCAGATCAACACAAGTAAGAAGGGACAGGTGGCCGGGCGCGGTGGCTCAAGCCTATAATCCCAGCACTTTGGGAGGCCGAGACGGGTGGATCACGAGGTCAGAAGATCGAGACCATCCTGGCTATCAGGGTGAAACCCCGTCTCTACTAAAAAATACAAAAAACTAGCCAGGCGATGTGGCGGGCGCCTGTAGTCCCAGCTACTCGGGAGGCTGAGGCAGGAGAATGGCGTAAACCCGGGAGGCGGAGCTTACAGTGAGCCGGGATCCGGCCACTGCACTCCAGCCTGGGCGACACAGCGAGACTCCGTCTCAAAAAAAAAATTAAAAAAATAAAAAAAATTTTAAAAATTAAAAAAATAAAAAGAAGGGACAGGTAAGCATAAAAGAGTTAAGAGGTGCTGGCTTTCAGCACAGTGTGGGTAGTATAAACACATAGTAAGGGTGAAGGGAACTAGAAGTAAGAGTTTCAGTGAAAACACAGGGAACACAGGAGCAGTGACTCAGACACTGATAGTAATAAGAATTGGAATTCAGGCTTTTAAAAAGTGGCAATAAGAGCCACAGACCAAACACTGAGAGTGCAGAGGACAGGAAGAAAGTGGTAATGAATCTCACTTCAGCACAGATTGTGGGCTCCCGGCTCAGTGTGGGAAAACAAAGGAGTATGCCAGCAGCCATTAAGACGCACGCACTTCTTGTGACCAGAGAGTTCAACCTCCTAAGGAAATCTTAAAAAGCAGGGAAACCTACAAAGAGCAGAACATTAACTAGGAAACGTTCATTGTGTAAGATGCTTCAGATGGAGGGATGAAAATCACCCCCTGGGTTCAAATTCTGACTCTATTATGAACAGCTTGAATTCAGGTCAATTATTTAATCTCCGTGTGTTTTGGTTTCCTTATGCACATAAGATGAATAGGACTAATAATTTCCACTTCTCAAAGGTGTTAATGAGACCCCCATATATGGGAAAATATATGTAAAAGAACATGGATCCTGGCAAAATAAATGTCCATTTCCACACATTCTCCCTTATATCTATCAGCACTTTTCACCAACAGGGTAATACAGATGATTCCTGTTTCAGATACACGTAACAAAGCCATGGTGGCCTTTTCTACATATAGTTAGTATTCCCTCCCTTGATTTTATGTGATTCTTTTTTCCTTTCTACACATGTTGTGACTGAACAATATTCTTAATCTTAAAAATGAGTGCTTATTGCTTCAAATAATCTCTTCACTCTCAGAACAGTGTAGTTATCTGGGGAATAACTGAAAATATTCATTGGTCTACAACTTTCCTTTTGGACAATGTGGCCTCAATGCTCAAACTGGCTCATTGGCTCTAGAAGTCTTGTCTACCCAAATCGTACTTCTAGTCAAAAAATAGTCAAAAGCAGCAGCTGTGTAATACTAACCTCAAGTTCCTGCTGCTTTAAAAAGAAAAAAAAAATTCAATTGCTCCTATTTTTGTATAAATGGCCTCAGACAATCATGACTTACAAATATGTCAAGTAAATGATGGCATTGTTTAAACAGGTCCTGTTGGGAGCAGCAGGTTTCAAAGAGACATTTAGAAAATGAGGGACTTGAAAAAAAAGTTAATTGTAAAAGCATTTAAGGTGTCCACAACCTACATTTTTAGTAGTAAATACATCCCTTTTTCTACAGCTGTCACCTTGAAACATCAAACTCTAAATCAGCTCTGAAAGTTCCATGACCTCAATCAATTTTTGCCCTAAACCTAGCCAGGCAACAAGCAATCACGGCAAATGTAAAACTACAAGGCATTATAATAACAAAATCCCTGTATTTTCATTGTAATTATTGACTGATCCAGCCATTCATTCAATTTAACAAATAGTTATTGAGTGCCTACCACATACACAATATTATACTATGTAACAAATGATAATTTGTCCCTCAAATTAATAGACAAAACATAAAAGCAAAGATCATATTGAGACCACAAGAGAAGATAATGGAAAACACAGTGTCCTAAAGAATCAAAATATTTTAAATTACTTTTACTACTTTAAGTGAGTGTCTCCCTCATCCATAGTCAAAGTCAATTTCGAATCCCTAACTTCTGTAAGAATTAAATAATTCTGATAACTAGTTTACTGAAATCTTGATCCAGTTCTCTCCTTTTTTCTTTTCTTCTCTTGTTTTTTCTTTTTCTTTTTCTTTTTTTTTTTTTTTTTTTTTTTTTTTGCAAAGTCTCGCCCTGTGGCCCAGGCTGGAGTGCAATGGCACAATCTCGGCTCACTGCAAGCTCTGCCTCCTGGGTTCAAGTGATTCTCCTGCCTCAGCCTCCCAAGTATCTGGGACTACAGGTTCACACCACCATGCCTGGCTAATTTTTTGTATCTTTACTAAAGATGGGGTTTCACCATGTTGGCCAGGCTGGTCTCAACCTCCTGACCTCGTGATCCACCTGCCTCAGCCTCCCAAAGTGCTGGGATTACAGGTGTGAGCCACCACGCCCTGCCTCTTATCTATCTTTCTATCTATCTTTCTCTTCATTTATCTTTCTGAAGTATACTCACATTTCTGGTAATTATCAGGACCTTTTCCATTCTGGCATATGGTTGGACCAATTGCTGATTTGTTTTATTTCTCCCGAAGATATCTGCTTTTGTTTCTGTGATAGAGAACTCTGTTGAAATACTTCTTCCATACTCCATAGCCTTTTGTTATTTAGTCCACTGAAGTCATTATGTTTATATCTTTGGTTACAATTTGTTTAAGAGCTGGTCTAGGTATATGACCTTACGATACAAGGATTCATTAGGAACTCCCAGGGTCACTCAATATTCCTTTCTATTACTTTTTATTTTTTCATTGATACATAATAGCTGTACATATTTTCGGGGTATATGTGATATTTTGATAAATTCATATAACATGTAATTATCAAATCAGGATAACTGGGATATTTATTACCTTAAACACATCTTCTAGCTGTTGTGAAATATACAACAAATTGTTAACTATAGTCACCCTACTGATTTATTGAAGACTAGGTTTTATTTTTTGTTATCTAACCATATTTCATGGTTGATTAACCATTGATCAACCTTTCCTCATATACCCCTCCTTTCTACCCTCCCTGGCCTCTGGTAACCATCAATCTGCCCCCTATCCTCATGAGATTCACTTTATAACATTCCTTTTTAATTCTTTTTAATTGCCATTGCCATCTGAGATATATATATATATATATATATATATCTCCTAATGCTATCTCTCCCCTAGCCCAACAACCCCAACAGAACCCAGTGCATGATGTTCCCCTCCCTGTGTCCATGGGTTCTCATTGTTCAACTCCCAATTAGGAGACAGAACATAACAGTGTTTGGTTTTCTGTCCTTGTGATAGTTTGCTGAGAATGATGGTTTCCAGCTTCATCCATGTCCCTGCAAAGGACATGAACTCATCCTTTTTGATGGCTGTACAGTATTCCATGGTGTATATGTGCCACATTTTTTTTATCCAGTCTATCATTGATGGACATTTGGGTTGGTTCCAACTCTTTGCTATTGTGAATAGTGCTGCAATAAACATATGTGTGCATGTGTCTTTATAATAGATGATTTATAATCCTTTGGGTATATACCCAGTAATGGGATTGTTGGGTCAAATGGTATCTCTAGTTCTAGATCCTTGAGGAATCGCCATACTGTCTTCCACAATGGTTAAACTAATTTACACTCCCACCAACAGTGTAAAAGCATTCCTATTTTTCCACATCCTCTCCAGCATCTGTTGTTTCCTAATTTTTTAATGATTGCCATTCTACCTAGCATGAGATGGTATCTCATTGTGGTTTTCATTTGCATTTCTCTGATGACCAGTGATGATGAGCATTTTTTATATGTCTGTTGGATGAATGTCTTCTTTTGAGAAGTATCTGTTCATACCCTTCACCCATTTTTTGATGGGGTTGTTGGTTTTTTTCTTGTAAATTTGTTTAAGTTCTTTGTAAATTTGTTTAAGTTCTGGATATTGGCCCTTTGCCAGATGAATAGATTGCAAAAATTTTCTCCCATTCTGTAGGCTGCCTGTTTACTTTGATGATAGTTTCTTTTGCCGTGCAGAAGCTCTTTAGTTTAATTAGATCCCATTTGTCTCTTTTGGCTTTTGTTGCCATTGCTTTTGGTGTTTTAGACACGAAGTCTTTGCCCATGCCTATATCCTGAATGGTATTACCCAGATTTTCTTCTAGGATTTTTATGGTTTTAGGATTTATGTTTAAGTCTTTACTCCATCTTCAGTTAATTTTTGTAAAAGTTGTAAGGAAGGGATCCAGTTTCAGCTTTCTACTTATGGCTAGCCAATTTTCCCAGCACCATTTATTAAATAGGGAATCCTTTCCCCATTGCTTGTTTTTGTCAGGTTTGTCAAAGATCAGATGGTTGTAGATGTGTGGTGTTATTTCTGAGGCCTCTATTCTGTTCCATTGATCTATATGTCTGTCTTGGTACTAGTACCATGCTGTTTTTGGTACTCTGGCCTTGTAGTATAGTTTGAAGTCAGGCAGCACGATGCCTCCAGCATTGTTCTTTTTGCTTAGGATTTTCTTGGCTATGCACGCTCTTTTTTGGTTCCATATGAAACTTAAAGTAGTTTTTTCCAGTTCTGTGAAGAAAGTCATTGGTAGCTTGACAGAGATAGATTGGGCAGTATGGCCATTTGCACGATATTGATTCTTCCTATCCATAAGCATGGAATGTTCATCCATTTCTTTTGTCCTCTTTTATTTCACTGAGCAGTGGTTTATAGTTCTCCTTGAAGAGGTCCTTCACATCCCTTGTAAGTTAGATTCCTAGGTATTTTATTATCTTTGTAGTAATTGTGAATGGGAGTTTACTCATGATTTGGCCCTCTGTTTGCTTGTTCTTGGTGTATAGGAATGCTTGTGATTTTTGCACATTGATTTTGTATCCTAAGATTTTGCTGAAGTTGCTTACCAGCTTAAGGACATTTTGGGCTGAGAAGATGGGGTTTTCTAAATATACAATCATGTCATCTGCAAAGAGACAACTTGACTTTCCATTTTTCCTAATTGAATACCTTTATTTCTTTCTCTTGCCTGATTGCCCTGGCCAGAACTTCCAATACTATGTTGAATAGGAGTGGTGAGAGACAGCATCCCTTTCTTCTGCCAGCTTTCAAATGGAATGCTCCCAGTTTTTGCCCATTCAGTATGATACTGGCTGTGGGTTTGTCGCAAATAGCTCTTATTATTTTGAGATACGTTCCATCAGTACCTAGTTTTTTGGGTTTTTTTATTATTATTATACTTTAAGTTCTAGGGTACATGTGCACAACGTGCAGGTTTGTTACATATGTATACTTGTGCCATGTTGGTGTGCTGCACCTATCAACTCATCAGCTCCCATCAACTCATCATTTACATCAGGTTTAACTCCCAATGCCATCCCTCCCCACTCTCCCCTTCCCATAACAGGCCCCGGTGTGTGATGTTCCCCTTCCAGAGTCCAAGTGATCTCATTGTTCAGTTCCCACCTATGAGTGAGAACATGCGATGTTTTGTTTTCTGTTCTTGTGATAGTTTGCTAAGAATGATGGTTTCCAGCTGCATCCATGTCCCTACAAAGGACATGAACTCATCCTTTTTTATGGTTGCATAGTATTCCATGGTGTATATGTGCCACATTTTCTTAATCCAGTCTGTCACTGAGGGACATTTGGGTTGATTCCAAGTCTTTGCTATTGTGAATAGTGCCACAATAAACATACGTGTGCATGTGTCTTTATAGCAGCATTATTTATAATCCTTTGGGTATATACCCAGTAATGGGATGGCTGGGTCATATGGTATTCCTAGTTCTAGATCTTTGAGGAATCGCCATACTGTTTTCCATAATAGTTGAACCGGTTTACATTCCCACCAGCAGTGTAAAAGTGTTCCTATTTCTCCACATCCTCTCCAGCACCTGTTGTTTCCTGACTTTTTAATGATTGTCATTCTAACTGGTGTGAGATAGTATCTCATTGTGGTTTTGATTTGCATTTCTCTGATGGCCAGTGATGACGAGCATTTTTTCATGTGCCTGTTGGCTGTATGAATGTCTTCTTATGAGAAATGTCTGTTCATATCTTTTGATGGGGTTGTTTGTTTTTTTTTCTTGTAAATTTGTTGAGTTCTTTGTAGGTTCTGGATATTAGCCCTTTGTCAGATGAGTAGATTGTAAAAATTTTCCCCCATTCTGTAGGTTGCCTGTTCACTCTGATGGTAGTTTCTTTTGCTGTGCAGAAGCTCTTTAGTTTAATTAGATCCCATTTGTCAATTTTGGCTTTTGTTGCCGTTGCTTTTGGTGTTTTAGACATGAAGTCCTTGACCATGCCTATGTCCTGAATAGTATTACCTAGGTCTTCTTCTAGGGTTTTTATGGTTTTAGGTCTAACATTTAAGTCTCTAATCCATCTTGAATTAATTTTGATATAAGGAGTAAGGAAAGGATCCAGTTTCAGCTTTCTACTTATGGCTAGCCAATTTTCCCAGCACCATTTATTAAATAGGGAATCCTTTCCCCATTTCTTGTTTTTCTCAGGTTTGTCAAAGATCAGATGGCTGTAGATGTGTGGTATTATTTCTGAGGGCTCTGTTCTGTTCCATTGGTCTATATCTCTGTTTTGGTACCAGTACCATGCTGTTTTGGTTACTGTAGCCTTGTAGTATAGTTTGAAGTCAGGCAGCATGATGCCTCCAGCTTTGTTCTTTTGATTTAGGATTGTCTTTTGACTTAGGAATGTCTTGGGCTCTTTTTTGGTTCCATATGAACTTTAAAGCAGGTTTTTCCAATTCTGTGAAGAAAGTCATTGGTAGCTTGATGGGAATGGCATTGAATCTATAAATTACCTTGGGCAGTACGGCCATTTTCACGATATTGATTCTTCCTATCCATAAGCATGGTATATTCTTCCATTTGTTTGTGTCCTCTTTTATTTCACTGAGCAGTGGTTTGTAGTTCTCCTTGAAGAGGTCCTTTACGTCCCTTGTAAGTCAGATTCCTAGGTATTTTATTCTCTTTGAAGCAATTGTGAATGGAAGTTCATTCACGATTTGGCTCTCTGTTTGTCTGTTACTGGTGTATAAGAATACTTGTGATTTCTGCACGTTAATTTTGTATCCTGAGACTTTGCTGAAGTTGCTTATTTGCTTAAGGAGATTTTGGGCTGAGATAATGGGGTTTTCTAAATATATAATCATGTAATCTGCAAACAAGGATAATTGACTTCTTCTTTTCCTAACTGAATACCCTTGATTTCTTTCTCTTGCCTGATTGCCCTAGCCAGAACTTCCAACACTATGTTGAATAGGAGTGGTGAGAGAGGGCATCCCTGTCTTGTGCCAGTTTTCAAAGGGAATGCTTCCAGTTTTTGCCCATTCAGTATAATATTGGCTGTAGGTCTGTCATAAATAGCTCTTATTATTTTGAGGTACGTTCCATCAATACCAAATTTATTGAGAGCTTTTAGCATGAAGGGCTGTTGAATTTTGTCAAAGGCCTTTTCTGCATCTACTGAGATAATCATGTGGTTTTTGTCTTTGATTCTGTTTATATGCTGGATTACGTTTATTGATTTGCATATGTTGAACCAGCCTTGCATCCCAGGGATGAAGCCCACTTGATCATGGTGGATAAGCTTTTTGATGTGCTGCTGGATTTGGTTTGCCAGTATTTTATTGAGGATTTTTGCATCGATGTTCATCAGGGACATTGGTCTAAAATTCTCTTTTTTTGTTGTGTCTCTGCCAGGCTTTGGTATCAGGATGATGTTGGCCTCAAAGAATGAGTTAGGGAGGATTCCCTCTTTTTCTATTGATTGGAATAGTTTCAGAAGGAATGGTACCAGCTCCTCCTTGTACCTCCAATAGAATTCGGCTGTGAATCCGTCTGGTCCTGGACTTTTTTGGTTGGTAAGCTATTAATAAGCAGCCTCAATTTCAGAGCCTGCTATTGGTCTATTCAGGGATTCAACTTCTTCCTGGTTTAGTCTTGGGAGAGTATAAGTGTCCAGGAAATTATCCGTTTCTTCTAGGTTTTCTAGTTTATTTGCATAGAGGTATTTATCGTATTCTCTGACGGTAGTTTGTATTTCTGTGGGGTCCGTGGTGATATCCCTTTTATCATTTTTTATTGCATCTATTTGATTCTTCTCTCTTTTCTTCTTTATTAGTCTTGCTAGCAGTCTATTAATTTTGTTGAACTTTTCAAAAAACCAGCTCCTGGATTCATTGATTTTTTAGAGGGTTTTTTGTGTCTCTGTCTCCTTCAGTTCTGCTCTGATCTTGGGTTATTTCTTGCCTTCTGATAGCTTATTGAGAATTTTCAGCATGAAATGCTGTTGAATTTTGTTGAAGGCCTTTTCTGCATCTATTGAGATAATCATGTGGTTTTTGTCTTTGGTTCTGTTTATGTGATACATTATGTTTATTGATTTGCATATGTTGAACCAGCCTTGCATCCCAGGGATGAAGCCAACTTGATTGTGGTGGATAAGCTTTTTGACGTGCTGCTGGATTTAGTTTGCCAGTATTTTATTGAGGATTTTCACATCGATGTTCATCAGGGATATTGGCCTAAAATTTTCTTTTTTTGCTATGTCTCTGCCAGGCTTTGGGATCAGGATGATGTTGGCCTTATACAATGGGTTAAGGAGGATTCCCTCTTTTTCTGTTGATTGGAATAGTTTCAGAAGGAATGGTACCAGCTCCTCTTTGTACCCCTGGTAGAATCGACTGTGAATCCGTCTGGTCCTAGACTTTTTTTTGGTTGGTAGGTTGTTAATTATTGCCTCAATTTCAGAGCCTGTTATTGGTCTATTCAGAGACTCAACGTCTTCCTGGTTTAGTCTTGGGAGGGTATATGTGTCCAGGAATTTACTCATTTCTTCTAGATTTTCTAGTTGATTTGCATAGAGGTATTTATAGGATTCTCTGATGGTAATTTGTATTTCTGTGGGATCAATGGTGATATCCCGTTTATCATTTTTTATTGCATCTATTTGATTCTTCCCTCTTTTGTTCTTTATTCATCTTCTTAGCAGTCTAACAATTTTGTTGATCTTTTCAAAAAACCAACTCCCGGATTCATTGATTTTTTGAATGGTTTTTTGTGTCTCTATCTCCTTCAGTTTTGCTCTGATCTTAGTTATTTCTTGCCTTCTGCTAGCTTTTGAATTTGTTCGCTCTTGCTTCTCTAGTTCTTTTAATTGTAGTGTTAGGGTGTCGATTTTAAATCTTTCCTGCTTTCTCTTGTGGGCATCTAGTGCTGTAAATTTCCCTCTATACACTGCTTTAAATGTGTTCCAGAGATTGTTGTATGTTGTTCCTTTGTTCTCTGGTTTCAAAGAACATCTTTATTCCTGCTTTCATTTCATTATTTACCCATTAGTCATTCAGGAGCCAGTTGTTCAGTTTCTAGGTAGTTGCATGGTTTTGAGTAAGTTTCTTATTCCTGAGTTCTAGTTTGATTCCACTGTGGTCTAAGAGGCAGTTTGTTGTGATTTCCATTCTTTTACATTTGCTGAGGAGTGTTTTACTTCCAATTGTGTGGTCAATTTTAGAATAAGTGTGATGCAGTGCTGAGAAGAATATATATTCTTTTGATTTGGGGTGAAGAGTTCTGAAAATGTCTAGTAGGTCCGCATGGTCCAGAGCTGAGTTCAAGTCCTGGATATCCTTGTTAATTTTCTGTCTCCTTGATCTGTCTAAT
Organism: Piliocolobus tephrosceles; assembly: GCF_002776525.5. NCBI lineage: Eukaryota > Metazoa > Chordata > Mammalia > Primates > Cercopithecidae > Piliocolobus > Piliocolobus tephrosceles. The sequence goes on along the minus strand of NC_045435.1, from coordinate 56,839,787 downwards.
ATTGACAGTGGAGTGTTACAGTCTCCCATTATTATTGTGTAGGAGTCTAAGTCTCTATGTAGGTCTCTAAGACCTTGCTTTATGAATCTGGGAGCTCCTGTATTGGGTACATATATATTTAGGATAGTTAGCTCTTCTTGTTGAATTGATGCCTTTACCATTATGTAACGGCCTTCTTTATCTCTTTTGATCTTTGTTGGTTTAAAGTCTGTTTTATCAGACACTAGGATTGCAACCCCTATTTTTTTTTTTTTTTTTTTTTTTTTTTGCTTTCCATTTGCTTGGTGGATCTTCCTCCATCCCTCTATTTTGAGCCTATGTGTGTCTTTGCATGTAAGATGGGTCTCCTGAATACTGCACACCAATGGGTGTTGACTCTTTATCCAATTTGCCAGTCTGCATCTTTTAATTGGGGCATTTAATCCATTTACATTTAAGGCTAATACTGTTATGTGTGAATTTGATCCTGTCATTATTATGCTAGCTGGTTATTTTGCCCATTAATTGATGCAGTTTCTTCAGTGTCGATGGTCTTTACAATTTGGCATGTTTCTGCAGTGGCTGGTATCAGTTGTTCCTTTCTACGTTTAGTGCATCCTTCAGGACCTCTTGTAAGGCAGGCCTGGTAGTGACAACATCTCTCAGCATTTGCTCATCTGTAAAGAATTTTATTTCTCCTTGGCTTTTGAAGCTTAGTTTGGCTGGATATGAAATTCTGGGTTGAAAACTATTTTCTTTAAGAATGTTGCATATTGGCCCCCACTGTCTTCTGCCTGTAGGGTTTCTGCGGAGAGATCCACTGTTAGTCTGATGGGCTTCCCTTTGTGGATAACTCAACCTTTCTCTCTGGCTGCCCTTAACATTTTTTCCTTCATTTCAACCTTGGTGAATCTGAAAATTACGTGTCTTCGGGCTGCTATTCTCGAGGAGTATCTTTGTGGTGTTCTCTGAATTTAAAGGTTGGCCTGCCTTGCTAGGTTGGGGAAGTTCTCCTGCAAAATTACCTGAAGAGTGTTTTCTAACTTGGTTCCATTCTCCCCATCACTTCCAGGTACACCAATCAAACGTAGATTTGGTCTTTTCATATAGTCCCATATTTCTTGGAGGCTTTGTTCATTTTTGGGATTTTTTTCACTTTTTTTTTTCTAATCATGTCTTCTTGCTTTATTTCATTACTTTGATCTTCAATCACTGATATCCTTTCTTCCACTTAATGGAATTGGCTACTGAAGCTTGTGTATGCTTCACAAAGTTCTCGTAGTATGGTTTTCAGCTCCATTAAGTCATTCAAGTTCTTCTCTACACTGGTTATTCTAGTTAGTCATTCATCTAATCCTTTTTCAAGGTTTTTAACTTCCTTGCTATGGGTTTGAACATCTTCCTTTAGCTCAGAGAAGTTTGTTATTACCGACCTTCCAAAGCCTACTTCTGTCAACTCGTCAAACTCATTCTCCATCCAGTTTTGTTCCCTTGCTGGCGAGGAGTTGTGTTCCTTTGGAGAAGAGGCTTTCTGGTTTTTGAAATTTTAAGCCTTTCTGCTCTGGTTTCTCCCCATCTTTCTGGCTTTATCTACCTTTGGTCTCTAATGTTGGCGACCTACAGATGGGGTTTTGGTGTGGATGTCCTTTTTGTTGATGTTGATGCTATTCCTTTCTGTTTGTTAGTTTTCCTCTAACAGACAGGTCCCTCAGCTTCAGGTCTGTTGGAATTTGCTGGAGGTTCACTCCTGATCCTGTTTGCCTGAGTATCACCAGCAGAGGCTGCAGAACAGTAAATATTGCTGCCTGGTCCTTCCTCTGTAAGCTTCCTTCCAGAGGGGCACCCACCTGTATGAGGTGTCTTTCAGCTCCTACTGGGAGGTGTCTCCCAGTCAGGCTATGCAGGGGTCAGGGAACCCACTTGAGTAGGCAGTATGTCCATTATCAGAGCTCAAATGTCATGCTGGTAGAACAACTGCTCTCTTCAGAGCTGTCAGGCAGGGATGTTTAAGTCTGCAGAGGCTGTCTGCTGCCTTTGGTTCAGATATGCCCTGCCCCCAGAGGTGGAATCTAGAGAGGCAGTAGCCCTTGCTGAGCTGTAGTGGGCTCCACCCAGTTCGAGCTTCCCTGACACTTCGTTTACACTGTGAGCACAGAACCACCTAATGAAGCCTCAGCAATGATGGATGCCCCTTTCCTGGCCAAGCTCCAGCGTCCCCAGTCCATCTCAGACTGCTGCACTTACAGCAAGCAAGACTCCATGGGCGTGGGACCCACCAAGTCACGCATGGGAGGGAATCTCCTGGTCTTCTGGTTGTGAAGACTGTGGGAAAAGCACAGTATTTGGGCAGCAGTGTACTGTTCCCCCAGGTACAGTCACTCATGGCTTCCCTTGGCTGGGAAAGGGAAATCCCCTGACCCCTTCCACTTCCCAGATGAGGCAATGCCCCGCCCTGCTTTGGTTCACCCTCTGTGGGCTACACCCACTGTCCAACCAGACCCAGTGAGATGAACCGGGTACCTCAGTTGGAAATGCAGAAATCACCCGTCTTCTGTGTCAGTCTCACTGGGAGCTGTAGACCGAAGCTGTTCCTATTCGGCCATCTTGAGGACATTTATTTTGTTTGTTTGCTTTTTTGTTTGTTTGTTTGTTTTTGACAGAATCTTATCTGTTGCCCAGGCTGGAGTACAGTAGCACAATCTCAGCTCACCACAAACTTCCGCCTCCCAGGTTCAAGAGATTCTCCTGCCTCAGCCTCCTGAATAGCTGGGACTACAGGTGCACACCACCATTCCTGGCTAACTTTTGTATTTTTAGTAGAGACAGAGTTTCACTATGTTGGCCAGGCTGGTCTCAAACTCCTGACCTCGTGATCTGCCTGCCTCAGCATCCCAAAGTGCTAGGATTACAGGCGTGAGCTACTGCATCCAGCCTTTCTCTCTGTTTCTTGATGTCTTTTAGTTGAAGATATTTCACTAACCACCAAGAGAAGTGGTTGAGTTAGCAGCTCTAACCAAGTTCCCTTCAAATCTTTACCTTTCTATGTTTCCCTATGACATGAGAAGAAGGGCAAATACAACAGTAACCTGAGGAAGTTCAGCGCTAATTCTGTAAGTCATGGATCCATTTTTTAATTGTATATTTCCTTTACACATAATTTGGCTTTGGGTAAGTTTAATCAGTTTTTTCCAGGGCTCATGAGTGCCTAGAAACTATGCAGCTTTAAGTATATATCATGTACAACTGGTTTCAAGGCATATACATGAGGTAACTTCATGTTTTAAGTATTAATGTCTACCCTGCCACTTAAATAGATTCTCTGCAAATAATAAAAGAGTATGGCAATACAAGGCAAAGGAGGCATATTTTTGCACTGCCCCATTGCCCAGATGGTGAAACTGTGAGTCAGCAACAGAAGCAAAACCAGAGTCAAGGCCAAGTAATTAATTCACTATGCAACTTCCACTGCATCGAATATAGTAGTATTTAAGAACATGTGTTCTATAATTTCCACTCTTGGCCAAGTCTACTCTGAGCTAAATGTTCTTGATATTTCCAAGAACAGCAAAAACCATTAATTCAATTCAACTCTATGCTACAGTCAAGTCAACAGGCCCCAAATTACCAATAAAGATTTCTATGTAAAGCTATTAAATTCAATATTAGGTTCTGAAATTAGAATTCAGGATTTTGTAAAGTGGCAATGTTCACTATTCACTGCATTAATCATTCAGGAAATCTGATTATAACGTACTACAGTAGATTAGTACTACAAAGAAGGGAAAGAGGGGGTGAGAAGCCCAGCTGGAGATTTGCAGTACTAGCTGGGGGAAAAAGATTGGCTTAGATTTATTGGAGACTAATTAAGACATGAGTTGGAGTAAGCAGCTGACATCTGGACTTAAAACTGGAGGCACAAGTTTCAACATAGACGGAGTCAGTTGAGAACCCAAGGAAGAATAGCAGTCCACTAGGCATAGAAGAATACAAGCAGAAAAATGTAATGATCCAGACAAGTCCTTATAAAGCCCATTGATCCAGAAACCAAGACCTCGATAAAGTGCAAAAAGTGCTTGAAATCAAAATGTCTCAGGTCCAGTCTAAAATTGAAAACTCACATATATGATCTTAGGATAGTCCCTTGATCTGAGTCTTAATTCCTTCACACAAAATGGGAATTTTTTTCACACTACTTTGCAAAGTCATGGGGAAAATTACTTATTTCATCAGAAAATATTTTGTAAAATGCAAATTGACACAAATATTTAGTGGTGGTGATGGCATTATCAAGGCTTTTATTATTACTAGTATTAATTTAATGGGATAATATTTTAAAGATTAACTAATATATTTTTGTCCCAGTAAGTCTCATTGCCCAGTGATGCTCTAGCCATTGAGGCTGAAGTGTCCACTGCTGAAGAGCAAAATCAGCCTGAAAACAAAGGAGTCATTGCTCAACCTCAACATTCAAAATAGAATGTTTTAAATCATAAAAGGCATACCAGTCATGAAAGGAATTCGTCTTAACTACGAGAACCATACATTTAAGAGCAGGGGAAAAAGGGTTTTCTGAATTCCAGAAGCCTCGCTTTATATTAAAAACCAGTACCTCATTAATTCAAGACATCACTTTTTGTTTTCCTGTAAGCTGTAGAGAAGAAAACATACAAGACCACAAGGCAAAAGCAATTTCCCACTAAAAAGAAAGGTCCTCAAAATCATTCCTAGTCTGGATTAATGAGCAGCAAGATAAAGAGAGAAGCTTTAGACGTAATTGAGGGCTCTGCCACATCCCCCCACACATCACCACATACCTGAGATTTCATTTCTGGAATGGGAGAATTGATACAAGAAACATCCCATCCCTTAGCTACACTTTAGAATCCGAAAGCAGAAGAGACTTTTTTCCTGCTTCCACCTGGAATCCCAGGGAAATGCAATCATTCAATGCATAATCCAGCAACATGGGGTGGCTATCGAAGAAAAAGAGAACTATAGACAGAAGGAAAGAAGTATAGGAAAAGAAAGTGTTGATGAGAGCAATACGTTCCTAGAGCCTGCATGTGGTATGGAGGAAAACCGGACATTCCCACCTACCCACACTGTGGCCTGCAGACTTGCTGAGAGGATCAGCAGACTCAAAGATCAAGAAGACAAACAGACCACCAGTGGCCATGGCAGTTCATGTGCATGTGCATCTGCATGATCTTTGGTCCCCTTCTCCTTCGCTTCTCACTGAGTGGCCTTGCTGATGTGCCTGGAGTCGCTTGGCCCATGAGGCACATAGGGTCACCTGTCCCTAACTCAGAAAGTATCTTCCTAATGCTTTAATATTAGTAGGGAAAATAAGTTCTGTGTTCTCTAGCAGAGTGAATATAATTTGTCTTTGACATTTAGCAAATCAAATATCAAGGGAATTTTAGTCTGCTATGAACTATGCATTCTACTAAGTGCCAAAACCAAATAGAATATACATCCTTAATTTTATTCTGCTTCATGTTATTGTGTTTCACAGATATTTCATTGTTTACAAATTGAAGGTTTATGGCAACTCTGAGTCGAACAAATCTATTGGCCTCATTTTCCCAATAGCATATGCTCACTTCATGTCTCTGTGTCACATTTTGGTAATTCTCGCAATATTTCCAACTTGTTGTTATTATTTTATTTGTCATGGTAGTCTATAATCAGTAATCTTTGACATTACTATTGTAATTGTTTGGGGGCACCACAAATCATGTCCACATAAGATGGCAAACTTAATCAATAAATGCGTGTGTTCTGACTGCTCTACTGACTGGTCGTTCCCTTCTCTTTACCCTCTCCTTCAAGCCTCCCAATTCCCTGAGACATAGCAATATTGAAATTATGCCAGCTAATAACCCAAAAATGGTCTCTAAGTTTTTAAGTAAAACCATGTCTCTCACTTTAAATCAAGAGCCAGAAATTATTAATCTTAGTGAAGAAGGCACATTGAAAGCCAACAAAGGCTGAAAGCTAGGCCTCTTGCACCAGTTACCTAAGTTGTGAATGCAACGGAAAAGTTCTCCAAGGAAATTAAAAGTGCTACTCCAGTCAAAACACAAATGATAAGAATGCAAAACAGTCTCACTGGGCCAGGTGCAGTGGCTCACGCCTCTAATCCCAGCACTTGGGGGAGGTCAAGGCAGGCAGATCACTTGAGGCCAGGAGTTCGAGACCAGCCTGGCCAACATAGTAAAACTCTGTCTCTACTAAAAATACAAAAATTAGCCAGGCATGGTGGAACACACCTATAATCCCAATGGCTCAGGAGGCTGAGTCACAAGAATCGCTTGAACCCAGGAGGCAGAGGTTACAGGAAGCCAAGATTGTGCCATTGCCCTCCAGCCAACAGATCAAGACAAGAAAGGGAAGGGGAAGGGAGTGAAGGGAGGGGAAAGAAAGGAAAGAAAAGAAAGAAAAGAAAAGAAAGAGGGAGGGAAAGGGGGAGGGGAGGAAGGGAGGGGAAAGAAAGAAAAGAAAGTAACCTAGTAGAGGTTGGCTCAGGAGGTTTGAGAAAAGAAGCCATCTCCAGAACATGACAGTGCAAGGTGAAGAAGCAAGGGCCGATGGAGAAGCTGCAGCAAGCTAACTGGAAGATCTAGCCAAGATAATTGATAAAGGTAGTGACACTAAACAACAGATTTTCACTGTAGAAGAAACAGCCTTATACTGAAAGTAGATGCCATATAGTATTTTCATACTAGAGAGGAAAAGTCAATGCCTGGCTTCAACACTTCAAAGAACAGGCAGACTCTCTTGTTAGAGGCTAATACAACTGGTGACTTAAAGTTGGAGCCAGTGCTCAATGACCATTCTGAAAATCTTAGGGTCCTTAAGAATTATGCTAGTTCTAATCTGCCTATGCTCTATAAATGGAATGACAAAGCCTAGATGAAATCACGTCTGTTTACAGCATAGTTTACTGGATATTTATGCCCACAGTTAAGACTTGCTAATCAGAAAAAAAGATTACTTTCAAAATAGTACTGCTCATTGATAATGTACCTGTTTACCCAAGAGTTCCAATGGAGATAAACAAGGAAATGAATGTTGTTTTCACACCTGCTAACAACATTCATTCTGCATTCCATAGATCAAGGAGTAATCTTGACTTTCAAGTCCTTTCATTTAAGAAATAAATTTCATAAGGCTATGGCTGCCATAGATAATAATTCCTCTGATGGTCCTGGGCAAAGTAAATTGAAAGCCTTCTGGAAAGGATTCACCATTCTAGATACCATTAAGAACATTCATGATGCGTGGAAGTAAAAATATCAGCACTAATAGGAGTTTGGAAGAAGTTGATTCCAACCTTCATGGTTGACTTTGTAAGTCCAAGACATCAGTGGAGGAAGTAACTGCATATGTGGTAGAAATAGCAAATGAACTAGAATTAGAAGTGGAGTCTGAATTGCTGCAATCTCATTGTAAAACTTTCATTGATGAGGAGTTGCTTCTTATCGATGAGTGAAGAGGTGATTTCTTGAGATAGAATCTACTTCTGGTGAAGATGCTGTCAACATTGTTGAAATGACAACAAAGGATTTGGAATATACATAAATTTAGTTGATAAAGCCGCAGCAGGGTTTGAGAGAATTGACTCAAATTTTGAAAGAAGTTCTGTGCGCAAAATGCTATCCAACATCATCACACGCTACAGAGAAATCTTTTGCTAAAAAGAAAGTCCATTGATGTGGCAAGCTTCATTGTTGTCTTAAGAATTACCACAGCCACCCCAATGTTCAGTGACCTCCATCCTGGTGAATATTCAGTCAATCCTTTGAAGCTTTGAAGCTAGGCTTCTCTCTAGCTTTGAAAATACCAGGTACCATCTTCTTCTATTATAAGGCTGTTTTACCCACATTGAAAATCTGTTGTTTAGTGTAGCCATCTCGTCAGTCAGGGGCCATCAACACCAAGGCAACACCCTACACTAGCAAAAAGATGACAACTCACTGAAGGCTCAGTTAATTGTTAGAATTTTTTTAGCAATTAAGTATTTTAGTAAGGTATCTACTTTCGAAATAATGCTATTTCACACTTAACAGACCTACAGTAGTGTAAACATAAATTCTATATGCACAGGAAAACCAAATTTTCATGTGACTCACTTGATAACAATATTCACTTTGTTGTGCTGGTCTGGAACCAAACCTGCAATATCTTCAAGGTATGCCTGTAGATAGTGGTAGTTTCCATCCTAATTTCCTCATTGTCCTCACCCCACTGACCTAAGTGAAGAAATGAGTACCACTGCACAATTCAGCAATGGTTTCTGAGAACAATTCTAATCTCCTACAAAATATATTGTAGCTACAAATGATGACAGAATTAATGGTTGCCCCATGTCCTCTTCTCCATGAACTATATAAGTGTCATTTCTAGGACAACCAAATCTTCTGAAAAGTCAACAAGAAAGTATCAAATCATAGTTCTGAGGGACATTTTGGATTCCCTTCAAATACACACCAGCGCATACACACACACACACACACACACACACACACACACACCATTGGCTGTTTAAAACACTGGCACAACCTGCCTGCATTATCTATTATCCCAAAACATAAAAATAAAATAATCTCTAAATATGATTCACCCTTTGAGACTGCTGAACTTTCAAATATTGAAAAATCAAACCCTGAGTGGCAAAAGTAGGGAATAAAGGCAGCTAAGCTCATTACCAGCCTGCCTTTTTGCCATTTTTACAGGTACAATGAACTTAAAGGTCTCAGAGAGGGAACAAAAAACTAGGAAAGTTGAAAGTTATGAGCTCAAGCAGTTTCCATCAAACCACTTTCTTCCCAATTTGCTACATGCACCCGGCCATCCCCTTTAATGAAGGGGAAAATCCATTCTTTCACCAAGTACAGTGAAAAAGAGTAGCAAAGCAAAGAACTTCACCTCCAAGAAAAAAAAAAAAAAAAACTGCCAATGCCCTGACTCAGTGAATATTCAGGCAGTCAATAGATAATCTAAAATTGCACCTGTTTTTAATATTTAAACACAAAAATGCACCCTAAAACAAACGTGATCCTGGTATATTCGTTGTCTAAAATATCAAGTTCTTCACTGACTCATTATTCTTCTGAAACCAGCACTGGGAACATTTGACTTAGATCACCTACCTTTCAATGCAGTTTATCACCAATTACACTTTATTATGTGTTTTCTCATAAGAGTTTTAAAATTTTTAAAAATCTAGCTACATGTTATATGTACAACATGTAGTGTAATGAAAGAAAAAAGGCACTGTGAAAAGGCTTTTGGGTTATGACACAAGCTCAATTTGGTTCACTTTCCATCTCTTGTATTTCTCTCAAGAAGGGATCATCACTCGAGGATGAACCTTACTTTTTTCTTTCCATTAGAAAAAAATGGAAAGAAACAAAGTTTCCTTTCATTGTTCCTGTACTTTCATGGCTATTGCGATGTTAACTTATATTAATATCACCTTATTTGACCTACATGTTACATAAGGCAAAAGGACAGCATTTAGGGAATCTGCAGTTATATAAGATCATATGATCATTCAACACAATATGAAAATCTCAGATGTGAATTATTTACATGTTTCTGTTTTTTTGACAAAATATTTGGATTCCATGTGGGATATAAGGCTTTTGAGGATTGTGATTTAGTTTTTATTTTTATTTTATTTGTTCTTTCTATCAATAAATCTCAGCACCTTGCCTTTTGGGTTACAAACAGCTTGGAACAATCTAAGAAGGGAATTGCATATCTCAAAATACCAAGCAATGAATAATTCTCTATTCAACTCTCTTTGCCTAGAGCTCAGTAGTGAAAGCACAAAGCCTAATGGCAAAAGGATATTTTTAAAATAAATAACTTATATTACATTTTTTCATATTATAAAAGTATCATTTGCACAAAGGATAGGTGGAAAATATATTTCCAAAGGGAAATCTATTAAAACAACCCATAATTTACTACTTAGAAACTACTGCCATTTGTTTAATATTATTTATCAACGGAGACAATAATATTGAAATCCTCAACTAACTGGAATGCTCAGAGGAGAAGTTATGGTTGTGGTGAGTTAAAAACTTTTCTCAAATGTCATAACATATGTGTTGACTTTGAAACCAGAAAAAGGAAAAAAAAGAGTAATGTGTTTATCTAGTTCAATAATTCAGGAATAATGAATTAGTGAAATCTAGAATCTAATTTATGACTTGAGAACTTACAATACTTCTGGATCATTAGGGTGAAAATCAATTTTTATGCAAGGGCTGAAGTCACAAAAGGAATAGAGCAGGGCTTGAATATGCAAATGCTCACACAGTGACTGATATAAAACATATTAGTAATATTTAAAAGCAGGTACAAATACCCTTTCTATAAAAGACAACCAACAGGCACTAGTCAGCTCTGGTTAAATGCCACCAGGCAATAAAACAGCCTAGGGTTACCACATTCTCCTAATTGTTGTTGCTATTGTTTCTTAAAAAGGAGCCCGAAATCTGTGTCGTTACATGAAATTTCTACATTTTAAAATTTTCAAGTAAACAGAAATGTTTAAAATATATAGGCCAATCTACATGACTATGAGCCTAATTTGGCCTGTTGGTTACCAGTTTCCAGCCCTGATTATCAGAGATTGGGATAAACCTGTGCAGAACCTAGATCATATTGTCTTAGTTGTAGAAGAATTCTGTACAGATAGTAAGCTTCCACCAAGAGAATTTAATATTTAGCTGGCTATGGTGACGCCTGTGGTCCCAGCTACTCAGAAGGCTAAGGCAAGAGTATCGCTTGAACCAGGAGGCAGAGGTTGCAGGGAGCCACTGCACTCTAGCCTGGGTGACAGAGTGAGAACATGTCTCAGGAAAAAAAGAAAAATTTAATATTGACAGAGACTTAGGAGTTCAGCAACTAGTAGGCAGATTAATGCCAACCCTCCACATGTGCGTGCCCTAATCCGCAGAACCTATGAATATGTTACCTTACGTGGCAAAAGGGATTTTTCAGATGTGATTAAAGTTAAAGCCTTGAGATGGGAAGATTATCCTGGATCATCCTGGTGAGCCCAGTATAAACACATGAATCCTTAAAAAATAGAAGAGGAAGGCAGAAGAGTAGGTCAGGGAAATGTGAGAAGAACTTGTCCCACCATTGCTGTCTTTGAAGATGGAAGAAGGGGCCACTAGCCAAGGAATGCAGCAGCCTCTAGAAGCTGGAAAAGGCAAGGTAATGAATTCTCCTCCAGACCTCCCAGGAAGTCCTGGTTTTACCTTGATTTTAGCCAAGTGAGAATTGTGTTGGTCTTCTGATTAACAGAACCATAAAAGTTTTTGTCACTAAGCCACTAAATGTGTGATAAGTTGTTATGGCAACAATAACTAATACTCACCCTAGTTTGACACTGTACAGATTGGAAAACTAAGGTCCACAGAGTAAAAAGACAAAGCAAGGGAAAAAACACATCTCAAGAGTCCCCCATTCAGTGATCTTCCCACTGTATGAGCCTGCCTTGATAGATTTTGTGTTTGCCTTTATGTAATTTTCTCATAAGGGCAGAATAAATAACATGCAGAGAGAGAGAGAGAGACAGAAACATTCTGTTTAACTGGGACTTACTTGAATAGTAACATCTGGTTTGGGATTGAGAGGACAAGTAAAAGAAAGAAGAAGATGCATTCAGTTCAAAAACACAAAGCTGCTCCAATAAATGAAATCAGTCTACCTTGTTACTTTTACTTAAACGCCTGACTTTGATGCTTTGCTGTCTAACTGGGAACTTAGTTTGCTGTCTAGTTTGGAATTTGCAGAAATTAAAACAGCCTGGGCATGGGTTGCTTGTCCCGCTGTCTCTGGAGGATTTATAAGGATCTGTTATCCCAGGGATTATGCACATTTTCTGTTGGCTTAGGTGTCAACCATCTGCAGTGTAACTGGAGCTGTGATATGCCTGCCGAGATCATGATTACAATCACAGCTCGACGGTGGCAGCAATGCCAGAGTCAGCAGCGTGAAGGACATCAGAGCTCGAGCCTGCTTGAAAAATCTATCCATGTTCACTTCTGCTTCCCTTCCTGGTGTTCAGTAGAAGACCAGCATCAGTGCCACATACAGACTTCTCCCAAAGGCCCCACAACTAGTGCCTGCGCTGCTGGCAACTCAGTACTGATGTACAGAGTCAGGTGGCAGGACCACAGCAAGCACTCCATTCCACTTCTATAAGCAACCTACAGGTTGTCCTTTCAGGGGCTGCCGTTGATGTACATTTTAGCCAGATTTCACCAAGAAATAAATATTCTGAATAAGAATAAAGGGAAGGAAACCAAACATACAACAAGGTCTGGCCCTCTTCTTTTCAAAACGGCTAAAACTGACCACATCTCTGATATTGAGAATATCAGTGCTATGATTTTAGCACTCAGAGCTGCTAAAAGCCAAAATATGTCTATGCCCAGGCCTCAACCTAAGCAAAGAGCTAACGGGTAGTATAACTGCCCCTCCTCCCATAAAAACAGACATGGAGGGTACCTGAAAGTGCCCTTTCCTTGAGCCAGGTAGGAGGAAGCACATTGCTCAGCTCAACCTCCAAAATGTGATGGAGAGAGTTGGGCCTAACATAACAAAGCGATCCTAGCCACACTGCAAGGCTCATTATAAATTCCATCTTCCACATTACGACTTCCCAGTTCACTTCCACTCCCAGAGACTGTCTCTTCCCTCTGAGTGCAAACCCTAACACCTCTAGTATTTCTCTATGTGCCAAAGTGGTCAAAGCAACAACAATAAAAAGATGATCACTGGTAGACAAACCAAAAAATCCATGACTAAGGTGCCAAATTCTGGCATGGCTGATGCACAAGCAAGATCACCAGAATGTGATCTCTCTCTGGCTCCTGGCTTCGCTTTCCCCCATGTGGTTCCATTCTTACCCAAGACATAGCACATGGCTACCAGCAGCTTTAAGCTTTACATTCTATTTTCTTAGCAGCCCCAGCAGAAAGGCATGCCTCTTTTCTAAAAGTTCCAACAAAAGTCACAGAAGTGAATCTCTGGCTCCCAATAGCCTGGCTGACCATATGCCCTAAACCAATCACTATAGCCAGGGTGGTGCAACTGTCCATTAGGCCATGAGAGGATCCACCTAGATGTATCAATAGGTGAGTTCCACCCCAACCAAATGGTCCAAGAGTAGTTTGTTTGTCTAAGGAAAATCAAAGTGCTACTTAAAGAAGAAAAGGAAATTAACGCTGGGGTGGCAGAAACAACCAAAGCACAACTGTGCCCTAACCTAGGGCCAGAATGATGGCACTAGCTCTATGAGAGGAGGTAATTCATGTGTGTGTTTTCTCCTGTTTCCAAAATTTCTGTAATGTTATTATATTGTCTTTATTTTTTAAATGGGGGTATAGGGCATGGGGTAAAGAAAAAGAAAAGCAATGATAAGTTCCAAATAAATGGAGATACAATCACATAAAGGTCAAGGGTTTCCTGCAGAATAAGAAAATCTCCTATCTGTAATATTAGGCTATCCTTTTTAATGCCTCTCCATGTGTATAATATCATTTGGTCAGTTTTAAAAGTCACTCCCTCTGAAGATGACTTAATAAGACAAATGGCATCATGAACTGCCTTCCAAATGATTTCTGCTTCATTAAATTGTCTTGTTCTAAATCCACAAGCATGGTTCCAAAATAATTCAAGGTAAAAGTGTGTGATGTTTTCAAAACAACAGGTGCTGGAGAGGATGTTGAGAAATAGGAACACTTTTACACTGTTGGTGGGATTGTAAACTAGTTCAACCATTATGGAAAACAGTATGGCGATTCCTCAAGGATCTAGAACTAGAAGTACCATTTGACCCAGCCATCCCATTACTGGGTATATACCCAAAGGATTATAAATCATGCTGCTATGAAGACACATGCACACGTATGTTTATTGCGGCACTATTCACAATAGCAAAGACTTGGAATCAACCCAAATGTCCATCTGTGACAGACTGGATTAAGAAAATGTGGCACATATACACCATGGAATACTACGCAGCCATAAAAAAGGATGAGTTTGTGTTCTTTGTAGGGACATGGATGCAGCTGGAAACCATCATTCTTAGCAAACTATCACAAGAACAGAAAACCAAACACCGCATGTTCTCACATAGGTGGGAACTGAACAATGAGATCACTTGGACTCAAGAAGGGGAACATCACACACCGGGGCCTATCATGGGGAGGGGGGAGGGGGGAGGGATTGCATTGGGAGTTATAATTGAGGTAAATGACGAGTTGATGGGTGCTGACAAGTTGATGGGTGCAGCACACCAACATGGCACAAGTATACATATGTAACAAACCTGCACGTTATGCACATGTACCCTAGAACTTAAAGTATAATAATAATAAAAAATAAATAAATTTAAAAAAAAAAGAACCCAGCCTGCATAACCATGAGCTAAATAAACATCGTTTTTGAAATAAAAAAAAAAAAAATCCAAGAAAAAGATATTTCAACTGGTTCTAAATACTATGAGGAAAGATCTAGTACTATAAAGATTCCTTAGCCTAGCAGATCCAAACCCTCCTTGATCTAGTCCCAATCTGTTTCTCTAGTTTTGTCTCGTAGTATACTCAACCAAGTATGCCACACTCATCAACACTAGTCCATTTCTATTCCAGCAACCCACCAAGCATTCTCATGATTCCTGTCTTCTTTCACCCAGTTCACTGGGAAATGCCCTCAGACTAATCTTTGCCTATAAAATCCTTCTCATCTTTAAAGGTCCAATTCAAATACCACATTTTCTAGGAAATATTCCCTTGCTCCCTTATTAAGTTCTCTGAATACTCAAGGCATATTATGAATACTCCTTTCTGGCCCTTATTCCATTCTGCCTAAAATTATAGTCATCTTGTGCACTTAGAAGATAGACTTGTTCCTCTATAACCTCAGACAGGAAAATACATACTAATAGCAAATCTTCCCTATTACACACTTAACATTTTCTGAAGAAGTTTATCATTTTACTTCCTTCTTCTAGTGGCAAAAGTTATGATCCATAACTTTTGGAAAGTGGTTATGATCCATACTAAGTAAGAAAAGAAGGTCTAAGAATGAAACTGAGCTCTCCTTGCTATAATCTGACTTCAGCAATCATCTGAAATTGGGAGTAGAGTTAAAAATAAAGCTCCCACCCAAAGGCAGCCAGGATACAACCCAGTTAGGCTGAGCCAGCATCTTTCCAGAGACGCTTCTGAGGCAGTTAGATACAGCCGTGCACAGTCCTCTGGGCCAGAGCCTGGAGCTAATGAGGGAGTCTGTGAAGGAGCAGCAAGACTTTCAGCAAAACAGCCCCACAAGCCATCTCGTTCATGTTATGCCTCTTCAAGAAGTCCCAGTTCCTTTCTCACCGTCAAGCATCACCACGCTGACAAACATGGGGACGGGGAGGTTGGACTGATGAAAATTTCATGAGCCATGGGATGCTTCTGTAATTCTCAGCATCAGAACACTTTTTTTATGTACACAAGAAACAGCAGGAAAAGGTACACCTTTTATTTTTCCACAGGTATGACTTGTAGACGTCTAATTCAGTTGCCCTTTGACTACTTTTAAAGTGCTTTTCTTCTGAGAGAAATAACACCCATTTAGGTTTTCCATCAAGTCTGAGTGATAAAATGGGTACTTTCACATCAGAAAGTGGGCTCACTGTAAATGTGAGATATGTCAGGGGAGGAGAGCCTGGACTCTCTCAGGCTATAAAAGTGATGTCTAACTACCTAATATCAGACATCATTACAGCAGCAATTTCTAACAAGTCTGACCCCAACTCTCATCAGTTAAGAACATTTTGGACACAGCCAGGAGCAGTGGCTTACGCCTGTAATCCCAGCACTTTGGGAGGCCAAGGCAAGTGGATCACCTGAGGTCAGGAGATCTAGACCATCGTGGCCAAAAAATTGGCCTTAAATTTAAAAAATTAAGGCCAATTTTTTAAACCTTAAATGCAGAAATACAATTTTAATCCAGAGCTGGTCATGAATCATAATTAAAGGGTCTTTAGTAGATACATGCAAATATCAAACCATCTTAACCAAAGTGCCATACTCCCAATTACTTGGTATATGCACAAGATAGGGCAGCACTACAAGGCAGAGGAGAGTTAACAAAGACCATCATGGTGAGACCTCATCTCTACTAAAAATAGAATATCAGCTGTGTGTGGTGGTGCACACCTGTAATTCCAGCTACTCAGGAGGCTGAGTGAGACAGGAGAATCACTTGAACCTGGGGAAGTGGAGGCTGCAGTGAGCCAAGATTGCATCACTGCACACCAGACTGGGTGACAGAGCGAGACTCCATCTCGGGAAAAAAAAAAAAAAAAAAGAACATTTAGGACAAATATGTTCTATGCATCTGGCAGGAGCAGGAAGATCCCTGGTTGTGTGAATATTTTTGCTACTATTTTATTCCTGCTCATGTTTTCTAAGAATCTCAATGTTGAGTATCTTAAAGATAATGTAGCCAAACTTTTAGCTTAGAGATCACAAACGTGTAGTCCACATTTTTTGCTCCTTTAAAATTCCTATAGTTATTTACAACAGTGACTTCAAGTGTGATTTGTCAATTTTTTGGCAATAATGATCATGATTTTTCATATATAAATAACACTTTATAGTTTACAAAACACTTTTTCACATTATTATTTAAATTCTCAGTGTCTCTGCTAATTGCTCCAAGCTTACCTAACTACCCTCCAAATTATACTATTTTACAAAAGCACAAAAATATTTTAAAGCCCCACAGTTTACTTTTACATAGTAAAATGAAATGTTTTTCTTTTAAAGAATGAAAGAATTACAGGATTATATCTCAGAAACGTTTGTGGTTCATAATTCACTATTAGCAACACATACTTACCAAAGGCCTATAATAGCACTCCAATTTTTTAAACCTTAAATGCAGAAATACAATTTTAATCCAGAGCTAGTCATGAATCATAATTAAAGGGTCTTTAGTAGATACATGCAAATATCAAACAATCTTAACCAAAGTGCCATATTCCCAATTACTTGGTCTATGCACAAGATAGGGCAGCATTAACAAAGACCAAAAGCGGGGGAAAGAAAGAATGAATAGGTGAGTTGTTACCCTGACAAAAATTCACATTTCCCAAAACCCAACAGTCATGCCCAAAGGCAAAACAAGCAAATTTTTAAGTGGAATAATACTGGAAGCCATGAAGCTCACAATGGTGCTTCCCTTCAACTACTAATGCACAAAATTCTACCAGAAATGCATCCCTCTGAGGATCTGGCCCTATTGAATTCTCACCCCTCTTTGGACAGACTAGAAAATGTAGGGTATACAATACAAGCTGCTCTTAGCTACCCGCATCCTGTGTAAGGACAGTCTACAGAAGGGAACCTTTTGAAGGTGAAGAGCTGATGATGAAGTAATGATACCATATATTAAGTAACTATAATGTGCTAAGCTTTTTACAGCTACCATCTCATTTATTCCCCACATAAGTGCTACAAATAAGGTATTTTTAATTACATTTTATGTAAAAGAAAGCCAAGGCCCAGAAAAGGTAGGTTATTTACCCAAGGTTCAGGAGGAACAAATGAAGAACCTGGGGTCAGAGCTGGACTATCAGAGAAATAAATTGACGATACACTGATGCTGAGTCAATGACCTTGGGCTCCTTTCAAAGGAGCCTCAGTATTGAAATAATTAAGCACTGAAGCAATACTGACTATGATAAAGTGGTCCTAGGTCTCCATCTGCAAGAAAACAGGGAGATCAAGAGGGGGAAAGTCTCTTCCTTCTTATCTCTTCCTTTCCCTTCCCTTCTTTTCGCTTCTCTTCTCTCTTTGCTCTCTCTCTATCTCTCTCTCTCTTACACACACATACACACACAAATTCACACACACACACACCCCACCCACTTATATTCAAAGGATATAGGTAAATAGAAAGCTTAAACCACTTAATAAGCAATGAATTTATAATTACAACTACTAATTCTTAAGGACTCTGCCATAACAAGGGTATATATTTGCAGAGACAAAGGGAATTGAGTGTAACGGGAATTTCAAGTTATGGGAAGGAGGTTCGTCAAAAAATAGAGAGCATTGAACTTTGCCTCAGATTTCAACAAAGGATACCAGCATGTGGGGTGCTCCCTAAGTATAACTGGTATTAAAAATTAATCAGGTCTGGAACTAGGACATTTCCTGGCTTTGCCAAGCAAAAAAGTTAGATAATTTAATATTGATATTAACAAAGATAAGGGAATGGTTATTTGGTTTTCACTTTGTTAGGAACTTCCCTAAAGAGCTTTGTATTCTTAAATAGCATTTTACCCAGGAGAAGAGTTACAGACACCACAAAGTGAAACCAAATCATGTAAAATGGAAACTGGTCAACTAGCTCTGACTGCACTCTTCTATTTGTGAAGGCAACAAAGAGAAAACACTTTTAAGTCTGAATACTTACATGTCTCACAAACGTTTTTGTTAATGGTAGTATTAGAAATAACTGAAATGCAGAGGATAAAAACTAAGTCCTA
Source organism: Piliocolobus tephrosceles (assembly GCF_002776525.5). Taxonomy (NCBI): domain Eukaryota; kingdom Metazoa; phylum Chordata; class Mammalia; order Primates; family Cercopithecidae; genus Piliocolobus; species Piliocolobus tephrosceles. The sequence goes on along the minus strand of NC_045435.1, from coordinate 56,821,228 downwards.
GAATACATCAAACTCAAAGTCACTGAAAGTGCTATATAGTCAGTCTGATTGATTATGCTAATACCCACCACCAATCACATTTCATGAGGATCTCAACAGTGATTTTCTTTATGAGGAAAAGTTTTTAACTCCTGAAAAACTAGAAATAACCAAAGTCCTAAAATACAAGAAAAGGAGCAAGGTATAGTAAAAAAGCATTTGACCAAATTTCAGTCTTGGTTCTCCTTGGTGTTCTTGGGCCAACCACTCCATGTCTTATGCCCCACATATTTCCACCTACTAAATAAGGAGGTCAAGCCAGATCAACTCTGGAGTCTAACATTCTCTGATTTCATATAGCATCCTTAACTGTTTAAAAAACTACTCTGTTCAAATGTTTTATACTATCTATATCTAGATAGATAGATAGATAGATAGATAGATAGATAGATAGATAGACAGACAGACAGAAAGAGACAGAGAGGATCTCAACATTGCCCAGTCTGGAATGCAGTGGCATGATGATATCTCACTGCAGTCTTGAACTTTCAGGCTCAAGTGATCCTCCCGCCTCAGTCTCCCAAGTAGCTGGGACTCCAGGAGCATGCCAGCACACCCAGCTAATTATTTTTATTTTGTAGAGACAGGAGTCTCACTCTGTTGCCCAGGCCACTCTCAAAATCCTAGCCTCAAGCGATCCTCCTACCTTGGTCTCCCAAAGTGCTGGGATTACAAGAATGAGCCAACCTGGTCTATGCCATCAATTTAAACATTAATTAAAAACTAAAATCATAGTTTGTGCTCAAAAGTGTCCCTAAAAAGGAGTTCCTCAGAATTCTGCTTCTCTTAGAGCACACAAATGAAGACTATTCCTACATAGCCTCTGGTTGATATAAGATAAGCCAAAAAATTTTTTTTTTCTTAAGAACAAAGTGCTGGGAATTTCTGTGATAATTAAATTCTTCTTTATCTCACTACATGACTGCCCTCTCTTGGTAGATACTGAGATAACAGAAGCTGATTTCCTGACCCGGATTGGAATTTGGCTTCAGGCTCCAAGAAAATATTCTTGATTCTCGCCAGTAGGGAAATCTACCTTATAAGGCAAGTGTAAATGTAATCTGTAATATTTAAAAGATAGAGATTTGTTGTTTTCAAGGTTGGTTTCCTGAGAGATGAAGAATACTGTGCAGGAAACATTAGGGAGAGCTCTGGGGATCAACCCTTTCTTTCTCTGGGGGAAGGGAGGAAAACGCAGAGGCTGGGCTGTAATGTGATTCCAACGAGGGCCTTAATCGACACCACAGAGAATTCTGAAACTGGCTGGACCTTCAGAATTGTTCTGAGTTGGGACAAGATGACTAGGCCTTTACATCCTCACATCAACCAGCCCTTGGATACAGGCGTCCACGGCCCTGGACAAGGAGCCATGACCCTGAGCAAAGTGACTCTTTCTCTAAGAACAGTTTCTGAAGGGGGCTGACACAAGGAAACTATCAAGTAGCAGCAGACCTGGAAGCAGGAGGAGTAGACCGTTCAGACCTAAGGGAGAACCTGGGGGTGGCATGACAGTGTCTGCTATATAATTATTCTATACTGTCATGAATAAGTGTTTCTTAATAAACACAGTGGCAAACACAGTGTAACTAATCTTGCATTGATTACAAAGACCAAAGGTAATAAATATAGGAAATGATGCAGCCACACTGGAAAGCAATTTAGCAGTTTCTTTAAAAATTAAATTTACCATATGGGCCAAGCACTGTGGCTCACACTTGTAATCCCAGCACTATTGGAGCCCAAAGTAGGAGGATCACTTGAGACCAGGAGTTTGAGACCAACCTGGGCAATATAGCCAGACACCATCTCTACAAAAAAAGTTTAAAAATTAGCCAAGCATTGTGTTATGCACCTGTAGCTCTGGCTACACAGGAGGCCAAGGCAGGAGGAATTTGAGGCTACTACGTAGCTATGATCATGCCACTGCACTCCAGCCTGGGACAGAGTGAGGCTCTGTCTCCAAAATATATATATGTGTGTGTGTGTGTGTGTGTATAAAATTTACCATATGGTTCAGTAATTCTACTCCTAGATGGAAGAGAAGTGGAACATGTTTGTCCACACAAACACATACACAGGAATGTTCATACTAGCATTTTTCATAATGGGCAAAAAATGGAAACATTCCAAGTTCTATCAACTTGTGGATGGACAAACAAAATGTGTTACGCCCATAGAATGAAATAGTATTTGGCAATAAAAAGGAACAAAGTACTGATACATGCTACAAGATGGATGAACTTCCAAATATGCTTTAAAACCCTAAAGCAACAGACTACATATTATATTATTCCATTTATATGAAATATCTAGAAAAATATCTATAGAGACAGAAAGTAGATCCATGACCGCCTGAGGCTGAAGGCAGAAACAGAGGATGACTGAAAGTGGCATAAGCAATCTTTGGAGGTCATAGAAATGTCTTAACAATGAATTGTAATGGCACTACTCTGTGAATGTACTAAAAATCTTTTAACTATATCCTTAAAATGAGTAAATTTTACATTAAGTAAATTATACTCAATAAAGCAGAAGGAAGGAAGGGAGGATGCGGGAAGGGAGGATGCGGGAAGGAAGGATGAGGGAAGGAAGGATGAGGGAAGGAAGGATGCGGGAAGGGAGGATGCGGGAAGGGAGGATGCGGGAAGGGAG